>NC_092760.1:33554875-33905875 GCF_047496795.1 Chiloscyllium punctatum | reverse complement strand
ATCCAGGTCTGTAAGATTACAGCAACAGAAAATTCCAGAGGAACAAGATGAATGACGCTATCAAACAAACATAGGCAACCTTTTATTTAGGCAATATAATATTGAATTGTATCAGGATGACGCTGACAGTTCATCAACATCTGAATAACAGAGTTATGGGGAAGCACTGGGAGACTTGGCCTTTCAGTGAATCCAATTCTCAGATTTGGACTTAAAATTTTTGGAAGAAGTTTAAGGAATAAATGGAGAAGAATAAAAATAAAGCAATTAGCAAAGTTGTAAAATGTGGGGAAAGTGCTCCTTTTAAGGTCTGGGAAGAGAATTTTGAAAAATTGACTGATGACAAAACTAAGCAGGAATGACATTATATGGATACTTAGAAATAAGGGCAATAGTGGGAAGATGAACAAAAAGCACAGTTCAATCCCATGCAGTATTGAGGGAGTGCCATCTATCAAATGAGACATTAAAATGAGGCTCCCAACTATTCTCGATGCTTATGAACAATTACATGCTGCTATTATGAAGAGTACTGGCATTTTCCCTGGTGCCTTTACTCAGGTTTGTGTAAAACTTAGTAAATTAAGAGCCTGCTGAATGATGTCACATGAGGACATGACAGAATAGCCAAGCTGGTGAGTGGCCTTCCCCATTTTCCTTGCAAATCTTATATTTTCCTCACTAGTAATCCTGCCAAAGAAACCTAATACTGCTATATGCAGTGCCCATCCTATGAACTGCAGATGATCCCATGGTGGTGTTAGGTGAGGAATTCCAGAGTATTGACCTACCAAGCCAAGATATTGGCCACAATTAACACTGTTTATACTGTCAGGACCATTTCTCATTCTAACTCCACTTACTTGGTTGATGTCTTCTTCAATCTTTCAGTGCTGCTTTCTTTCTTTCCCTTTTCCAAACTGGCTAAATAATTCTCTTTTTGCACAGACTCCCAGATTCTGAGCTTCTGGTCCAAGGTCTCTGGTAAGTGCTTTTCTAAATGAAATGCAAACAAGAAACAAATCCTTGTGATGGTGAGTTCTACAGTCATTTCTCTGCTAAAAGTAAAACCAAACTCATTTTTTTCTCATCTATTTTCAGTTCTATTTCTCTGCTCCACTATCTGGTCACCAACAGAACTTTTGGAATATCTGATATGAGATGCCACACAAATGAATAATCTTCAAGCATGAAATTGTATTGTGTGTTTGGCAGACTGTGACCATGCTAAATATTCCAAATTCATCCTGGTCAGATCTTCACGTGCTTGGAGTAAGGTTACTAGATCATTATCAGGAGCAGAAACCTTGTGCTTCAGGCTAGGCACTTGAAATAAATACAAGTCCCAGTGTGACAAATATGCAGTTGTTGATCTGGTTTGCATCATTATACCAACATAAAACAAACAAACCCATGCTTGAAATGATTGATAAAGACATGGCATCCCTTTGTGTTGGGCAATCTATACCAGTGCTTCTCTAATATAGTTTTAGAGCTTTAATTTAGCTTCTCTCCTTACTTTGAAAAGGCTCCAAGCATCCATGATACCTCAACATCTATTTCAGAAATATCATTGAATGTAAAGCATTTTGAGACATCCAGTGGTTGTGAAAAGCACTATATGAATGGAAGTCTTTCTTCATTTGCTATCATATCTTTAAATGAAATTATATACAATTTTTATAAGTAATGCCTAAATTAAATAGAGTTATGGACCAGACCTAACCCCTCAAAACACCTTTAAGAAGGTAGCCTAGACCATAATTTTGTTATTTGTTTTAGCTAAGTGCATAGTGGATATTCCTGACTGAATTAGCTGGTTCAACTGCCAAATTTTAAACAAACAGAATTTATTTACAAAATTACAGAATGAAACACGAAAAAATCCAGAAAATAGAAAACCGGCTAACTTATCCTATCTTAATCCAACTTAATGATGCTGTTCTGAAAATACTTACAACAGTCCCAATAAAAACATCCCTTAGCACAAAGAGTAAAAAGACACAAATAGCTTATGAAGTCAGAAGGGCGGAAGGAAAGAGAGACAGCTTCCAGTTTCAACTGTGACCCTGACTCAATTAACCCCCGAACTGAATAGAACTGCACAGCAGAGAGCTGGCTGTGCTCCCTTGACTATACCAGGTTTTTTTTTTCAAAAAAAGACTTGAAAGCTTTTGGCCTGAAGCACTATCTGTTAGGGTAGACAAAAAGGCCCCAGTGAACCGTTCAAACTTTAGATATGATGGAACTTTGGGTTGTTAGAACTTCTCTGAAAAAAAAAATCAAGGATGCAGTAACCTTCCAAAACAAAACAGTATTGTGATACTAGGGAGTAGTGTCTGAAATTACAGTTTAAGTCACTACTGAGCCATGCAGAGCTGAGGGTTACAAATTCAACTCCGTCTTTTTGACTTCAAAAGCCCAGTGAGTAGGAATTTATGACAACTTTAAGTTAAAGGGGGGAAAAGAAAGGATTGGAGCACCAATTTCTAATGGTTACCCAAGTCGTGCATTTGTTGATAGCAACATCTGCGGGCATGGAACAGGGATTTGGCCATGATGCCTTTTGCCAATCTCGAGTGTCTCAGACACTGACGAGCACAGCACCGGGCTTCAGCATGGATCACTGATTTCCAGAGCATTGAGGAAAAGTAAACGGCTGCCGACACCCCAAGACCGTTCTCAGTATACCCACCTGTGATAACGTTCCATCCTGTTTGCCCAGATCTACTGTGCTTATTTGGGAGCTGCCATGGTTTTTTTTTAAACTGACAAGAGTTTCACAAAGTGTGCAAGCATAAATCTTTCCACATGCACAATATGCTGCCAGATCATATTTATGACACACATTTCCTTTAAAAAGTCTTTTTATACCATATCTTAAAAGGAACATAAAGCTGCCCTGACCAAACTAATCAGAATCTTGCCTTATGACAATTAATTATGCTATGTTCACCCCCTCCCCACCAAATATGAACAAGGAGTAGCAGTAAGCCATTTGAGTCAGCTCAACCATTTAACCATAGACCCCCCCCCCCCCCCCCCCACTCCTGCTTACCGTTTACTTGTGGTTAACAGACAGAGTTGGAATTAATAGGTCTTTTTTCTAGTTTGAAGGATGTAACTAGTGGAGTGGCACAAGGATCAGTCTTCGTTGTTATTTTCTTAATTATGTTCCATCTATATTCATGACTTGGGAGGGTCAGAGTGTCATGTATTCAAATTTGCTGACAATATTAAAAGAAAAATGTGAAAGGGCATGTTGTGGAGAAAGGATCTGCAAGGGGATACAGATAGGTTAAATCAGTAAGCAACATTTACCAGATGAAGGTTTTTTGTAAGAGAGTGGGAGGTAATTCACTACAGTAGGAAGAATCAAAAGACAGGCTACTGCTTGAATGGAGAGATAATCCAAGAAAACAAGAAGAATCTGGGTGTCTTAGTGCATGAAGCACAAAGTTGGCGCAACAAGTAGTTAGGCGAACGTTGGTACTGCAGATGCTGGAGATTAGAGTCAAGATTAGAGTAGTGCTGGAAAAGCACAGCAAGTCATGCATCATCTGAGGAGCAGGAAAATCGATGTTTCGAGCAAAAACCTAAATCCCTGATGAAGGGCTTTTGTCTGAAACATCAATTTTCCTGCTCCTCGGATGCTGTCCGACCTGCTGTACTTCTCCAGCACCACATTCTAATCTTGGCAGCAAGTAATTAGGAAGGCAAATGGAATTTTGGATTCCTTGTCCAGAGGTGGAGTTTAAAACTAGGACAGTTCTGTTACAATTGTAACATATGTTGGTGAGGTGGCCTCTGGAGTAGTGTGCATAGCATTGGTCCCCGTATTTAAAAAAAAAGGTGTTGAAGACGGTTTCAAAGAGATTCAATAGGCTGATTCTTGGAATGAAGGGATTACCTTCTTGATAAGGCAGACCTTTATCTATTAGAAGTATGAATGTGAGACCTTACTTGAAACTTAAGATTATGAGGGGCTTGTCAAGATAGATGTTAAAATGTCTCCACTACTGGGGGAATCTAAAACTAGGGAACATAGTTACAGAATAAGAGGGTACTCATTTAAAATTGAGAAGAGAATTTTTTTTTCTCCTAAAGGGTAGTAAGTGTCTGAAATTCTGTACTGGAGAGGGAGTTGTGGAGGCAGGATAACCGTAAGTATTTAAAGAGGAGGGAAGTAGGTTTTTGAAACATTGAGGACTATTAGGAGCTGGCACAAGAGAGGAGTTGAGGTCTGGGGCAGGTCACCCGTGAACTTATAGAATAGGTAGGAGAGTTTATGTAGGAGAGTTTGAGGGCTAAATCGTCACATCTCACTCCTCTTTCTTGTCCATGATCAAGTTTCACCCCCTTCCTTATCAAGAATGTCTCCACTGCAGCCTTCAGTACATTTGAAGACATTACTTCCACCCTATGTTTAGGAAAAAGATTCCATAGCATCTCAGTTCTCAGAGGGAATTTTTAAAAAAATTACCTAATGGCCTTTATTTTTCCAAAAAATGGGTGACCCCTTACTTTTAAACAGTGACCCCACATCCAGATTCTCCTACAAGGGAAGGCATCCTGTCAACCTCCCTTGGGACCTTGAATTTCAATAAAGTCACCTCTCCTCTGAACTCCAGTGGATAAAAGCTAGTCTGAACAAACTTTCACTGGAAAGGAACCCATCTGTTCTAGCCTGTTATACCTTATCTGAATTGCTTTCAATGCATTTTCATCCTTTCTTATATAAGGAGACCAATACTGTACACAATAGTTCAGAAGTGGTCTCACCACAGCCAGTATAACTGAAACATAATCCAACTTTTCTACTCAATTGCCCTTGTAATAACTAACAACATTCTACTGCAATCCTAATTATTAGCTATACCTCTATTCTAGCCTTTTGTGATTCATGCATTGGACACCTAGATATACCTGCCACAAACTGAATGCAAAAATGCAAACATATTATGGTTACTGTTACCTAGGAGTACCTTAACTATCAATCATTAATCCTATTCTTATTGCACAATACCAACTCTAGTATAGCCTGCACTTTGATCAGTTCCGGAACATACTGTCCCAAGAAATCTGGAATTCATTCTATAAACTCAATAACATAAAAAGCTTCAGTACTGGAGATCTGGAGCTAAAACAGAAAGGGCTGGAGAAACTCAATGGGTCTGGTAGCATCTGAGGAAAGAGAAATAAAAGATAATGTTTCAAGTATTGTATGACTTGTCTTTGGAACATTGTTTCAAATATAGTTCTGAAGAAGTTATATCAAACTCAAAACATAAATTTAGTTTCTCTTTCCACAGATGCTGCCAGACTCTGCTGAGTTTCTCCAGCACTTTGTTTTTATTTATATAAACTCCCTATCTAAGGCTTTCTTTGCCTTTCTGATTTCCAGTCTATATGTAGGTAAAATCTCACATGATTGTCAGTGTGCTGGTGAGATCCAATGCGCCCCATGAATCAAAACTCACTCCCCTCACACCAGTCTTTGAGCTATGCATGCTGATGTACCCCATGCAAATTTGTACGTGGCTCGGGTAGTAATCCAGAGATGATTACCCTTTGAGGTCCTGCTTTATATGGTGCTTAGCTCCTCATACTGACTGTCATCGCAAAAATAAAATGTTCTGCACAATGCTATTAGTACCCACATGAATCATGATAACAGGATCCTCCCCTACTCACTGCAAGTTCTTCCCTTCCCCTGAACAAAATGAAACAGCACTAGGACAGGCAATGGGGCCTTCCAGACTCATGGTGATCATTACTGAGGATGGTGTCGATCCACCTCACTATACTGCCCCTAATACAGCTATATTTCTATCTACTCTCCCCCTTGCATAGCTTCTGGTATAACAGTACCACATTCAGTGGATTCATTCATCCTGCAACCCCATTCTCATCCAAATAAACTGAAAGAACCTCAAACCTGTTAGACAATTGCAAAGGATGAGGCTCTGGTCTCTTTATCTACCTCACATAAAAATCACACTTCCCTTACCCCTATGAATACTGACCAAATCAGAACACCATATTCTAAGGGGGTATGATTATGTTCTGTTTCAAAAAGTTACAGCACATTCTCCCTGATATGTCACAGTGATTGTAGTTCAACCTCCAGTTCATAACCTCAAACAAAACAACTCCAACTTTGAACACTTCTTGCAGATGTGTTTTTCCTGGATCACAGTGGCATCCAGGGGCTCTCATATGTTGCAGCTGTGACACATCACCTACCTGGCCATCCTTAATGATTTAATTAGCTATTTAGTGTGTACTTGAATGAACTAATTACCTTGTATATTTTCACAAACATTACAATCAGCTGACATTCTATTCAGAATTTTAAGCAGTCTTCTCCAACCACCTATCCAGGTACACATTGAAGAAAAAGTATTTTATTAACTCCACGTCTTCCATTCCTTATTGTGAGGACAGTTGCTGTTTGCAAGGTTTGGTTGTGGGGTTGGGAAATTTTGGGGGGAATGGGGATTTTGTGGGGCGGGAGGAGAAATAAAGTGAGGATGTTGTCTAAAATTCTAATAATTTGTATTTATGTTAATTCTAGCTTCATTATTAAAGTTATGTAAAAAAGTGAAATTTTTCCAAATAATTTGTTCTGTTTGATTCATTTGGCGGAGTGGACTCGATGGGTCAAATGGCCTTACTTCCATTCCTATGTCTTATGCTAAGCTTAGTTGTTTTATGAAATTGGCCTTTGTAGGAATCATAACATTTCCAAGATTAAGTAGGAGGTTGAGGGGTAACCTCATCGATGTTTATAAAAGAGTGAGAGGCATAGATAAGGTGAAGAGCAAAGGTCTTTTTCCCAGGATAGAGGTCATAAGTTTAAGGTGAGAGGGAAAAGATTTAAAAAGGGACCCAAGGGATTTTTTTTTCCCCACATGGAGGATGATGCATACATAGAATAAACTACCAGAAGGATAGAGGTCACAACATTTAAAAGACGTTTGGACAGGAACATGAATAGGATAGGTTTAGAGGGATATGGACCAAACACAGGCAAATGTGACAGTTTAGTTTGGGAAACCAGTTTGGCATGGATGAGTTGGGCCAAAAGGCTGTGACTCAATAACATTCCCATGGTAAAATGTGACACTGGCGCAAATTCAATGGATCTCTTGTGCCTGGGTTTTCTCTCCACGACTTGCAATCCACACTTCCATGGGAAGGTCACTTACCAAAATGCTCCTGCTTGTGCTGTGGTTCTTTAATAATCTTTCGAATGAAAAGGTTTAAGTGGCTGATGATGATGAAGGGTGGAGCCAGAGCTGGCCTGCTGTGATACTCAACAATTAGGTTGTAGCGCTGGAATTTCCAGAATATGTCAGTGTTTCCCTGGACAAGCTGGAAGGTATAGCTGCCATGGAAAGAAAAACATTTAAAAATGATCTACAATGTTGCATTGAACATCCACAGACAAACTGCACATAGCACAGTTCCTGTGAATTTGATTGAATAATAATCCTCATGGTTGCTACAGGATCACACCCACAACAGCAAATACTATCACAAGAATTTTATCAGATACACATCTGGCACCCTCCAGCCTCCATACCAAAGGAATATTGGATATTCCCTTGGGAAGGAGGAAGGGGAATTGTTGAACATTAGTACTGCTCCAATGATACGTTACGTATGGAACAACAACAGTTATTTTATCTCTAGGATCTAATCACTTGCTACAACTGGACTCCACTCCGAGGTAGCTGTACTTATGCACTTGTTGGTGCACTCTCCTCACTGGGTAATCACTGTACTACTGGGTGCCTTTCTATGGATCAGGCAAGGAACTCCTTACTTACGAATCTTTGGTCTATCTTGTGCCTTGTATGGGGCAACAAAACATACAATAAAGGCTTGAATTTCTTTAGCACCTCTAACACCTCTTAAATGAGCATGACCGATTTAAAAACTTTGACATGCAAGTAGAAGAGCTAATTAGGTCAGTTGTCCAAAAGCTTGGGTAAGGAGATGTTTCAAAGGAGTATCTGAAACAAGGAGAGATAGATGCTGGAATACCTAGAGAGGGATTTCCAGGTATTAGGGCTCAGGCAGCTTAAGGCACAACTGCCAAAAAGGTGGAGAGATTAGATCAGGGTTAACCAAAATGCCAGAATTAGAGGTGCTCAGAGATTTAACAAGTGCAGGGCTGGAGTGGATTAGAGGTTGGAACAGACGATGGCAAGGATAAACTTGAAAACAAGGATGATGATTTTAAAATTGAGGAGTTCTCAGAACAATAGCCAGTGTAGATCAGCAATCGCAGGATGATGAGCAAACAGTGAGTTAAAATATGAGCAGAATTTTGGATTAACTCCATTTAATACAAGTTAGGTGATATGAAGCTGACATCAAGTGAATTGGAAATTTTAAATCTAAATTTACCAAAGGCATGTGTCCCAGAGAAAGGGTGAAAATAAATCATGATTGAATTGTACGCTCATAAGCCTGAGACTGTCAGGTATTGTTTGAATTTCCTTTGTTCCCTTACCATTTGTAGGCCCAAATGAATGTTCCCCCAACCTGTTGGTTAAAAGTAACCAAAGCAAAGTTCTTTAAGATGAACACAAAGGCACGATTAATTAGCAAGGCATGAGCCTGACTGAGGACAACTCCCTGTAGAATATGAGATATGGCCATTTGGTTAAAGTAGATGCAGTTAGTTTGCCAGGTAAACCAGCTAATTTTATTTTTGTCCGTGTGGACCTCTGAGATCCATGTGTGACAGTGACTTCCCGAATCAGAAGGTAATGCTGCCAAAGGCCTCAGCTGCAGCAAAAAGCAAGGAAAGACTGAAGTAATCCTGAGCCTTTAGGTTCTGATTGAGGGGCCAAAAAGCAAGACAAAGCAGAAATTATGTGAGTATCCAAATAGGCACAAAGTGATTTGAGTGGTAAGAGAGGAAGTGAGAAGCCCTGAGATGGATTCTGGTCAAATCAATCGGATAGGTGCCTGTGCAAGTGTCCTGGCAGCAGCATTACAAGATAATGCGTGGCTTAGAAAGGGTGGACACTGGGAATTTGTTTCCATCAGGCAGGGATACTAGGGCCCATGGGCACAGCCTTAGAATTAAAGGGGGTCATTTTAAAATGGAAATGAGGAGACATTTCTTCTGCAACAGAGTGGTGGGCCTATAGAATTCATTGCCACGGAGCACAGTGGAAGCTGGGACGTTGACTGTCTTCAAGGCAGAGATTGAAAAATTCTTAATCTCTCAAGTAATTAAGGGATACGAAAAGAGTGCGGGTAAGTGGCATTGAAAGGCCCATCAGCCATATTTGGATGGTGGAGTGGACTCTGGGCCGAATGGCCTTACTTCCACTCCTATGTCTTATGTCTTACAATGAAAGGTACTGGTGAGATCCAATGTGCAGCTTTAAAGTGCAGGACTGTGCTGTAACTGGGTCAGTGCTGTGTTGTGAGGATGCAGAAAGTCTAAAATTTCAAATCACTATGAATGACCGTATGGACAGTCACTGACTTGTAGTGTGCCCTGATATGTTGGTGACTGGCCAAGATGGAGGGCCCCAGGGACACATGGCAAGTTGGGTTGAATTTCCTTTCATGCTTAGGATTGCTGCTATCTAATTTCTATCCAGCACATGGGAGAATATGAAAATACATACCAATGAAGTAAGATTAGGCACGAACAGCATACAAATAGACCACTTGCAATTCATACAGGGATTCTTGACTCCCACTTTCTGATTTTGGTTGCAAAATTGTGTATTTTTTCTTCCGTCAATGTCAGGAATCCCATTTTCCCAACTGACTCACCAATGCTCATGTTATTTAGGTGCTGGAAGAATTGCGTCTGCAAGTTTTATAAAAATAAAAGTGATGCTTTCTCTTGGATCTTTCTAGCCATTACATAAGAAGGAGAGTTTCAGAAGCAGGTGAGTTCAGGCAGGGTTGGAGTTGTTCTGACGAAAAGTCACTGGCCTTAAAACATTAACTCTGCTTTCTTCCCACAGACACCTATTGAGTTTCACCAGCAATTTGTTTTTGTTTCAGATCTCCAGCAGTTCTGTGTTTTAGTATTCAAAGATGTTATACAGGTGGGGTTTGAATCCTGGCCTCCTGATCCAGATGTAGGGACATTACCACAGCATCACAAGCCCATCTCTAGGTCAAACAACACCAATGTTCCAAACAGTCTGGCTGGGCTTCATAGAATTAACAAGGATTAGGATGAAACAATGGCTTGTGTAGGGGACCAAAGCAATGGTTTTGTTCAACTCCCTGTTTAGTAATAGAAACTGTGTACTCAATACGACATGCCAGACAAGTAGTGTGAGAGTTTAGCAGTAGAGAAAAGTGGGATAGCTGCGATGTTCATGTGGTACCTGGTGTTATGTTTTTATATGGTGTTACGTTTTTATATGGTGTCACCAAGGGACAGCAAGTAGATGAGTCCGAGGATTCAAGAATAAAATTACTGGGGAGCAAGGGATGAGTGCAGGAGAATTGAAGCCATTGCGAGTGTTAAGATTAGGTTGATATCAATAAAATCAAGCAAGGGTGATGGAAGAGAGAAGGGAATTGAAGGAGGTTTGTGTGGTCAAAGAATGCAGACAGGTTGAGATGAATGAGGAGGCATAGTCTCCCTTTAGTTCCCCCCCACTAGCTTTATTACAATGACAGTGGCAACCCATTTAAAATCAGTGGGTTACACTTGGCATTAAAACAGTGCACAAAGTGCTACCCAGAAAATGTAAGCCAATATGGCATTTAGGAGTTGAAGGTTTATTTGCTGAGAAATATGCTTCAAATCTATTTTTGTTTTTCTCAAAGCAGCTGAATAACCGGTAGCATGTTAGAAAAATGTTGGCCAACTTGCATTTTGGAGCTGATGTAATTGGAAAATACTTTTTAAAATTTGGAAGCATTTCAGGAAAACATCACTCACTCACTGCCGTTGCAAGCTCTGTTGATTGTAATGTGGTCTGTCACAATTTTGGACAGAGGCACACAAGCTCATTTTGGTTAATCCAATTGCATCATTTCCCTCTGGTATTGGGCACAGTGTAATTCAAAATTGTCGAAGAGAATGTCAACAGAGTTAATCCAGGCCAACACATTTTCAGGTACAACCCTATATCTGAAGGAAATGTCAATGATATGATCCAAACATTCCAACTAGCACTGGATATTCTTAAACTATTATTCTGGCAAACTGATAGAAACTAAAAACAGGAGTAGGCCATTCAGCCCTTTGAGTCCACTTCACCATTCAATGTGATTATGGCTGATACTCTATCTCAATATTATATTCATACTTTCTCCTGATACCCCTACATGAGCTGTGGCAAAGAGTGGAAATCAGTACCCTATGGGGGACAATTTCACATGGGGTTCACCCTATTTCTTGACATAATTTTGTCAAGAAATTCAGATGATTTAGACTTACTCAGAATTTTGCCAACTTTCAACCAAACTTACAGAACCGGACTCGGAGAAGCCTCACAAAATTCCATGTGTAGGATGTCTCATACATCACCTGAACATTGCAATTAGAAGATTCAACAGCAGCACGTTAGTGACCAGCAGGAAGACAACCAGAAGCATGATGACCAGCCAATTTGCATAACGATTAATGCAATAGGGTAAATTATCTTCATTTGTCATGTTGGCTTGATTACTGAAGCAGGATCGGTTGACCATCCGAACCTCTAGAATGTGACAACATGAAGTTAAAGAAATAACAGTAAAGCACAGAATTTCTCTATTTTTAAAAAAGTGTATTACTGCCCAGTAACATCCCAATATGTCCCAAACAGCTCATACAGAACTTGAGAATCGTATGTCATCAAGGAAGGCAATTGGCTCTTCATACACTCTTTGGAAGAGCTATTCATTTAGTTCCAATCCCTTGCACTTTCCCCAAAACCACATGCAAATCTTTCCTTTTTTGAGCTTGTATCCAATTATCTACTTCTGTCTCCCTCTCAGACAGCACATTTTGATGTGTGGATCTCACAGAGCCATATGGTTACGACTTAGATCACGTACCGTCTATTTCGTCCAGGGGAATCTGGCCAAATATCTGAAGGTAAGGCCTGTAGAGAACATTCCTGAAGATCCAGTCCACGCGAGTCTCATTGGGGTGGAGCAGAGCCTGAGTGGCCACGCCATAGGCAATGAGCCAAACAGTCAGAAAGAATAAGAAGAAGAAGACATCTTTCATCTGTTGGAGGAATTAACACAAGTGAAAGAGCCAAAACATTAGCTCAGATCTGCTCCATCTTCAACACGTTTGGTCAGGTCACTTTGTAAGTATGGGTAATTGTACAGCCACAAGTGAAGATAGTGAGTCACGTGAACAAGTTTATCTGCAAACTCCCCAGTGATTTGTGTAACTCAGTGTTATTGTCTATTTGGCTTTGTTACACACTGCTGACATTCCCCATCCCTTCATCAATCATTGCTGAATTAAACAATTTCAGTGAAGGTGGTGAGCTGAGCACTTAAATTGACAAGAGCATCTTGGTTAAAGAAAACCATTCCAACATAACCTCGGCTTTTGTTCACTATGCAGTTGTTGCTGCAGGGAAATTTATGTGAACATTGCATAAGAATACGATTAAGCTCAGTTGTGATAATTCACATGCTTCAACAGCTTAATAACACTCAGCAAGGTCATTTATCTTTGTCAACTAATACAGTTCTTACTGGTTTTATAGAATACAATCCTCGATCTAACTTTATACACTATTATAAAAGTAACCAGCCTGCATCTCAGCAAAAGCCTGATCAAAGAGGAAAAGTCCATTAGACTTTATCTTTAATTACCAGTCATTGCCAGTGTTAATACTAGTCTCTGTACTATCTATCTATGTGCCCTCCAACGCATCTTGTCCACATCCCGCACCTCCGCCCTCAGACCCACCCCTCCAATCGTAACAAGGACAGAACACCCCTGATGCTCACCTTCCACCCTACAAACCTTTGCATCAACCAAATCATCCACCGACATTTCCGCCACCTCCAAAAAGACCCCACCACCAGGGATATATTTCCCTCCCCACCCCTTTCCGCCTTCCGCAAAGACCTTTCCCTCCGTGACGACCTGGTCAGGTCCACACCCCCCTACGACCCACCCTCCCATTCTGGCACTTTCCCCTGCCACCGCAGGAACTGTAAAACCTGTGCCCACACCTCCTCCCTCACCTCTATCCAAGGCCCTAAAGGAGCCTTCCACATCCATCAAAGTTTCACCTGCACATCCACCAATATCATTTATTGTATCCGTTGCTCCCGATGTGGTCTCCTCTACATTGGGGAGACTGGGCGCCTCCTAGCAGAGCGCTTTAGGGAACATCTCCGAGACACCCGCACCAATCAACCAAACCGCCCCGTGGCCCAACATTTCAACTCCCCCTCCCACTCTGCCGAGGACATGGAGGTCCTGGGCCTCCTTCACCGCCGCTCTCTCACCACCAGACACCTGGAGGAAGAACGCCTCATCTTCCGCCTCAGAACACTTCAACTCCAGGGCATCAATGTGGACTTCAACAGCTTCCTCATTTCCCCTTCCACCACCTCATCCTAGTTTCAAACTTCCAGCTCAGTAACTGTCTCCTGGACTTGTCCGACCTGCCTATCTTCTTTTCCACCTATCCACTCCACCCTCTCCTCCTTGACCTATCACCTTCATCTCCTCCCCCACTCACCCATTGTACTCTATGCTACTCTCTCCCCACCCCCACCCTCCTCTAGCTTATCTCTCCACGCTTCAGGCTCACTGCCTTTATTCCTGATGAAGGGCTTTTGCCCGAAATTCGATTTCGCTGCTCGTTGGATGCTGCCTGAAGTGCTGTGCTCTTCCAGCACCACTAATCCAGTATTTGGTTTTCAGCATCTGCAGTCATTGTTTTTACCTTATCTATCTATCAGCTTGATCAATATTCAGGAGTGGCAGAGCAGAAATGTCTTTCAGCTCAATGTTGGGAAGTCTGGAGTTGTCATTTTTGTCGTAAGTCCCCTTTATGAATTTCACAAACAGACTACTCTTTGGAAACAAGCTGAAGCTGCTTCCCACTCTATTCACAGCCTTGATGCTGCATGTGAGCTCAAAATGAGCTTTCGCCCACACATCCAAACCGTCACAATGAATCCCTGCTTCAACCTTTATCACACTGTTATCACTCCGCAACACATTCGGTGAAGCCATCATTCATGCTTTTGTTATGTATAGACTCTGCTGTTTCTGTGCACCTCCTTCCCTTCCATAAATGTGCCATACAAAACTATACTGCTTGTCTCCTAATGTACTGTTCAGGTTCATCATTGTTCTTGCATTCACTAGCCAACAAATGGCTCCTGATTAAGCAACACCTTGATTTTTCAAATCCCTCCATGGCAAACTTTCCAAACCCCATCTCACTCCACCATTCAAGATCATGCTGTCAGCTGCTAAAGATGCTAACTATGGAATTCCCTGTCTAAATTTCCTTTAAAGCTTTCTGACAATCTCCTTTGGTCACTCCTTATGTGCATTGGTCTTAAGTGTTATTCTGTTAAATGCTCCTGTGGAATACCTTAGGACTTTGCTGCTACGTTGAAGGCACAATACGAATTAAAAACTTATTGTAGCTAGTTGGACATTGTGCTCTGTGCATTATTTGTATTGGGAGTGTGTGTCATTTTACAGCTTCACACATCCTTGGAGCACATCTCCTGAGGTGACAACTATGGAACCAGGTCAGATTTGAGTTCCTAGGAACAATAGTTGGTGCCATTAGCAAGATCGGGTAGCATGCCTACCCCACAGCAGTTTATGCCACCTTTTGATCATGATTAAACACTCATTCTTCAAACTGGAAATATCAAAATCAGACAAAGTTCAAGCATTTCAAAAGACTTCGCTCAATTCACTTCAAAGAAAAAAATTCTTCCTCTTTGTTGGTTGCAGCATTGAATATTTGTCTATTTACTCTCTCTTGAAAGTTACAGATTCCTATTCCGGGCACATTTGCAAATGGTCTTCCCTTGTGCTTAATCCTGGAGTCAAACTCATTCTTTTGGTCATTCACCTGTCACACATGTACTTTCCAGCAGAGGTCAACAGGGCAAATCTTCCCCGTTGCAGAATCACGAACTTTGGGGCCATTTCCTGGAGTGGCATTTTTAAAAATTCATTCATGTTTTGTGGGCAGCACTGGCTAGACCAGCATTTATTGCCCAGAGGGCAGTTAACAGTCAACCACATTGCTGTGGGTCTGGAGTCACATGTAGACCAGACCATGTAAGGATGGCAGTTTCCTTCCCTACAGGGCGTTAGTGGGTTTTTCATGACAATTAAAAATAAATTCATGGTCATCATTAGACTCTTAATCCCAGATTTTTATTGAATTCAAATTCCACTATTTGCCATGGCAGGATTCAAACCTGGGTTCACAGAACATTTCTTGGGTCTCTGGCTTAACAGTCCAGCAATAAAACCACTAGGCCATCACTTTCCCTGCAGCTGTGATTGTTTAGCACAGTGCTGAGCAAGCGTTAATCTGCTCTCCAGGGCATGGTGGCACCATGGTACATTGTGACATTATTGGAGTTCAGCCTGAGCACCAGTAATATCACAAAGTCAAATCCAAATAAATGTCAATGAAAGGATAAAGAAAATACTTTAGCCATGAGATTCTAATCCTTCTTGAAGCTGCAGCCATGCTTACAGACACCTACCATTCGTTCCACAATGATGATCTTCGGACCCAACTGTTTATTGATGGCAAAGATGTGGATCAGCCTCAGAGCAAACACCATGAAATCCAGGCACAGAGTCGTGCGGCCCGCATTATAGGAGACTGTTAGCATTCTGTAAGAGAAAAGGAACATACCACCACTTAGAGAAACAAGTGCAAGGTTAACAAAAGATACCTCACGCAAAATATGGATAAATGGCTCCCATCTGCATTGGTTCACCAATCAAATTCATTTTCTTAAAGCTGAATGTGGATAAAGTAAGTTTTTTTTTAGATTAGATTAGATTCTCTACAGTATGGAAACAGGCCCTTCGGCCCAATAAGTGCACACCAACCCTCCGAAGACTAACCCACCCAGACCCATTTAAGATTTAGATTTGTTTTGAGTTCACTAGAGAAGGAATCAGTTTAAATATCCTGATAAATTTGATTGGACTGGAAGCCATTGATATTTTATGCCCTTTTAACTTCAGAGAATGATTAGCGACACGTTGGGAAATAAACGGAATATGGGGTACTCCTTTGTGCTGGACTTTTTTCAACACAACCCGAGAATTCAGGAAGACCAGATCCCCAAACATGGTTTTGTTGCAGTTTGCGTTGTTTGTTGAACATATCTAATTGAGTTACATAAGTCGCTAAAGGGGATTAACAAAGTAGACAAGGAAAAGATGTTTCCCCTTGTCTGGCAATCAAACGCACAATCATCGCTTCAGGATAACGGGAGGCATATTTAAAACCCGAGACAAGGAGAAATTGCTCAAAAGGGTCATGAATCTGTGGAATTCATAACCCCAAAAGTGTGGTGGACTCCAGGACACTGAATAGAAGAGATACTTAGTTAGTAACAGGTTAAAAGGGTTATAGGTAGAAGGCAGGAAAATGGAGTTGAGGCCAAGCTGAGACCAACCATAATTGTACTTATAGTGGAGCAGGCCCCAAGGGCTGAATTGCCTACTCCTCTTTTCTCATTTTCTTTTTACAGCTATGCCACAGTATGGGACTAACTTATTTGTGACTGTGTGTAATCGTGGTACAAAGTGAAGAATTAATATTACATTTTACATTAACTGGTGACACACGACTGACATGTGAACCAGATCAATTATATTAACTGTCAAAAATATTCAAGTATAAGTGGAGGTCAAGCGTGATCAAAGAGATGGCAAATGAAGTGAAATCATATTCATTGATATTCCATCCCCCCCCCCACCCCAAAAAAGAGAACTAGAGAGAAAAGATATGGGAGAAACAGGGCAACGTACGATAGATATGGGAGATGTGTACTGCTTTCACACTTTCTTACCTTTGTAAAAATGCAAAGGTATGTAACTGTCAGTGCAATTGCAAATGGTGAGATAACTATCCATGGTTGTGGAGAAATTTAGTACGTTGAAATGGTCTTGGGCATTTGCACAAAATGGAGATAGGTAATTGGGACATTCATTATCCCCCTAGTTTTCCATTTCACTGCTGTCAGTGTACTTTTGAGAATACTAATAACTGCTAAAGGAGAAGAGACAATCTCATGTTACTTATAACTAGCAGAGGAATATGGCAGACAGGTCTTCCTTAGCCTCTGGATTAGTGGTGCTGGAAGAGCACAGCAGTTCAGGCAGCATCCAACGAGCAGCGAAGTCGACGTTTCGGGCAAAAGCCCTTCATCAGGAATAAAGGCAGTGAGCCTGAAGCATGGAGAGATAAGCTAGAGGAGGGTGGGGGTGGGGAGAGAGTAGCATAGAGTACAATGGATGAGTGGGGGAGGAGATGAAGGTGATAGGTCAAGGAGGAGAGGGTGGAGTGGATAGGTGGAAAAGGAGATAGGCAGGTTTGACAAGTCCGGACAAGTCAAGGAGACAGTAACTGAGCTGGAAGTTTGAAACTAGGATGAGGTGGGGGAAGGGGAAATGAGGAAGCTGTTGAAGTCCACATTGATGCCCTGGGGTTGAAGTGTTCCGAGGCGGAAGATGAGGCATTCTTCCTCCAGGCGTCTGGTGGTGAGGGAGCGGCGGTGAAGGAGGCCCAGGACCTCCATGTCCTCGGCAGAGTGGGAGGGGGAGTTGAAATGTTGGGCCACGGGGCGGTTTGGTTGATTGGTGCAGGTGTCTCGGAGATGTTCCCTAAAGCGCTCTGCTAGGAGGCGCCCAGTCTCCCCAATGTAGAGGAGACCACATCGGGAGCAACGGATACAATAAATGATATTAGTGGATGTGCAGGTAAAACTTTGATGGATGTGGAAGGCTCCTTTAGGGCCTTGGATAGAGGTGAGGGAGGAGGTGTGGGCACAGGTTTTACAGTTCCTGCGGTGGCAGGGGAAAGTGCCAGAATGGGAGGGTGGGTCGTAGGGGGGTGTGGACCTGACCAGGTCGTCGCGGAGGGAACGGTCTTTGCAGAAGGCGGAAAGGGGTGGGGAGGGAAATATATCCCTGGTGGTGGGGTCTTTTTGGAGTTGGCGGAAATGTCGGCGGGTGATTTGGTTTATGCGAAGGTTTGTAGGGTGGAAGGTGAGCACCAGGGGCGATCTGTCCTTGTTACGGTTAGAGGGGTGGGGTTTGAGGGCAGAGGTGCGGGATGTGGACGAGATGCGTTGGAGGGCATCTTTAACCACGTGGGAAGGGAAATTGCAGTCACTAAAGGAGGAGGCCATCTGGTGTGTTCTATTGTGGAACTGGTCCTCCTGGGAGCAGATACGGCTGAGGCGGAGAAATTGGGAATACGGGATGGCATTTTTGCAAGAGATAGGGTGGGAAGAGGTGTAATCAAGGTAGCTGTGGGAGTCGGTGGGTTTGTAAAAAATGTCAGTGTCAAGTCGGTCGTCACTAATGGAGATGGAGAGGTCCAGGAAGGGGAGCGAGGTGTCAGAGGTGGTCCAGGTAAATTTAAGGTCAAGGTGGAATGTGTTGGTGAAGTTGATGAATTGCTCAACTTCCTTGTGGGAGCACGAGGTGGCGCCAATGCAGTCATCAATGTAGCGGAGGAAGAGGTGGGGAGTGGTGCCGGTGTAATTATGGAAGATCAACTGTTCTACATAGCCAACAAAGAGACAGGCATAGCTGGGGCCCATACGTGTGCCCATGGCTACGCCTTTGGTTTGGAGGAAGTGGGATGATTCAAAGGTGAAATTGTTAAGGGTGAGGACCAGTTCGGCCAAACGAATGAGAATGTCAGTGGAAGGGTACTGTTGGGGACATCTGGAGAGGAAAAAACGGAGGGCTTGGAGGCCCTGGTCATGGCGGATGGAGGTGTAGAGGGATTGGATATCCATGGTGAAGATGAGGCGTTGGGGGCCGGGGAAACAGAAGTCTTGGAGGAGGTGGAGGGCGTGGGTGGTGTCTCAAACATATGTGGGGAGTTTCTGGACTGGGGGGATAGGACAGTGTCGAGGTCGGTAGAGATGAGCTCAGTGGGGCAGGAGCAGGCTGAGAAGCCCTCCGTTTTTTCCTCTCCAGACGTCCCCAACAGTACCCTTCCACTGACACTCTCATTCGTTTGGCCGAACTGGTCCTCACCCTTAACAATTTCACGGTGAATAGCCACGGTCTTTTCCCCAGGGGAGTCCAAAACTAGGTTTAAGGTGAGAGGGGAAAAATTTAAAAGGGCAACTTTTTCACCAAGAGGCTGGTGTATATATGAAATGAGCTGCCAGAGGAAGTGGTGGAGGCTGGTACAATTACAACATTTAAAAGACATCTGGATGGACTTAGGAAGTGGAAGGGTTTAGAGGAAAATGGGCCAAATGCTGGGAATGGGACTAGATTAATTTTGGATATCCAGTCGGCATGAGTGATTGGATCGAAGGGTCTATTTCCGTGTTGTGCATCTCTATGACTCAATGAAAAAGGTAAAGTAAAAGTGAATGAATGACTATAAAGGATGTAGTGTTTCTGCTATTGCCATTTACACCTCTTTTTAGTGTACTTACTTGTCCCATTACCATCTCCTTTTTCCCTGTAATATTTCTTTTTCCATTAATCTCTCCTGCCTTCTCCCCTATTCTGTTTGAAGGTAGCCATCTCTTTGAATGGTGAGTGATTATTAACTAACAAGCTTGAATGTTACAAAAACAGAAATTGCTGGAAAAACTCAGCAGGTCTGGCAACATCTGTTCTGAAGAAGAGTCAACGAACCCAAACCAATAAGTCTACTTTCTCTCCACAGATGCTGCCAGACCAGAGTTTTCCAAGCAATTTCTGTTTGCATTTTTCATTTCCAGCATGTGTAGTCTTGTTTTTGGCTATGCTTGAATGTTTCCTGTGAAACCTAGCTTGATTAATAAGTCTTCTACTCTTGGAAGTCCCTTTCCTGCTTTGAACTATATCTATTTCTTCTGTCAGTATTTTTGAGTGAGATAAAACTTGAAAGCGATGAAGAATGTTACCTGTAAAACATTGAACAGCTGCTTCGCTTGATAACTGATTCATATGGTGCTAATGGAGCGAGATGGTCCAACCAATGTTGCTTATCAACTTTTCCTCATCAACATATATTCCAACTTAATAACATTATAAAGTGCAAAGCTGTTTATTATCTTTTAAATGGGGTTAAATAGTGAAAAATAAATTCTCACTGTAATAATAAAATCCCTTCCTTCCATTTATTCTTAATAAGTTCAATTCATATTTCATAACCCAAAAGGTTCCATCCGATCATAATATTAGTCACATTCAGTCAGAGAACTAATATATATGATAGACATCCCAATTATATCCAGCATTGATAATAAATCAGTTTGTTGTGCAATTGGTGTATGGTGTCAAATTTCTTTTATAATGTATTTTAGTTCATTGGAAGTGATGAAAGAAAATTGATTTTCCACAGTATAATGAAGTATGATTTTAAACACTGGAAATGAAGACATTATATTGGTCAAACACCCATTAATACTACTCACCTTAAACTTTGTTCTTTCTCAAACTGGGCTGTTCGTGCTCATTGTTCAAAATCTGCTAACATTTTTGTGATTGCCATCTTTCTGCTGAACTGTAGCTACTTGCCAACACTGATAAATGAGCTTTTTGACCTTGTGAAAGTGGTTCCCCTCGTTTTCTTGCCTGACGCTCGGTGGATATTTGTTGATTGATTTGTCATATGTATCGAAGTACAGTGAAAAACTTAGTTTACGAGCAGCACATGCAGATCATAGTAAACAAGGATTTACAGATCAAAAATACTTTGACAGAGGCATACAGGTTACATTGCAGAGGCATGCGCTCAAAGAGATCAATATTAGGAAGATCACATTATTTGAGGCTAGTTAGTCCATTCACTATTTTTACTATGATCTGCTTGTACGGCTCGTAAAACAAAGCTTTTCATTGTACTTCGGTACACATGACCAATAAATCAGTCGATCAAATACCCACCCAGTGGCAGGCAATAAAATGAGGGGGACTACTTTCACAAGGGCCAAATGCTTATTTATCACAGCACTGGCCAAGTAGCCATAGCTCAGCAAGAAGATGACAATTACAAAAATGTCAGCAGATTTTGAACAATGAGCACATTTAGCCAAGTTAGGGAAATAATGAGGATGTATAAGTTATCATTCAACACATCATAAAGAGTGAGGCAATAATTGAAGTCTGGGGTGGGGGGGCAGTCAAAAGCAACAGGAACAATGAATTACAGTTAGAACAAGAAGAGTCTATCAAATCCATCCAAAGGTTCCAAGGGATGAATCTAACCTTATTCTCATCTGCAAAGTAACAGGAAGAGACACAGTCTGATAACCAAAGTGGAGAAGATTAAAGTTTTCTAGAACTGAGTCAGAGACTGCTTTAGATCACAGAAGTGCTCATTAAAAATCTGGGAGATTGTGTGTTCCCAGTGTGGGTCCTACTGGTGGCAGACCAGTATTGCCTTGGTGGGTGAGGTACAACTGAAGTGTGTGTGCAATAATTAGGACCCCAGTAGGAAAATACTCAATTTCCCACCCCTCTCCCAACCCACCTCAAGAGCTACTGAACCGAGGTTAGCAGCTGTGTGTTTCCTGTCAGTGGTAATGTATCTTCTGTAGGATCAACACAGGTCACTGGTGAGGGAGGGCAGAATGGGTGTAATCCGTGCAGGAGTGGCTTGCTGGCATTGGTGGTGGGGGTGGCAAGGGGAGGGGAATTGGGTGAGAGATCAGGGAAGTGGCTGCTAGCAGGCACCCATCTGGGTGATTTCCCCTCGATTGGTCACGGAGTCCTTTCAAAACAGGGGCATTCCTGAGAGAGACAGCTGGGAAACCCAGTAGGATTTTCTGAGCTGCCTTCAAGGAGACACTGCAATGCCAGTGAGGGAGACTCCACTACATCCCAGAATTATCCACATTTTCTCATCTACCTGTTCAGGGACATTATCACACACCCTGAAACACAAACTGGGCCACCCGGCTCAGGGATTGGCACAGTGGCAGTGTACCACAAGAGCACCCCAATTCCCATGCTGTCAAAGATTATAACATTTAAATGGCTTGTTTATGAGACTGCATGGGTAGCAGGCTATTCTGTCAACCCATTCCCACTGGGACTGTTGGCCCAGCAGCAGGAATGGGATATTCTATATCACTACAATAACACAGGCCTGTCAATCCCATTATGCACTCGGACAGAGTCCATTAAAACCAGCTGCATATCTCCTATATAAACAAATCCTGACAGAAAACAAAATGTTTTTCAAATTATTCCCTAGACAGGAGATGTAGGATTAATGAGTAAAATACAAGTTAATTAGACCTTATAAAATTAAATCAGAAGCAATGCACTGAGTGAGAACAGTTTCAAATTGAATGTTACAGCATTCACGTCTGTTCTGCTTCAGTCTAATTGATTTCCTTCCCACATCCTCTTTACATTGGTTCTCTCTTTCCAATTATATTTCCATATTTCTGTTACAAACTCGTGTGAATTCTGCATTCCTGCATAGCAGAAAACTGCAAGATGTTTTGGTTATTACTTTGGGATGGGCAAGTTATTGTTGGAAGAGAGGTTGTTTCAGAGACCCTGATACTGACCTGCACGTCACTCCTGCTATGAACAGCACCAAGGCCACCATGTCGCACTTGTTCCAGGAGTCCTCTACATACAGTTTAAATTTCTTCACTATGTTCGTATTTCCCTCAGTGAAAAAACTCTGCAGGGGGAAGAAAGATCGTAAGGCATGAAGCATTTGGAATATATTGTGACCAAGTTATTTTGAGTTGTAGCACTCCCAAACATGCTCAGCAGGTGGTGCACATATACAGGTCACTGAAAGCAATTTCTGCTGTGTTCTTTATGGCAAGCCCTTGAGAAAATTACAGGATATTCATTAGGTCGCAATCGTGTGTGAGAAAATGCCTTATGGAGTGACTTTGAAAGTTTTGTTGATTTTCAGACCTGAGATGGATACACTTTTTATGAATTGTGCAGTGAGCACAACATCCACAAATGAAAGAGTTTTAAAATTAATTTCAAAAATGAGTGGCAGGCTCCATCATTTGGTTGCCGTTGGTATAGCAGGTGCACCTTTTTGAGGATCCGAGAATCATAATGCAGTTATACCACAAACAAAGCCATTCAGTCTATCGTGCCTCGTGACAGATTGCTGCAAGAGCAACTCACCTGGTCCCACTTACCCAGCTTTCTCCTTAGCCTTGAAAATCTTTTCCATTCAAATTATCTAATTCCCTTTGAAAGCCACAATTGAATCTGGTTAGAGCGTTCTGTGGGAGTGCACTCCAGATCCTAACTGTTCTGAGTAAAAACAGCCGTTTTGCTCATGACCCCCTGTGGTTCTCGAACCTTCTTTCAATGGGTTGTCAACAGTTCCTCCACACTTGCCCTGTCTCAGACCATCATGACTTTGAACATCTTTATCAAAACATACCCTCCCCAAATCATCTGTTTGCTAACAACTCCAGCTTGCCCAAAGTCTTCATGTGGTGGAAGTCCCTAATTCCTGGAACAAGTCTGCTAATTGTTGTCTGCACCCTCACAAGTGACCATGCACCCTTCCTAAATTCTGTTATCCAGAATTGGACCTTTCATTGCAGTTGAGTGCAACCAGTGCTTTGATGCAAATCATTAATACAAAGTTATAAACAACATAAACAGTTGCAATATCAACGTGCAAATCAGCATGCAGTATACTTTACAGGCTTGGTGTACTCTGGTTTCAGTTCACCGCAGTTCAGTTCCCAAGTAAATAATCTGCAGAAAGTTATGCATTACAATTACATTTATTTCCAAATCAATTAAATCATACAATAATACTTGATCTTTTACCATATTTTACACTGATGTTGGTTCTATCTATTCAGCCAATGGATAAAATGGTATGCTTTTATTGATCAGAGATGGATTGTAATTGCATTAACATAACAAATGTATTAGTAAGCCTGTATTGACATGGTATGGAACAAGTACAAAGTTAAGAGTTGTGTGCACTGGGTGTCAGTTTACATGGTGGTAATTACTGATAGATTAATGACCCTTCCACTCTACCTTGCAATATGTGCTTCAATCCTAACCCCAGAACAGGAAGTCCATCCGCACCTGTGAAACATTTTCCCATTTGCCAAATCAGTGTTTTATTCCCCTAAATTTGACTGAGAATGTCAAATCAGTGGCACTTCAGGAGTTTTCTGTCTATTCCTGAAAAAAAACTATTATAGAGGGCCACTACACTCACCAACTGGAGGTGATAAACATTCCATTAGTCTGGACCAAACACAGCCACTGTACAAAGGTCTTCACCTCAAATCATTTAATACTGCATCTCTTGCTCACAATGCTTTTTATTTTTGTACAGACAAAATTGTGGGTTTTTTTTCCCCTACTCTTATAGGGAAATAATTTCCTAAAGCTACTACCCCTTTTGACATCCATAGTCCTGCATCTGTTTACATAAGTCATCATGTTAATTTTCTCCTTCTGTACTAGTCAGGTGATTTACTTTCACTCCCCTTGCTGATTTCCAAAGGTTCAACATTAAAACTTTGAGCATGAAAACACAATGCTGGCATCCTCACCTGTCTCAGCTCCTCCAACGCCAGAGTGAAAACCCAGAAGTACAGCGTTACCTCTGCCATAGAAGGACCAATAGGGGGAGGGGGCTTGAAATCCACTAGCAAAATGTATGCGAAAAGAGACAGGAATGCAAAATACAGGATCACATTCCCCAGGAATACAGTGACTGGAGCACCCCAGAATTTCTTCCACCTTCTTAAAATGAATTCTCTCCGTTGGTTCCCTCCACAAAGCCTTTTTTTATCCTTTGCGTCATGATCGCTGTCAGATGATAATAACAAGAGCTTGTTAAAATTTATAACATGAGTGAAACGGGGGGAAAAAATAAATCTTGGTCCCGAAAAATGTTACATCTCAGAATATTAAAATCCCATCTCTCTTAAGTCTCCTGATGAAATGTGTCATGATTCCGTTAATTTCTGATAATCGCAGTATGGAATTATAAAAGAGATTGCCTCATATACTAATATGTTCATCATTAGCAACTTCTTTTTGGTGCACTGATTGACTGTGTTTAACGTATTGGTATAAACCAATAGTTGCCTTTCAGCATCTATCTGATGTTCTAATCATTACAACACAAGAATACCAACTGGTGAAATCAAAGTTGAATATCTACACACAAACTGATTCACATTTATTCTGGCCAAGTTTAGCCATTGTTGGAGCAGTAGTTGTCCAGATTGACACAGTTTCATTTATTTCAACTTGATATCAAGCCAAATGCAGAAAGTTCAGATGGAATATGAAAGGAATAAAAAAAAACAGAAGCAACAGGACAGTATGAGAAGAGACTGGCAGTTAACATGAAAAGGACTCCAGATATCATTAATGAGCATATAAATAGTGAAAGTGTGGTAGAAAGAGGAGGGGCACAATGTGGGGTTTTGTATCAGCAGTTTCCCCATGAAGAGGTCCGCCATATTGGCTGACTGGCTTGAAGTCAATCATGTGGATATATTCTAAAGCACGCTGCAGGACCAGCTAGGGATGGGTCTGATCCCAGTCCTTGGGGCAAGCAAGTGGGTGAGCTTGTGGAAGGTGGAGGGGGATGGATTTCCATATTGGTAGGATGGGACTTGGGGGCTCATAAAACCATTTCTGGTTCACATGCAACCTAATATAACTTTGTTAGATTTGTTAGAAGTGGGTCCATTGGCGATTAGTGCCAGGTTTGATAAATTCACCCAGACTCTTTAGACACCATCTTACAAATGCAGAACCATTACCATCTAGGGCAGCAATTACATGGAAGCATCTCCACCTGCAAATTCCCCTCCCAAGCTACTTACCATCTTGATTTGGAAATCCGTCACTGCCCCTTCAATGTCGCTGGGTCAAAATGCTGGAATTCCCTCCCTAACAGCATTGTGCATGTCCCTCAGTGAAGTGGACCACAGCGGTTCAAGGCGGCAGCTCCCCACCAACTTCTCAAAAGGGAATTAAGGATGGACAATAATTGCTGGCCTGTCCAGCGAGTCCCACATTTCCATGAATGACTAAAAGCAATTTGGAAATGTTTCCCTCCCTACTCATGCCCTGAACCCATTCATTCTAGGGGGTTGACATGTTTTGTGGTGACTGATTGGTCTCAAATCACTATGGCGTATCCTAAGAATGTGATGAAGCACTATCCAATGTCAAGTTACTTCTGTTGAACTGACCACTTTTATTCAGAGACTAATCTCCTTCCCTGGAGGAGATTTATTGTTTGCACAATAAATATTAGAACGTATGGGCCCATTAGTGGAATCGTTTATACAATTTCAGCTCTTCTTGCGCTACCCTATTATTAAACCTTTTCTCCAGCAAAAGGTTTGAACAGACCAACCTGTTTGCCTCATCATGGAGCAGAAAAGCCTTCTCAGTGTCCAAGCTGTCCAGTTCTTTCAACTGTTCAGATTTACCTATGGATGGGAAATGTGCACTGAAAGGAAACAAGAAAGCAACAATCAGAGAAGCATACAGATTTATTATTTTGTCCTGTTTGCAGGAGGTCGCTTTGAAAATTCTTTGCTGTATTCCCTATGTCACCATTGTGTGCTCATTTCAGAAAGTTCTCCTTTAGATGCAAATCTCTTTGGAACATTCTACAGTCCCAGAGGGTGCTACATAAAATGGAAGCTTTACAAAGGATGACTTTGTATGCATGGCACAGAAGCAGGTCAGGGACTGGAAAACATTGCAGCCCTTCACAAAACCTGTTTACCATCTATAAGGCACAAGTCAGGAGTGTAATGGAACACTTCACTGTTGCAGTTCCAACCACACTCAAGAAGCTTGACAGCATTCAGGACAAGATGCAAGTATTTAGAAGAAGGTGAAGAGGGGACGAGTAGCTGAGGCTAGTGTTGATCATCAAGAGAGTGAGCTGGGAAATAGATGATGGAATATATAAAAATGGCAGAAGCTTTGCACCAATGACTATGTTTGTTTTCATGACTGAATACTTAGAAAATTTCCCAATGGTAACTGAAGATCGAGAGGCGATAGGGAGAGATGAACTTCAAGCAAATAGTCTCCAACAAAAGGAAGAAAAATGATTGAACCTAAAGACTGACAAGTCCCAGGACCGACGGTCTCCATCCTCTTATCTTAAAAGAAGCAGAGGCACAAATACTTCACTAAGGTCCTGCGAAATTCCTTAAATACTAGAAAGCTATCGTGAGATTAAAAAATAGCATGTGACACCTTTAAGAAAGGTGGATTGGTCATGCTAAATTGCTCATAGTGTTCAGGGATGTGTAGACTAGATAGGATAGCCATGGGAAATGCAGGGTTAGAGGGTAGGGGTTGGATGCTCTTTGGAGGGTCGGTGTGGGTCCAATGGCCTGCTTCCACACTGTGGGGATTCTATGAAAGATGAGAGACAGAAAATGGGAAACTATGGTTATCCTGATACAGAAGGTAGCAGCATCCATTATTTAGGAAGTTTTAGTGGAATGCTTCAAAAATCACAACCTGATTAGACAGAGCAAACATGGATTTCTCTTTCACATATTGAAGTTTTTTTTATTGGATCAAGGGTGGACAGAAGGGAAGCAGAAGATGTGTATACTTAGATTTTCAAAAGGCATATGACAGAGTGCCAAATCAAAGGTTGTTGCACAAGGCAAGAGTATATGATGTAGTGAGTAATGTATTTGCACAGATTAAGGATTTATTAGCCAACAGGAAGAAATAGTAAGGATAAATGAATCTTTTTTTGGGTTGGCAAGTTGTAACTGAAGTGTCACAAGGATCACTGATGCGGTCTCAATTATTTACTGTCAATATCAATGATAAAGCACAGAAGATAGAATGTATGATGGCTAGATTTGTTGATAACACCAAAATCTGTAGAATAGTAAACTGAGAAGAAAAAAAAGTGAGATTACAAAGGACTATAGACAGGTTATGTGAATGAACAAAAATTTGGCAGATGATGGACAAAATGAACATAAACAAAAAAAAACTGTACTCTGAAGAACGGACACAAAAATAGAAATTGCTGAAGAAATTTAGCGGGTCTGGTAGCACTTGTGGAGAGAAAGCAGAACCAGTTCTGAAGGAGGGTTACTGGCCTTAAAACATTAACTTTGCTTTCTTTCTGAAGATGCTGCCAGACCTGTGGAGTTTCTCTCGCAATTGTTGTTTTACTAATGTGAACTTGTCCATTTTGGAGGAAGAATACAAAAGCATTTCACCATTTAAATGGAAAGAGACTGCAGGACCTGGTGGTACAGGGCCATCTGGGGGTCCTGGTAAATGAATCACAAAGTTCAAATATAGGTACAGCACATTATTAGGAAGGTAAATGTAAAGTTGTCATTTATTGCAAGCAAAATGGAATATAAAAGCATGAAAGTTGTCGTTTAGTTGTAAAGGATGTAAGTGAAACTATATTTGGTCTCCTTATTTGAAGAGTATGGATAATTGCTTTAAAAGCAGTTCAGGAAGGGTTCAAATGACTCATTCCTGGGATAAAAGATTTATATTATATAAAGAAAAACGGTGAACAGGTTAGGCCAACGCCCACAGGAATTTAGAAGAATGAAAAATGATTTTATCAAAACAGGTGAAATCTTGAGGAGCCCAGCGAGGTTTGGTAACTGGGGGAGAAAGCACTCACAGGGAAAAGTAAAACCCCTGCACATAGCGTAAAATAAATGAGGAGAATCTTCTTTCTCTTAAAGGATTGAGAGCTTGTGGAATTCCCTTCCCGAGAGGGTAGTGGAGGCTTGACTTTCAATTTATTCTGAGCTGAATTCATTTTTTGACAAACAAGGGAGTCGAGGATTGTCAAAGTGAAGGTGGTGTGCAGGCATTCAGAAAAATGCAGCCGAGACCACAATTCGATCAACCATTATTTTATTGAATTGTACAAATGCCAAGGGCCAAATTCCTGTTCCCAAGTCCAATGCTGGCCTGTTTGATTGGCATCCCATCCGCCTTCAACATTCAACACTTCCATCACTGATACACAGTGGCAGCAGTGTGTACTACACACGATGCACCATAGCAATTTATCAAGACTCTCAACAGCAACAGCATCTTTCAAACCCATGACCTGAATCACCTCAGGGCAGCAGTTACATGGGAACACCACCACCCGCAAGTTCCTCTCCAAACCACTCACATCTTGATTTGGAAATATCTCAATGTCCCTTCAGTGTTACTAGTTAAATTTCAGGAACTTGTTTCCTAATGGTGTATTTGGTGTGCATATGCCACTTTGCAGTGAAGAAGGTAGCTGACCATTGCATTCTCCAGGACATTTAGGGATGGACTATAAATATATTGTCGTCTTCACTAATCCATGTGGTGCAACCCTTAAATGATTAATATATGTGGACTGAATTTTTCGAAGAAGTAACGAAGAGGATCGATGAGGGCGGAACAGTAGGCGTGATCTTCAGTAAGGCGTTCAACAAGTTTCCTCATGGTAGACTGGTAAGCAAGGTAAGGTCTCATGGAATACATGGAGAACTAGCCATTTGGATACAGAACTGGCTCAAAGGTAGAAGACAGAGGATGGTAGTGGAGGGTTGCCTGGATACTGGAGGCCTGTGACCTGTGGTGTGCCACAAGGATCGGTGCTGGTTCCACAGTTTTTTTTTATCATTTATTTAAATGAATTGGATGTGAACAAAGGAGGTATAGTTAGTAAATTGCAGATGACACCAAAATTGGAGGTGTTGTGGATAGCAAAGGAGGTTACCTCAGAGTACAATGGGATCTTGATCAAATGGGGCAATGGGCTGAGGTGGAGTTTAATTTACATAATTGTGAGGTGCTGCATTTTGGAAAGGCAAATTAGAACAGGACTTATACTCTTAATGGTAAGGTCTTGGGGTGTTGCTGAACAAACAGACCTTGGAATGCAGGTTCATAATTCCTCGAAAGTCAAGTCGCAGGTAGATAGGATAGTGAAGAAGGCGTTTGGTATGCTTTCCTTTATTAGTGAGAGCATTGAGTACAGGAGTTGGGAGGTCATGTTGCGGCTGTACAGGACATTGGTTAGGCCACTGTTGGAATATTGCGTGCAATTCTGGTCTCCCTCCTATTGGAAGGATATTGTGAAACTTGAAAGTGTTCAGAAAAGATTTACAAGGATGTTGTCAGGATTGGAGGGTTTGAGTTACAGGCAGGAGCTGTTTTCCCTGGAGTGTCGGAGGCTGAGGGGTGATCTTACTAAGGTTTAAGGAGCGTGGATACGGTAAGGAGACAACATCTGTGTGTGTGTGTGGTCAAATGATCAAATTCAAAGATGGTCCTGGAGAATTATGAATAGGGTAATAGCATAAGCATTATTTCTACCCCACAGTTCAAGGTACTCTTTAAACTTTTGAAATTGCTGTTTATTTTAAGTTTTCAATAGTTGTTATCCCAAAGTAAATTAATACTGAACATTCTTATGCTTTGAATTCCTGCTGTGTATGATGCATAGAGCTCTGAGGACTACATTGTTTCTGAACGACTGACTTAGTTCACTCGCTCCTGTTGTCTACCTTGTGTAAAGAAGTACTTCCACAAATCTGGTACTAAATCTACCTTTCACAATCTCTTAATACGTGGACGTGAAAATAAACTCCATTGTAAACAAATCAATCAAAATTAACAGTAACCGTACTAGCCACATGGAGTCACGGTTTTATTCTGTTCACCATCAATATGGGTGGAGCATGATGTATACAGATAACGGTTTTGTTAATGGTTCCACTGTTTGCAAAACAGCAATATTGCTTGTTTATCTGAGATTTTTTTTATGTTCCTGGAAAGATATATGAAAAAGTCCACTGTTGGTGCCATTTTTCTCTAACTACTAAATCATGAGAGGTTTTGATAAGTTGAATAGCAGGCATCGTTTCTCTAGGGTGGGGGATTTCAAGAATGGGGCGTTTTGTTTAATATGAGGGGAGAAAGATTTAAAAAAGACATGGGGCAACGTTTTTTAAAATAGACAGAACGATTCATGTGTGGAATGAACTTCCAGTTGAAGTGGTGGATCCGGGGCACAGTTGTAATGTTTAAAAGACATTTAGATAAGTATATGAATAAGAAATGTTTAGAGGGATATGGACAAAGTGCAGGCAGGTCGGACTAGTTTAGTTTGGGATTATAGTTGACATGGACTGGTTAGACCGAAGGGTCTGTTTTTGTGTTGTATGACTCTGACTTTTCACCACCCTACACCTCGCTTTGATCAACCCTCTATTTTCTCAAAGTTACCTTGATCATTATTCCTGTAGAATCTTCTGTTGTCTGCTCAGTAAGCTCAAAGTATACCATCCTGTTGATTTTTCTCCACTTGCATACAGTGTATAGGCTGGGACTCATCATATAGTGTGTTATTCTGATCTCTTTTTCATTAGAATCTCAAAACTGGAACCCCATATTCTCCCAACCTCCAGAATGGAAAGTCTGTGTATTTGTGTAACCCACCAAATATTTCTTATCACACAATATGGGCTTTGCTACTTCACCAAGATCATGGCATTGGCCTTGATCACTACCAAGCTGCTGTGACAGCTACAAAGCTCATTTGGCAGAGCACTTGGGTCAATGGCCCAGGATTTGACCTGATACAATCCCTACAGTATGGAAGCAGGCCATTCAGCCCATCAAGTTATTACCAACCCTCCAAAGAGCTTCCCACCTAGACCCACCCTATCCCTGTAACTTTGCATTCCCCATGGCTCACCCACCTAGCCTTCACATCTTTGGACTGTGGGAGGAAACCCACACAGACAGTCGCCTGAGGGTGGAATTGAACCTGGTGTTGTGAGGCAGCAGTGCTACCCACTGAGCTACTGTTATTGGGGAGCTGCAGGTTTCTAAAATCCTCATCTGTAAATGGCCAATTAACCATTAAATGGATGCATCTTTGGCTGGGAAGGCCTACATAGAACTTCCTGCACTCTCTGTATTATCTACCTAAAGGATCGTAAGTGTTTGAAACTCTCTTCTGCAAATGATGCTAGATGAACTGGACATTGTTATATCTAAGATGATAAAACATTTGTTAACAAAATATAGTAAGAAGGCTGATATATGACTGTAGCTTGAATCTATTTCTGTTCCCATAATCCTATAGTTTTCTTAAAAATAAATGCCATAAATCATTGACGTCTACCTGAAAGAATAGGTTTAATGTGTCAATTAAAAACAGAAAATGCTAGAAATACTGAACAGGTCAGGTAGTCTCTGAAACATTGATACTGTTTCTCTTGCTGCCTGGCCTGTTGAGTGTTTCTAGCATAGTGTATGTGTTTCTGCCTGGACACACAAGGCTAACACTGTGGGGATGAAGGAAGCATGGCACTTTAAAGAACTGTTCTCTAGGAAGGATGACAGTGAGATGCCTCATCTGTTTTAATGACTGAGGTAGCTAAAGTCCCTGTGACAATATGAAGAGAGTTCCTCTGGTGATGAGGACAAACATGCCGCTCTCAACCAATCCCACCTGATTGTAAATTTTAACCGAGCATTATTCTTACCTTTGCTAAATTACCACAGTAGATTACCCATTTTACAGTCACTGAACTTCATGAGTTGATTTGATGAGGTACAACTGCATGTATTACGTGTTGGTAAGTTCTCTCATTATGTCATTACCTGAAGGTGATAAGGTTGGTGAATATCAGAGGAGGACACCAGAACCCACACAACAACTTCCAGATTGGAGTATCCGTTGACATATCACCCCACCAGATTTTTGTCAACAGTGCCTAAAATACAGAAACGATCATGATTATCAAAAATGAGAGCAAGCATTGATAAAGCAGGCCAAATGGCCTTTTTTTGCAATCATTCTCTCATGCATTCTATGATGCTGTAGATATGTCCACTGGTCATTATTAAAAAAAGCAAATGCAAGTTTTTCATTCATATTTTAAAAATACCTTTCTTGTACATGGATGATACAGAGCCACACCAACTAGCAAAGTCACAGGTTTAATTCACAATGTGCGATGAATTGGGCTGAATCCAGGGATTCATTCCAATTTCCTGGGAAAAGGCATGGGGCAAGGGGAAAAAAAATATCCAGCACTGTTAGAGCTTCCAGCTAGGAAGTTCTTACCCGTGAACGTGACTGAAGATATGAGCAGACATCGATCATAGAGGCGGCTGTGGTAATGCCACTGGACTAGCCAGAGAGCCAGGCTAATATTCTGAGGACAAAAACAGAAATTGCTGGCCAAACTCTTCAGAGTTACCAAACCCGAAACGTTAACTCTACTCTCTCCCTACAGATGCTGGGCTGAGTTTAGCCAGCAGTTTCTGTTTGTTCTTTTATTTCAGGACTTAATCATCTGTTTTTTTGTTTTATTTTAATGTTCTGGGGATTGTGTGTTCAAATCCCACCATGGCAGATTATTTAATAAAAATCTGGAATGAAAAGCAAACATCATTGTGACCACGTAACTAGGCAAAAGTGGGTACTGCAGATGCTGGAAATCAGAGTCTAGATTAGAGCGGTGCTGGAAAAGCACAGCAGATCAGGCAGCGTTCGAGGAGCAGGAAAATCGACGTTTCGGGCAAAAATTCCTGACGAAGGGCTTTTGCCCGAAACATCAATTTTCCTGTTCCTCAGATGCTGTCTGACCTGCTGTGCTTTTCCAGCACCACTCTAATCTAGACTATGTAACCACTGCCAATAGTTTTTTTAAAAAAAGCATTCTGGTTAACTAATGCCCTTCAGGGAAGGAAATCTATGTGACTCCAGACGTGGTTAACTCAACTGACTTCTGAAATGGCCTAGAAAGCCAATCAGTCTTACAGATGAGCAACAAATGCAGACCTTGTCAGTCATGTTTCCATCCCATGTGAGAATTCTAAAAATCAACATAACCGCATGTAAATAATCAATACATTTAACAAGCAACTTCTAACAAACGTCCACACAGTAACCAAACAAAACAGTAGATAAGATGAATATTGCACCAGTCCCTTAGAGTACGGATGCTCAGGTCCTGCTCAGTCCTTCCACCTTAAGCTCTTTATATCTGGCCAACTCCCAGACCCCTATTTAATGGTCCGGTATGCCAAGGTACAAATGAATATTTTTTGACAAGATAGCAAGCAGGAATCTGTCTGCACTTCCTTTCTTGATGTCAGAGGGAGGTTCTTTACACAGAGTGTGGTGGGTGTGTGGAATGCACTGCCAGCAGATTCAGATACATTAGGGATGTTTAAGCGACGCTTGGATAGGTACATGGATGGTCGTACAATGAAGGGTATGTGGGTTAGTTTGATCTTCGAGTAGGATAAAAGGTTGGCACAACATCGAGGGCTGAAGGGTCTGTACTGTACTGTACTCTTCCATGTTCTTTAAGATGTCACTGCAGTATAGATGAGAGTTGCTGTGTTCCCCTTTACCGTGAGGTTCCATGGGAACTTAGTGTCTGTGTCACAACCCAGATCAGATAACAAATCAGCAAAGGTCAGGGCTACACCCTAAGGTATTCCACAATCTTACAACTCAGTAAATCACTGCTGTATCTAACAGAGTGAATGCAGCAACAGCTCTACAATGGTCACTGTAAACAGACCCCACCCTCTTCACAATACAAGTACCTATTACAAACCGATAGCAAGTGACTTGTCACTTTATGTTCCCAGCAGTAGGAGAAAATGCCAGGGAAGGGAACAATTTGTTGGGAAAGGTCAATGCTACAGCACTATCTGTGCAGACCCATATCCACCTCCCGGTGTTCAGACAGACCAAGGTTCCAGTTGCATGAGAAATGTCATTCAGCATTCAAAGAACCCAAACAAAAATCTATCGGAGCTTCATGAAGATTCAAATAATCCTTTAGACCTGAAATTAATGGAAATAAAAATCACAGCTTCTTAATGAAAAAAAAACCAAAGAAATAGGGATGCTGGAAATCAGATATAAAAATTGCTTGAAAAACTCATCAGGTTTGGCAGCATCTGTGGATAGAAGCAGAGGTCACGTCTCAGGTCCAGTGACCCTTCTTCACAACTGATGGTAGAGCATAGAACATAGAACATTACAGCACAGTACAGGCCCTTTGGCCCTTGATGTTGCACCGACCTGTGAAACCAATCTGAAGCCCATCTAAACTACACTATTCCATTTTCATCCGTATGACCATTTAAATGCCCTTAAAATTGGCGAGTCTACTACTGTTGCAGGCAGGGCATTCCACACCACTACTGCTCTCTAAGTAATGAAATTACCTCTGACATCTGTCCTATATCTATCACCCTTCAATTTAAAGATATGTCCCCTCATGCTATCCATCACTATCTAAGAAAAAAGGCACTCACTGTCCACCCTGTTTAACCCTCTTATGTTTCAGTTGTTACCTCTCAACCTTCTTCTCTCAAATGAAAACAGCCTCAAGTCCCTCGCCTTTCCTCATAAGACCTTCCCTCCATATCAGGTAACATCCTAATAAATCTCCTCTGAACCCTTTCCAATGCTTCCACATCCTTCCTATAATGTGGTGACCAGAACTGTACGTAATACTCCAAGTGCGGCCGCAGCAGAGTTTTGTACAGCTGCAGCATGACCTCATGACTCCGAAACTCAATCCCTCTACCAATAAAAGCCAACACACCATATGCCTTCTTAACCACCCTATCAACCTGGGTGGCAACTTTCAGGGATCTATGTACATGGATACTGAGATCCCTCTGCTCAGCTACACTACCAAGGATCTCACTATTAGCCCAGTACTCTTTACTCCTGTTGCTCCTTCCAAAGTGAATCACCTCGCACTTATCCACATTAAACTCCATTTGCCACCTCTCATCCCAACTCTGCAGCTTATCTCTGTCTCTCTGTCACCTGCAAGATCCTTTGGCATTGTCCACAACTCTACCGACTTTAGTGTCATCTGCAAATTTACTAACCCATCCTTTTACACCCTCATCCGGGTCATTTATAAAAATGACAAACAGTAGTGGCCCCAAAACAGATCCTTGCGGTACACCACCCATAACTGAACTCCAAGATGAACATTTCCCATCAACCACCACCCTCTGTCTTCTTTCAGCTAGCCAATTTCTGATCCAAAACACTAAATCACCCTCAATCTTATGCTTCAGTATTTTGTGCAATAGCCTACCATGGGGAATCTTACCAAACACCTTACTGGAATCCATATACACCACATCAACCGCTTTACCCTCATCCACCTGTTTGGTCACCTTCTCAAAGAACTCAATAAGGTATGTGACGTAAGACCCACCCTTCAGAAAATCATGTTAACTATGCATAATCAACTTATCCCTTTCTTGATGATTATAAATCCTATCTCTTATAACCTTTTCCAGCATTTCACCCACAACCAAAGTAAGGCTCACTGGTCTATAATTACCAGGGTTGTCTCTACTCCCCTTCTTGAACAAGGAAGCAATATTTACTATCCTTCAATCTTCTGGCAGTATTCCTGTAGACAATGATGACATAAAGATCAAAGCCAAAGGCTCTGCAATCTCCTCCCTGGCTTCCCAGAGAACCCTAGGATAAATCCCGTCCAGACCAGGGGCCTTATCTATTTTCACATTTTCCAAAATTGCTAACACCTTCTCGTGAACCACAATCCCATCTAAATCTAGTAGCCTGTATCTCAGTATTCTCCTCGACAACATTGTCTTTTTCCACTGTGAATGATGATGAAAAATATTCATTTAGGCACTTCCCCTACCTCCTCAGGCTACACGCACAACTTCCCACTACTGTCCTTGATTAGCCCTACTCTTACTCTAGTCATTCTTTTATTCTTGATATACTTATGGAAAGCTTTAGGATTTTCCTGTATCCTATCTGCCAATGATTTCTCATGTCCTCTCCTGGCTTTCCTTAGCTCTCTCTTTAGGTCTTTCTTGGCTAACTTGGAACTCTCAAGCACCCTAACTGAGCCTTCATGTCTCATCCTAACATAAGCCTTCTTCTTCCTCTTGTCAAGAGGTTCAACTTCTTTAGTAAACCACAGCTCCCGCATTCAACAATCTCCTTCCTGCCTGACCGGTACACATTTATCAAGTACCCACAGTAGCTATTCCTTGAACTAGCTCCACATTTTAATTGCGCCCATCCCCTGCAGTTTCCTTCTCCAACTTATGCATCCTAAATCTTGCCTAATAGCCTTTGTCTTTTACCCATCCGTAACTCTTGTCCTGTGGCATATATCTATCCCTTTCCATTGCCAAAGTAAACATAACCAAATTGTGGTCATTATCACCAAAGAGCTCCCCTACCTCCAAATCTAACACTTAGCCAGGTTCATTACCCAGTACCCAATCCAACATGGCCCCACCCCTTGTTGGCCTGTCTACATACTGTGTCAGGAAACCCTCCTGCACACATTGGACAAAAACTGACACATCTAAGGTACTCAAACTATAGTATTTCCAGTCAATATTTGGAAAGTTAAAGACCCCATAACAACTACTCTGTTACTCTTGCTCCTATCTAGAATTATCTTTGCTATCCTTTCCTCTACATCTCTGGAACTATTCTGAGCCCTGCAGAGAACTCCCAACAGGGTGACCTCTCCTTTCCTGTTTCTAACCTCAGTCCTTACTACCTCAGTAGATGTGTCCTCAAACATCCTTTCTGTTACTATAATGTGTCCTTGATTAACAATGCCACACCTCCCCCTCTTTTACCAACTTCTCTGTTCTTACCGAAACATCTAAATCCTAGTACTTGCAACAACCATTCCTGTCCCTCCTCTCTCCATGTCCCTGAAATGGCCACAACATCGAGATCCCAGGTACCAACCCATGCTGCAAGTTCACCCACCTTATTCCGGATTCTCCTGGCATTGAGTAGGCTCACTTCAAACCACCTTCCTGCTTGCCGGTGCACTCTTGTGACCTTGAAACTCTATTTCTGACCTCACTACTCTCAACCTCCTGGACACTGGAACCACAATTTAGGTTCCATCCCCCTGCTAAGTTAGCTTAAATCCTCCTGAAGAGCATTACCAAATTTCTCCTGTAGAATATTGTAACCCCTCTGGTTCAGGTGCAGACCATCCTGTTTGTAGAGGTCCCACCTACCGCAGAATGAGCCCCAATTATCCAGGTATCCAAAACCCTCCCTGCTGCACCATCCCTGTAGCCACGTGTTCCACTCCTCTCTCTCCCTATTCCTCGCCTCGCTAGCACAGGTAACAAACTTTGCTATAGATAAAAACTGTTTGTTCTAGCTCTAAGCTTCCACCCTAGCTCACTGAATTTCTGCCTTAAGTATTAAATAAATTAGTTTAAATTCCCTACAGTTGGAAACAGGCCCTTCAGCCCAACAAGTTCTCACTGACCCTCCGAAGAGTAACCCACCTAGACCCATTCCCCTACCCTATATTTACCCCTGACTAATGCACTTAACATATGGACAATTTAGCATAGTCAATTCACCTGACCTGCACATCTTTGGATTGTGGGAGGAAACCAGAGCACCCAGAGAAAACCCACGCAGACACAGGGAGAATGTGCAAACTCCACACAGACAGTTGCCCGAGGCTGGAATCGAACCTGGGTCCCTGGTGCTGTGAGGCAGCAATGCTAACCACTGAGCCCACCGTTCTTTAAATCCCCATTCCTTTTCTTACCTATGTCATTAGTGCCTATGGTAGCTTGAAATAAAAGGTTAATATTTACACTGGTGGTGGGAGGGGGAAGAGTAAACAAGAGACAGTTCAAAAGAGAGAGAAAAATCAGTTGGTGAGACAAAGGATTAGGTAAAGGTCAGTCTGGGAGAATGACTAGCTGCTAACGGGGACCATTAGTGGCTGCCAATTGGTTGTGTGGGGTAGCAGACCATGTGATGACGAGACCTGGTGTGCGGAGGTTTGGCCAAGGACAAGGGAGAAGCAGCCCAGGCCCAAAATTTATTGAACTCAATACTGAGTGCTGAAGGTCACAGGGTGCCCAAGTGGAAAATTAGGTCCTGGGGAGACAGAATACAGATTGGGGAACTGCTTTGCAGAATACCTTTGTTCTACCTGCAAAAATGACCCTAAGCTTCCAGTTGCCTGGCACTACAACACACCAGGAGAAAGTGAGGATTGAAGATCTGCAGTGAGGACTTGAACACACCATTGTGTTCCCTAGCCAACATCTGTGTCTCAGGCTTGCTGCGGTACTCCAGTGAAGCTCAGCACAAGCTGGAAAACAGCATCTCATTTTCCGCCTGGGAATCCTGCAGCCTTCAGGACTCAATATCGAGTTCAACAATTTTAGTGCCTGAACACCTGTGCCCTTGGCCTTACCCAAACCCCAGACACCAGGCCTTATCACCACATAGGCTTCTACCCTACACAACCAATTGCCAGTTACTAATGTTCCCCATTAACAGCTAGTCATTCTCTTTCCTATGTCTGCACAATGGCGATTCTCTGTTTCTGGCCTCTATCTCCATCCATCATTTGCTCCTCCCTCCATTTTCAGCATATATAACATCCCTCTCGTGGCTATAATCAGTTCTGAAGAAGGGTCACTAGACCAGAAACATTAACTCTGCTTTCTCTCCGCAGATGCTGCCAGACTGCTGAGTTTCTCCAGCAATGTTTAGTTTTGTTACAGTTTCTGAACGGAGAGTTAATGTCACTCGTGAGGCAAGTTAAAGTCTACACCTTTAAAAAAGCTTTATATCTTTCAAGTTATTTATGATTTATATATTGAGCTTATATATTAAGCAGTCTGACAACCCTGAGAATGTAGTGAAGTTGATTAAAGTGTTGGAGATCAGCATGGATACCAATAATGCACACACTCAAACCAATTTTGTGCCAACAAGTAATGCTTACCTGATGAAGGAGCAGCACTCTGAAAGTTTATACTTCTAAATAAACCTGTTGGACTATAACCTGGTGTTGCGTGATTTTTAACAAATAATATCACTAAGGGGAGATCACCTCAAATCGGGTGAGTGAGCCAGACCAAAGGACTTTAATGGAGAAGGATGGTGTGGTCCATCACATCAAAAGCTATAGAGATGTGTCATTAAGTCAGTGTGACTCACATCCTACATCTCCACGGAAGAAAAACATTTCAAATACTTATTGTGAGAGATAAGAAAACCATCTAACGGCAGCCAGTTGCTTTGCAAAACAGGCAGTTATGTTGTCAAACTTGTAGATGGAGATGGTAAAGTTGAGACACCACATCTGTACCTGAACACCGTCATGTGCAAAGAAGGATTTAGCATCTGCTTCTGTCGCTAACTGCAGGCAAGTGGTCTTGCTCCAGTACTTGGTCTTGCGAATCAGCAAGTAGAAAGCTCTGTCCTCACTGTTAGTGTAACACTGGCCAAAGAGGTCTGCAGCCAGAGGGGAGAAAAAAAGAATCACTTCCAATTATTACAGGACATTACTGATAATAAACAGACAGGCTTCACATCATAGTTTCATAGTAATAGAAGCAGGAGTAGACCATTTGGTCCATCGAACCTGCTCCGTCATTCATTAAGATCATGGTTGATCTATCCATTGTCTCAGCTCCTCCTACCCGCATTATCCCCATAACCCTCAATTCCCCTACCATGCAAAAACCCATCCAACTGTGTCATGAACATATTTAATGAAGCTGTCTCTCCTGCTTCCTTGGGCAGAGAATTTACTACCCTCTGGGAAAAGCAATTCCTTTCCATCCCAGTCCTAAATCTACTCCCCCTAATCTTGAGGCTATGTTCCCTAGTCCTAGTCACACCCACCAGCAGAAACAACTTGCCTACTTCTACCTTATCTATCCCTTTCATAATTTTGTATGTTTCTTTAGTTTCCCTCTCAATCTTCTAAATTCTAGTGAGTACAGTCCCAGGTGCTCAACCTCTCCTCATAGGGTAATCCTCTCATCTCCAGAATCAACCTGGTGAATCTCCTCTGCACCACCTCCAAAGCCAGTATATCCTTCCTCAAGTAAGAAGACCATAACTGCGCACAATACTCCAGGTGCGGCCTCACCAATACCTTGTAAAATTGCAGCAGAACCTCCCTGCTCTTAAATTCAATCCTTCGAGCAATGCAAGCCAATATTCCATTTACCTTCCTGATTACCTGTTGCACCTGCAAATCAACTTTTAGCGATTCATGTACGAGCACTCCTTTGCAATAACAGCATGCTGCAATCTTTCACCATTTAAATTATACTCTGACCTACTATATTTACTTCCAAAATGGATAACCTCACATTTACCAACATTGTACTCCATCTGCCAGACCCTTGCCCACTCACTGACCTATCTACATCTCTCTGCAGACCCTCCACATCCTCTGCACAGTTGCCTTTCCACTCAATTTAGTGCCATCAGCAAACTTGGATATGTTTCACTCAGTCTCCTCTTCAAAATCATTTATATATATCATGAACAGTTGCCAGCCGAACTCTGAGCCCTGCGGCACACTGCTCACCGCTGATCTCCAACTAGAGAAACACCCATTTATTCTAACTCTCTGCTTTCTATTGGTTAACCAGTCCTCTATTCATGCTCGTATATTCCTCGCAAATCCATGCAATCTGGTCTTATCGGTATGGCGTCCCACTGGGATAACGTACTGGAAACCAAGTACCATTATTCCTGGTTAAAACCAAAAGAACGGTGTATGCTGTAAACCAGAAACAAAAACTGAAGTTGCAGGAAAAGCTCAGCAGGTCTGGCAGCATCTGTGGAGCGAAATCAGAGCTAACGTTTCAGGTCCTGGTCTAAGGAAGGGTCACTGGATCCGAAATGTTAATTCGGAATTCTCTTCACAGATGCTGCCAGACCTGCTGAGCTTTTCCAGCAACTTCTGTTTTTGTGACCATTATTCCTGGAGTTGTCACAAAAGTTTAAAGGTTTTATAAATGTATGCAAAGTTACCCAATTAATCTGCCTTTCAGTCTCAGGTGGAGAGAAAGCCCATACCAGGTTTCTGTGCGTAACAAGAATTACTATGAACCCACAACTTAAAATTCTCCTGTTAAAACTCTAACCCCTTATAAAACAGTTTCTGCACATGTGTACAGGAAGACAGACACACAAAAAACAGGATGTAATGGGAGGAGGAAAAGACTGGGAAAGCACTTCAATATCCCTGTCCACAGAATCCACCGAGATGATCCTTTTAGCTTGCCAGAACTTACTGTTCTTTGAGCTTCTTTCTCCAGGGACTTTCACTTGAAGGAGGCAGAGGGTGACGAGTGATAAAATTTCTGACTTACTGCTAAAGAGCGACTGCTTACCACAACTGTGGTGGAAAAAATATAGATTGCCCTTTTTCAGGCTCAAGGCTGTGGAGAAAAGGATAACATTTTCTTTCAAGGAGGTCCACTTGGCTTCTGACCCAAACATTCACACCCACAAACTGTTCAGCTGCCTGTGAAGTGATAACATAGTTGTTGGCAGGGCAAGAGGATTTTGTCAATGACACCTGGTTATCCATTCCACAGACAGATTAGCTACTTCTTGCTAGCCAAATCTATCTTCTTATATGCTCCTTGGCTCTAATGCACCCACCCTTCTACCCTTTTCACTGCTTGAACAAACAGCAGTGTAAACAACACTCACAATGAGCAACTTGCTTTAAAAAGTACAGTTACATCTCCACAATCCTTACTTTATAGAGATCTTTTTTTTCCCATTTCAGTTCACAATCAAAATACAGAAAAATGCAAAGAAATGGTCTTTACGTGTGATAGTTTTAATATTGTCTTTAAAGTCTTGAAAGTGGATCTCTAAGTGGAGATTCTACAGAATTATACCATAGTGAGCAAAATAGATCATCTGAGCAAAGTTATTTAAATGCCATGTTTGGATATTTGAGAAGATAGGATGGGGCAGGGGAGCAAAAGGCACAGGTTCAAACTAATAAAGGCAACATTAAGACTGACATTAGGAAGTTCTTCGTCACACAGAGGGATCAACACATAGACTGGACTCCCAACTAGAGAATCAGAGGGAACAGCTAATTTCAGAAGCAATTGGAGCTTTATTAGATTGATAAACGAAAACAGATTGATTGCCCGGACTCCTTTACAAAGTATTTCCAAACCTGGCCCATGGTCTATGCACCAATGGTGTTGTAAGAGATGTTGCTGTTTGTTTTTTTTAAAAAAATGTACCTAGTGCCAGTTGATCATATTTGGCCTTCTTCATGCTCTGAGATGTCTCCGTGTCCGATTCCAAGTGAGCCATTTCTTTCAAAATCTTGCATGCGACCAGTGCTGCAGGCACTGCTTCTGGACCCTACGGGGGAGTGGAGGGAGGAGGAGAAGAGAGAGAGAGAGAGAGAGAGAGAGAGAGAGAGAGAGAGAGAGAGAGAGAGAGAGAGAGAGAGAGAGAAAGAAAAGAGAGAAACTCACACAATCAGTTATTTGCATGTGTCAAGGGGAAGCTAATCCTTATAAATTCAAAGCTAAACCTGTGGATCCATTAAACCAGAATGACAGCTTGGTAAATACAGACTAATGACCAACAACTGACACTTTTAGATTAGATTACTTACAGTGTGGAAACAGGCCCTTCGGCCCAACAAGTCCACACCGCCCCGCCGAAGCGTAACTCACCCATACCCCTACATCTACATCTACATCTACCCCTTACCTAACACTACGGGCAATTTAGCATGGCCAATTCACCTGACCTGCACATCTTTGGACTGTGGGAGGAAACCGGAGCACCCGGAGGAAACCCACGCAGACACGGGGAGAACGTGCAAACTCCACACAGTCAGTCGCCTGAGGCGGGAACTGAACCCGGGTCTCCGGCGCTGCGAGGCAGCAGTGCTAACCACTGTGCCACCGTGCCGACACTTGAGTCTCCATCATAAAATATGTAAAGATTTTGCATCCACTGCTTTTAAACAAAAGGAATTCCAAAAACTCTCAACCCATAGACAAAAACAAAATGTCTCCACATCTGTTTTAAAGGTGTGTCCCCTTATTTTTAAATTATGACCCCCTGGTTCTAGATTCACCCACAAGAGAAAACATCCTTTCAACATCCACCCGGTCAAGTCCCCTCACGATCTTATTATGTTTCAAGTCAGTTACTTCAGACTCTTCCAGGATACAGCCTAGCCTGTCTCGCCCTTCCTCAGAGGGCAGTCTGCTCATTCCAGGTATCAGCTGAAGTGGGTGAGGGATACAGGTGCCAAGGTGGGTGAGTGGGCTCAGGTTGGATTGGGTCTAATCCAGTCTGGAGCAGGTTGGAGGGACTGAAGCAGTGGGGCTGCTGGTCAGGGTCAAGTATCAGTGGGAATGATTTGGGGGTCACATCGATCAACAGCCAGGAGTTTAGAGTAGGTTTTAATTTCTCCAAATTTTCCACTTCCTGGCTAACTATTCAGTCAAGTCTGTCAGGATCCTCTGAATGAATCAATTCTTGGTGACTTTATCTGAGAGTTCTGGGTGCTAGGCAAATTCCACAGTCTGTCGGGATTCTGCATGGTCCTGAGACTCACCTTATGGGGAACATCTCTCTGGTCTCACACTATCCAGAGCTGGGCCCTCAGCTCCATTAAAGTCATGCTGGTGGCTTGAAAGACAGCAAGGTCTAGGTTTCTCTGAAAAGCTACTCACCATTTCCCAGAAGTAGTTAGCCATTTCTTGTCGGTTCTGTAGGATGGCCCACAAAAAGAGGTCCCTCCAAGGGTTTTCCAGCTTCTGGCTTAAATCAGGCATAACAAACAACCTCTGACCGCGTAATTTGCTGTTCAATTCCTGTAAAAAGTACATAGATGTTGTGTTCAGATTTTTAAATTAAAATCTGTTCCTTCAAAGCTAAGCCTGGTTTTTCCTGGGTAATCCAAGGTGGAGGACGGGAAAAATTTCTGGCTGTAACAGGCTGCTCCTTTTTTGACGTATTTTAGGTGTTGGAGGTGATTTCCTTGGATTCCGGGAGCAGCAATTACTGTTTTCTATGCTGTTGCAATTGTTTTGGAACTCTGGGAAAAAAAAAGTCAAAACGACAGCACTTTTAAAAGGGAGAAAGACAGACAAAGGCAGCAAGCACATGGTCGATAAAGGAGAGAGAGAAAGAAACCCACACTGCTAATTGACACAGCAGTGAACCTGCGCTGTTACTGCCTTTGGTGTTGAATTCATGTATCGCTGGACATCGGAGTGTGTCTGGGAAAACTTAAACAGCAAAATTCACAACTGAAATTGGAGGAACCTGTTTGGGAGATGTCACAGCACAGAAACAGGTAAGTGAATAGTTTTAAGTATAGCCTTGCTGTAAATCTACAATAGTGATATAGTGGGTTCTTTCTTGACTATATGTTTTTATTGGGATCGGTGTCTTGATTAAATTTTAAAGATATAAGCCATAAGTATTAAGTGCGCCTGGAGCAGTGTTTTGCAGAGGAATAAGATGGTGTTATTTTCTGGGTCTGTAGATTGGAAGGAGCAAAATGGCCTTTAGTAGAATGATATGCTTTTCTTCTCAGATGTGGGAGTTTCAGGAAAGTTTAAGGGTTATGGAGGATTATAGCTACAATAAATATTGTTTGTTGCAAATCCTGTCAGATCAAATGAATCGGTTGGAGCTACAGTCAGAGGCAATGAGGAATTTACAAGAGCAAAGGGGTGTAATGGATGGCAGTTATAGGAAGGGAGAAAAGCTGCACATACAGTCAGATAAATGGGTTAACTCCAGGAAAGGTAGGAGAGGTAGGCAGGTAGTGCAGTAGACGTATGTGGCTAACCCATTTCAAACAAGTATGCTGTTTTGCAAAATTATGGGGCTGATGGACTTTCAGGGGAATGTAGCACAAATAACCAAGTTTCTGATATCAAGACTACCCAAATGTAACGAGGGGTACATCGGGTTCCAATCGATCGATTGTTGTTAGGGGGAAGACTTGGAGGTTAGCTAACATGGTGCCATTGTTTAAGTGTGGTAAGGACAAGCTGGGGAACTATAGACCAGTGAGCCTGATGTCAGTGGTGGGAATCCTGAGGGACAGTATGTACATGTATTTGGAAAGGCAAGGACTGATTAGGGATAGTCAATATGGCTTTGTCCGTGGGAAATCATATCTCACAAACTTGATTGAGTTTTTTGAGGAAGCAACAAAGAGGATTGATGAGGGCAGAGCAGTAGATGTGATCTATATGGACTTCAGTAAGGCATTCAACAAGGTTCCCCATGGGAGACTGAGTAACAAGGTTAGATCTCATGGAATACAGGGAGAACTAGCCATTTGGATACAGAACTGGTTCAAAATAGAAGACAGAGGGTGGTGGTGGAGGGTTGTTTTTCAGACTGGAGGCCTGTAACCAGTGGAGTGCAACAAGGATCGGTGCTGGGCCCTCTACTTTTTGTCATTTACATAAATGATTTGGATGCGAGCATAAGAGGTACAGTTAGTAAGTTTGCAGATGACACCAAAATTGGAGGTGTAGTGGACAGTGAAGAGGGTTACCTCAGACTACAATAGGATCTTGACCAGATGGGCCAATGGGCTGAGAAGTGGCAGATGGAGTTTAATTCAGATAAATGCGAAGTGCTGCATTTTGGGAAAGCAAATCTTAGCAGGACTTATACACTTAATGGTAAGGTCCTAGGGAGTGTTGCTGAACAAAGAGACCTTACAGTGCAGGTTCATAGCTCCTTGAAAGTGGAGTCGCAGGAAGATAGGATAGTGAAGAAGGCGTTTGGTATGCTTTCCTTTATTGGTCAGAGTATTGAGTACAGGAGTTGGGAGGTCATGTTACAGCTGTACAGGACATTGGTTAGGCCACTGTTGGAATATTGCGTGCAATTCTGGTCTCCTTCCTATCGGAAAGATGTTGTGAAACTTGAAAGGGTTCAGAAAAGATTTACAAGGACGTTGCCAGGGTTGGAGGATTTGAGCTATAGAGAGAGGCCGAACAGGCTGGGGCTGTTTTCCCTGGAGCGTGGGAGGCTGAGGGATGACCTTATAGAGGTTTACAAAGTTATGAGGGGCATAGATAGGATAAATAGACAAAGTCTTTTCCCTAAGGTCACAGAGTCCAGAACTAGAGGGCATAGGTTTAAGGTGAGAGGGAAAAGATATAAAAAGGGACCTAAGGGGCAATGTTTTTTAGATTAGATTAGATTACTTACAGTGTGGAAACAGGCCCTTTGGCCCAACAAATCCACACCGCCCCGCCGAAGCGCAACCCACCCATACCCCTACATCTACCCCTTACCTAACACTACGGGCAATTTTAGCATGGCCAATTCACCTGACCTGCACATCTTTGGACTGTGGGAGGAAACCGGAGCACCCGGAGGAAACCCATGCAGACACGGGGAGAACGTGCAAACTCCACACAGTTAGTCGCCTGAGGCGGGAATTGAACCCGGGTCTCTGGCGCTGTGAGGCAGCAGTGCTAACCACTGTGCCCACCGTGCCACCCACCGTTTTCATGCAGAGGGTGGTACATATATGGAATGAGCTGCCAGAGGAAGTGGTGGAGGCTGGTACAATTGCAACATTTAAAAGGGATTTGGATGGGTATATAAATAGGAAGGGTTTGGAGGGATATGGGCTGGGTGCTGGCAGGTGGGACTAGATTGGGTTGGGATATCTGGTCGGCATGGACGGGTTGGACCGAAGAGTTTGTTGCCATGCTGGACATCTCTATGACTCTATGATTCTCTAGTCTGAGGTACAGACAGACATTTCTGTGGCCAGCAGCAAAAAAATCAGAATGGTGTGTTGCCTCCCTGGTGCCAGGATCAAGGATGTCTCAGAGAGGGTGCAGAATGTTTTCAAGGTGGAAGAGGGGCCAGCAGGAGGTCATTGTAGACATTGGAACCAACGACAGAGGAAGGGAAAATGTTGAGATTCTGAAGGGAGATTACAGAGAGTTAGGCAGGAATTTAAAAAGGAGGTCCTCGAGAGTAGTAATATCTGGATTACTCCTGGTGCTACGAGCTAGTGAGGGTAGGAACAGGAGGAAAGAGCAGATGAATGCATAGCTGAAGAGCTGGTGTATGGGAGAAGGTTTCACATTTTTAGATCATTTGAACCTCTTCTGGGTAGAAGAAGTGAACTATATAAGAAGGATGGATTGCACCTAAATTGGAAGGGGACTAATGATTTTCTAGAGCTACTTGGGATGATTTAAACTAGTAAGGTGGGGGTTGGGACCCAAGGAGATAGTGAGGAATGAGAATCAATCTGAGACTGGTACAGTTGAGAAAAGAAGCGAGTCAAAAGTCAGGGCAGGCAGGGACAAAGCAGAGAACAAGGCTGTACTGATAAATTAAACTGCATTTATTTCAATGCAGGAGGCCGAACAGGGAAGGTAGATGAACTCAGGACATGGTTAGGAACATGGGACTGTGATATCATAGCAATTACAGAACTATGGCTCAGGGATGGACAGGACTGGGAGGCAAGAGAGGAGGGAGAGTTGCATTTTTGATAAGAGATAGCATTACAGCTGTGCTGATGGAGGATCTTCCCGGAAATACATCCAGGGAAGTTATTTGTGTGGAGCTGAGAAATAAGAAAGAGATGATCACCTTATTGCCTTATTGGGATTGTTGCAGACTAGGGGAACAGGGTGGGGCCGATTGGGGGGGGGGGGGGGAAGCAGGAGCAAACAGGGGGCAGGGTGGGGGTGGGCAGGAGCGCATGGGGGCAGGGTCTTGAGCGCAGCCTTGTCTCCTGAACGGGGAATGGACTTTACGAAGTGCTCGCTGTGTCAATCCCATTGAACTGATTTGGAGGAGGGGTGGGGGGTGGGGGGGTGGGGTGGGGGGGGGGAAGGGAGTGAGAGAGTGGTGCGGGGCTTCATCAATGCTGCAGTTCCCTTTCACACAAGTGTGTCTCTGCTCGGAAACAAACCCTGAGACAGAGAGAAGGAGCAAGGCAGGAAGAGCGAGGACAAAGGAAACTTCAGAAAACTCCAAGCCCCAGAAGAGAGGCATTGAATCAATTAACCAAACAAAATAGTGCCCATCCATCTTGTTTGGATAATCGAGGTTCCTCTGTACTAAGCTAATGGTAAGATTCTTGGCAGAGTAGAGGAGGGTAGTGAGTAACATCTACTCTACAGTAAATTGCAATCCTTTTTCTTTTTGTTGTGTGGTACATTCTGTTGGGTGAGGGATATTATCTTCGTGAGACATTAGGCAGAAATAACTTGGTGGGGAATAAGAATACCAGAGCAGGTGGCTGGAAACATGCTGCGACCAGAGGGAATTGTCAGCGTGTGGGCCTCTATTCTAAGTCTGTTTGACAAAGTGCCTAAATAGCAGGGATGGAAATTTGACTTGAAGGTAAGACGAGTTTAGCAAAATGTTTCAGATGGGAGGGGACACAAGTTCCCAATTTGTTGAGTTTTATTTTCAGGAATTTTACAGGCTATACTTCATCACCTTTCAGCAGTTGTAGTTGCTAATTATTGAAGACATCAGTGCATGGATAAAATCAGTAGCTCAAAATGTATCAGCAAGAATGGGGGCTTGACAGTTTCTTCAGGCAGTAAAGAGCCTCCAATGTGGCTTCAAGCTGACATTAAGCACAAGATGCCATCTTGGTAAAGGAGTTGAAGGTTATGCTAGGAAAGCTCATGTGGAACATTGCTAAGGGACTGATTCTACCAAGCAATGTGAGTGGCAAACAGACTGCTGGGTCTTGCACTTACCGTTATTGATTTCTTAACACCCAAATGCTTGCGAGAGGGGTTGGACTCCTGGAAAATACCCTTGCATGCATCGTGTAGGAAATCCTTTAGCACTTTAGATACTTCATACAGAGTAAACTTGGGCCTCTTCTCTGGTGTGTCACGGTGTGAAGTGGAGTTCATGCCACTTATAGTAAGTCTCTGCTCTTCGTGTTTCTTCAGTAAGAGCTCATACAGGAGGCTCTTCTGCGAGATGGAACGGTAGAGTTCCTGGAGCCGGCCATAGGTGAGGAAGTCATACATATTCATCCCATTGTCAATGAACAGCCGGACAAACTCTGGCTTATCATTCACCAAGGCATCCATCATTACTTCTTCCAGGTCACAAGACTACAAAACAAAAGTACACAAATTATTCTTGTACAGGACTTTGATTAGAACATGTTGATATGACTGCTGCACCATACAAGATTCTCCAACAAAGCATTGTGTGGTGATGAGTTCTGTTTGAGTAATGTTGGTCAAGGAGTAAACATTGACTAATGTAGGTAAATGGGAAATAATTTGCTTTGGCCTTGTAAATGATATGGCAGAGTACTTCCTAAATGATCAAAAACTAGAAACAATGCAAATAGGCTTGGTGGGGATAAGTGTTGCAAGGACAGTGTTTGTTAACATAGAACATACGACATCACAGTGCAGTAGAGGCCCTTCGGCCCTCGATATTGTGCTGATCTGTGAAATTAATCTGATGCCCTACACCATTCCATTATTATTCATAAGTATGTCCAATGCCCACTTAAATGCCCTTAACGTCATCAAGTCTACTACTGTTGCAGGCAGGTCATTCCACACTCCTACTACTCTGAGTGAAGAAACTACCCCTAATCCACCCTCAGGTGACTGAATCTTTGTGAAGTTTGCATGATTCGATAGGCTGAATGGCCTGCTTCCACACTGTAGAGATTCTACCTCCTCAAGCCTTAAGTGTAATACCAGCACTGGCCACAATCCCAGTGAGCCACTGTAATTGGAGAGCTGCTGGCTTCTGAAATCACACCTCATCTGTTAATGGCCAATTGACCATTAAATGGATGCCTCTTTGGGTGGGAAGCCTCTCCGTGACATTTTACATAGGACTTCCTGCACTCTCTGTATTATCTACCGAAAGGATGGTAAGGGGTTTGTAACTCTCTTTTGCAAATGACAGTTGATACTAGATCAACTATACATTTTCTATCTAAGATTATAAGACTTTTGTTAACACAATATACCAAGGAAGCTGATATATGAAGTTTGGTGATGGTCAACCATGACTGTAGCTTGAACCTATTCTTGTTCCATAATCCTCTAGTTTTCTTAATTAATGCCATGAATCAGGTAGATGTCAAATGTGTCAATTAAAAACAGAAAATGCTGGTAATATCGAACAGGTCAGGCACCCTCTGTAGAAATGTTTCTGCACCTGAAAGGTTAAGTTTCTCTATCTGCTTGGCCTGTTGAGTATTTTGTGTGTGTTTCTGGTTTCTAGTTTTTGCAGTATTTTGATTTTGTGTTGACGTTCAATGTCCCATCTGAAGGGCACATTTCTGGCCATGCAGCTCTGCCTCAGTAACACACTGCAACGTGCACATAGGATTTGTGCTGAAGTCTCTAGAGATGTGCTGAATGAGCTTTGGTCTTCTTCCACATTGGGGAACATGGAGACCTTCATACTGATTGCAGTCAAAACTAATTCCCATTTTTTTAACACATTAATTAGGCCATTTTGTTTGGAGAACTGCATGCAATTCTGGTCTCCATGCTATTGGAAAGATGCTGTGAAACTTGAATAGGTTCAGGAAAGCTTTACAAGGATGTTGCCAAGGTTGGATGGTTTGAACTAAAGAGAGGTTGAATAGGCTGAAGCTATTTTCCCTGGAGCTTTAGAGGCTGAGGGGTGACCTTATAGAGGTTTATAAAATCACAAGGGGCATGGAGACAGTAAATAGCCAAGGTTTTTTTCCCTGGGTCGGGGGTGTCCAAAATTGGAAGGTATAGGTTTAAGGTGAGAGGGGAAAGATTTAAAAAGGGATCTAAGGGGCAACATTTCCATGCAGAGGGTGGTACATGTATGGAACGAGCTACCAAAGGAAGTGGTGGTTGTTGATACAATGGTGACATTTAAAAGGCATTTGGATGGACATAGGAATAGGACAGGTTTAGAGCGATATGGACCAAATGCTAGGAAATGGGACTAGATTAATTTAGGATATCTGATTGGCATGGATGAGTTGGATGGAAGGGTCTTTTTCCGTGCTGTACATCTCTCTGACTTTAAAATACTCAAATATGTTCAAAGTCATAGATCAGAGCTGAATCGTGATTTACAAAACAATGAAGAAATGAGACTGTGTACATGTGCATCAATTATCTGCAACTGCCTGGGTCAAGGAGGGCTAAAAATTCTAAGTAACACTTCCAAGTTATGGAGGGGCTGAATTGAGCAGGAATAGATAACATCTTTGGACAAGTTGATTAGAAGTTATTATGCAGATCTAGCACAGGTGGGACTTGCATCCTGGCCTCCTGGTTCAGGTGTAGAGACACAATATCACTTGAGCCCCCTGGAATTAGCTTGAATAGTTTGATTTTCCCAGGTTATTGTGGACTGGCAGAGCAGCTTGTCAGCACATATGCAAATGCATTGTATTTTTTCAATATGGCTGGATCTGTTCCTGATTGGAGCAGTGAACACCTTCAACAATAGGTGAATAACTGATAACACAATACATTTTTCCTAGTTTATAGAATCTTACAATCCCTATAGTGCAGAAGCAGACCATTCAGCCCATCAAGTCTGGGATGTAGAATGTATCTTAGCAGAGACAATACTTCAAAAAGTACTTTTCTGGCTATAAAATTGTTTTGGGACCTCCTGAGATTGCGAACGATGGTATTGTAATACAAGTTTTTTTTTTCCTTTCTTTATTCAGTACTTGACCAAAGCAAATTTAAAAGGAAGAACTTGTTTCATTGTTCCAACATGTCACTAAGATCTCACACTGTTTCTGCCATTCAGATAATTCTAGCATGTTGCTTTCATTTTTACAGGTTCAGCTTATCTTTTCCTTTGAATGAAACTTCTGATTCACCGCCACTGGTTCCCATCCAAATGGAAATTGCAATTGATGTAAATTTGCTATTAGCCCACCAAAGATAGCAGTTCCACAGACCTACCCTTTTAGTAACACAGGCAGGAAAACCTCAAATGCTCATACTTTCCTCTTTCACTTTGTTGAAATAAATTATATGTCTTACCTTCCACTCCACATCACCATTGAAAATCTCATTCTTGGCAATATCCACCCTGTTCCAGGCTACAGCAAGTTTTAGTTCATCCAGATACTCCTGGGCTTTCTGAGTCTGACTTTTACATGCTAGAGAGCAGGGCCAAACATTCATTGTAAATATCTACATTGAACCTGACATTTCGCATTACTTTTTAATTTGATGCCAGAATATGATTGCTGTAAAAAAATAGCAGTCTCCCTACCTTTGACAAGGGCTTTCAGCATAATCGTGTCCAAGTCCTCAGAACTCTCCTGTTCTGAGTTGTGTACTGTTAAAATATGGTCTTTGGCCATAATGTTTTGAATCTTAAAAGAATACAGAAGTTTACATGTTTGCTTCTTCAGGACAATATTTTAGATTAAATTACCTGAGATTTTTAAATCGTGCAAGTTAAATTTTTATCATCTGACATTAAAGATGGTCGATATTTATGAACATTCCGCAGTTCGTCTTATCAGCATGTCTTATTACTGAATTAAATGATTCAGAAAGGGTTAAACACACATCAGAGGCAATGTAAAGCAGAAAGCTTTGCAGATGAATAAATATATTTCAGTCCTTTGGAAAGTGCCCTGAGAGAATCATATATTTGCTCATGGATGAGGGTGTCACAGGCAAAGCCAGCATTTATTACCCATCCCTAATTACCCTTGTGAGAGTTGTGATGAACTGCCGAGTTGAACGAAGCAGTCTGATCGGCAATTTCAGAAGGAAGTTAAAAATCACCCCTTGTCGTTCATCTGAAATTGTATATGGACCAGTCAAGGTAAGGACAGTAAGGTTCCTCCGAAATGAAAGTGGTGATTCATAATTTAGATTTGCTTTTATTACTGTCTTCGTGGGATGAGTCCATTACCAGCAAGGCCAGCATTCGTCACTCACGTTAAGACATTAGATCACTAATCCAGTAACATAACCACTAAACGGTGTCGACAACCTCACAATGTTGTAAAAAAAAATTCTCCTCATAGTTTTGGTGGAATTACAATTGGTTGATTTCTGAGCAACAGTATGTTTTAAAAGAAAAAAGGATGCAGATGTTTGCTATTGGTGACTGGCCTGGAAGATAATATAACTTAAATTATCGATCTAAAGAACACTGTCGACAATTTGGCACTGAGCGCTCCATATCTAGTGCGGCAGGCGGTTGGATATTGAGTTAGTTAATAAAGGGAGGACCAATATTAACCAGGTAACCACAGAGAATATCACTTGGTTTCTCTTTCTGTTTTCAGTGTTGACTGGTTTTAGGAGACTCAGCATTGGCTGCTGTATTTTGACTCTGTAGTTTTCTATCCAGTTAAAAAAAATTGTTGGATGTTCTGAGAAAAATATCCCAGCTATAAGCAATACCTAAATTCTTTGAGAAGTGCACCGAATCTGTATGTATTCACCGTTGACTTTGAAATTAGACAGGCATGGCTGTGAACAACTTATTGCCTGAAGGCTAGAATCGATCATTTGAAACTGTTTAATTGAACTGGCAAATTATAATTCTTTTAATTTATCCCTTAATTGTTGTGTCTGTCAGGAGACTGTGGGGGTTATACTCAAAAAAGATTAGGTTTAAATCATACATGTTAATTTACCTTTTTGTTTAGCCTTAACCTGCTAAAGTTGCAGCTTATTAATAAATTGTTATTAACTTGGTGTTCAAGATCTGTTCCTAAAATCTGGTTAGGAATAACTGCTCAACTTGGAGGGTCACTGACAATTTTAATTTCACTAAGGTGCAAAGCCACTGATAGTAAGGCTGATTCAGTTTGGCTTGCTATCCCTGGGTTATAATACCTTTCATATCCTTTTTTTCGGTTATTTATTGTTAGTTTATTGTTAAGGAGTTGAAGCATTGTCCAACAAGAATCATAGTCCTTTTATTTCACAGAACAAACAATCGCCTATTCTCAATAAGCTGAAGCTACTCATTCATCCAATTAACTACTTTGTTTATCCAGTAACTCCCTTCACATCTACAAAGGATTACAATAACTAACAACACATTTGCATTTATGTACAGCCATACGAAATGCTTTTAAAAACATAGAATGCAGTAAAACAAATCACAGAATCCCTTCAGCAGGCCATTCTTGCCATCAGGTCCACACCAACCCTCTGAACAGCATCCCACACAGACGCACCCCCCCTAACCTATCCCTGTAACTTTGCATTTCCCATGGCTAATCCACCTAGCCTGCACATCCCTGAATACTATGGCAAATCCACTTAAGTACACATCTTTGGACTGTGGGAAGAAACTGGAGTGCCTGGAGAAAACCATGCAGACACATGGAGAATGTGCAAATTCACACAGTTGCCCAAGGGTGGAATTGAACCCCGGTCTCTGGCACTGTGAGGCAACAGTGCTAACCATGGAGCCACCATATTGTCCAAGTCAAAGAAGAAAACATTAGGTAATGGAAAACTCAATGAAGGAGGAGTCTTAAATTCTGAAATGAACCAGATTAAAGTAATAAATCTAGGGGAACAATGGCAATCACAACATGAAAATAATAAGTGAGAAAGAACAGACTAAAGCAACAATTAAACAACTTTAAGGAGACAACAATGGAAGTTAGAAAAGCAAACAGGAAAAAACGTGCTGACAAATGTAAAAACAAAATGGCAGTGGGAAGCATATAAAACAACAATGAATTAAGCACAGGCAAATTTCTCTCATTCAAAAGCATGAGAAAACTAGCCAGTAATGTGACATCATAGTGGATAAAAATAGAACTGAAAAGCGAACATTTAAGAAAAAGACATGAGAAGAGGTGGGCAGGGGTGTCCCACAAAGATTGGTTCAACAATCACTGTTGTTTACCACTCAGGTCTACAATTTGGATTTGGGAAACAGAGATAGAATCTCAAAATTTGAAGATTACATTTAATCAGGAGCATCTATGTCAGAGTTAGAAATGCATGTCCCTTTAAGACTCAAACTAACAGCTCCAGAGTTTATTGAGAACAAGGGCTTTAAAGACAGAGTTTGCCAAGTGGACAGAGAAAGGTGGACACTGGTGTTGATATAAAGTTAGCTATTTACAATAGAACAGTTTCAAAGCTCAGGGTATTTTGCTGTATGGTTCAATGTGTGGAAATTGGCAAATGGAACAATTTAGTTAATACAACAACTTGTGTTAAATAATTTCTCTCAAATAACAAAATGTTTCCAGTTGAGTATTATAAAGTAAAATTTGACACTGAGCCAGAGGAAGAGGTTTGTGCTAATAATGTACATTCAAAACCATTAGTAACTAGCAGAACAAGCAAGCAAAAGCAAATTTGTTCCAGTGGAGAGAAGGGTGAGATAGTACAGTTTAGCAGGAAGAATACGAACACTAACAACTTTGTGATTAATAAGTGTCTAAATCAGGTAAAACAACCAAGAAAATTGGTGATGCATCTTAAAAAGAGTACAAAGATTTCCTGTATTTGGATTCAAGTCTAGTGGGAAAATTTGGAAAGCAGAGATTTTATGTAAAATTTATATAGAATCATGGTTAAATGACACCTGGAGCACTGGGGACATTTCTGGTCTTGGGCATAATCATATGCCACTCTCTGCAATCTACCCCAATCCCTGTTGCCAACTGGGGCTCAAGTGAATAATTATCTCCCCTCTATGCTCCTAGCCCATGCTAGTCCTAAAGTTAAAACAAGGTCATCCAGTGCAGAAATCAAGAAGAACAATTTTCTACAAACAGTCATGGAAGTCAGCAATTTTCTCATCCCCGCTCCCCCCCCCCCCCCCCCCCCCCCACCAAAAAAAGAAACTTACATTGCTAAAACTTCCAAACTTAATAGATAGTCTATTGTTAGGGGAGAAGATCAAATGATATGGAGTAAGAAAGTTTAAATAGAGAGTTAAGTTACATGTTGGCCATGATTTAAGTGATCAGAGACAAAAACAAACTACAGATTCTGGAATCCAAGGTAAACATGCAGAAAGCTGGAAGAACACAGCAAGGCAGGCAGCATCAGGGAGGTGGAGAAGTCAATATTTCAGCAGAGCAGGTTTGAGGGACAAAATGTCCTACTCCTATTTCTCAGCATACTTTTTGACAATGCTATGGCTTTATAAGATTGTCTATCCTGCTTTTGTTTTGAAGAGAGATGTAAGACAGAGATACTGAGCTGTCTACTTGGCAAGCCAGTAAAGTAATCAGCTTGTGAAGACTTGTTTTTTTTATGGGTGGAACAATAGAAGCAGCTTGGCTGGGTGTGACCAGCTGTCACAGACCAGGATTTCTAGACTTATTGTTTTAGTTTTTAGGTTTAGCTTTAAACAGTTGCTATTGTGGGCAAAAAGACATGGAAGCTATTTTTCCCTCTCTCGTTTAAACTTGGGGTTCTCTTCCTAGGCTGCTGAACTATTTGTAAGATAAATCTATTTTTTTGAATTTGCCTTTTTGCCAAAGAGTGTATTTATGGGATATTTCTATACTGGAACAGTTAATTAATAACAGCTATTGTATCTATTTTCTGTTAAGTTTTCCAATGTAAATTAAGTTATTCTAAATTCTTCTTTCTTTTGGTTGTATTTGAACTATATTGTTACAATAAATCATGCTTTGCTTAAAAGAGTTGTTTGATCAGTCATATCGCATCTGGAACATGGTCCTTTTTCTTATTTTTTAAGCAAATATGAATTTAGGGTCTAGGCTGCCTTCTTAAAATATTTTGAGGGGACTTGGTCTGGTCCAAAACAAATTAAACACAAACAGTCATAAAGCAGGCAAACAAAATGCCAATAACATCAGACACTGGAAATCTAAAATATAGAATGAAGAAACTCAGCACGTCTGGCAGCGTCTGCAGAGAGAGATTCAGAGTTATCATTTTGAGTCTGATGCAACTACTCTTCATACTGGATTTGAAACAACACAGATACTGCCAGACCTGTTGAGTTTCTCCAGCATTCTTTTTGCATTTGATTGAAACAAGGGGTATCAAGCCTTTCTCTCAGTACTTGTTCAATGCACTGGTGACAATGCTAATCTTACCAGTTTGGTCCATTTGAGAATATTCTCCCCGGAAAAGGTTTCTCTTGGGAATTTTTCCTGAAGTTGTTCTTGTACAGTCTCTGGAACCAAAGGTCCATGCATCAACGAGGCAATAACATCAGCAATGCCTCCAGATCCCGCCAGGACTAGCCACGGAACAGAGTTTTCCATCCCTTGGTACACTTTCTATGAAGCAAATTGAAGCTCGCTTATCAAGACTTTGTATCTTGTAGAAACAGCAATCATAGAATATTCATTTGAAACTACTATTTCACAGCTGCAGAAAAGCACCAATTCCCTACTTCCTAAGCCATATAGATGAAACACAACAGAATATACTGCTGTATTGTGATGCAGGTTCAGTCCTGCAGGAAGATTATACTCGATTGCCAGTTTTTAAAATTCATTTTCTTCAATTCTCTTGCACCAAACCTACTTGTCTGAAAGGGAAAGGTTTGTCTGCTCACTAGAATATTCCTTGCAGTACCTCATCTACTTACTACCAGGGTGTAGACATTTACTGTAATCACTATTAAGAAGGCATCAGTCATTCTTCCTTCTTGAACTGCTGTGGTCTGTGCAGTGAAAGCAATCTCACGGTGCTGTTAGATGTACATTAGAGGATTTTGACCCAGCGATAATGAAGTCATGGTGTTATATTATAAATCAGGGACGGTGAGCAATTTGGAAGGGAACTCACTGGTGGTGGCATTTTTATTTCCCTCCTGGCCTTCTCTGTACAGACTACACATTTGGGAAGTGCTGTTGAAACAGCTTTGGTAAATGGCTGCAGTGCCACTGCAGTGTCAAACAGGGTTTCCTAAAATGTGGGCAGTTCTGGGGTTGCAATCTCAGAGATGGTTGCTGCAGACAACTGATCATAAAAGTAAAAGATGCAACAGCAGAAGTAAGACGTTCAGACCATCAAGTCTGCTCCACTATGCAGTAAGATCATGGCCGATGCAATAATCCTGAACTCCATTTTCCTTCCATTATCCTTGATCCCCTTAGTGATTAAAAATCTGTCCATCTCAACCTTAAATATACTCAAATGACCTAGCCTCAATAGCTTTCTGCAGTAAAGATTCAAAAACCTCAAAAGGAATGCCTCCTCACCTCTGTCTTATACATGTGACACCTCATTCTAAGCCCTCTGGACTGAGACTCTCCCGAATGGAGAAACTTTTCCATATCTACCCTTCAATTCCCCTGAAAATCTTTCATGTTTCAGTAAGGTAGCCTCTCATTCTTCTAAATGCCAATGAGTACAGGACCAGGTGTCTGATTTAGTTGTAGGTGAGCACTTTGGAGAGAGTGACCATAATTCAGTTACGTTTAGTTTAGCGATGGAAAGGGATAGGTACATGCCACAGATCAAGAGTTATCAATGGCGCAAGGGCAATTATAATTATATAACTACAATTAAAATTGGTATCAGCCATGTAAACCTTGTGTAGACTTTCTCCAATTGCAGTATTATCTTTCCCAAGAGGCCTAAAACTGTCCACAGTATTCCAGTTGCGTTCTGACCAATAGCCAAACATTACGTGGCCTCTTTCAAGTCGAGATTTTAGTTAAAGTGGTGTGGCCTTAGCCTGAAGTCTGGATGCTGTGTTGATAGATATACTCCTTGAAGTTAAACTCCTGCAAGTGATGCCAACAAAACAACCTTCCTCCCCACTCCCACAAAAATCTCTCACCAGGTCTACCATCACACCCATCCTCAGTCTCCCAAGTCTGGACTAATGGCGATTGTCAAGCACAACAACATTGTCACAATGGGAAATTGTTTGGGTAGCACAGTTGTAGATGGTGCACACTGCTGACACTGGAGTGAGTTACTTTTTAAGGTAGTGTATAAGGTGCCAATCAACAAGCAGGGTGCTTTGTCCTGACTGGCGTTGAGTATTTTGGGTGCTGTCAGAGCTGCACCCATCCAGAGAAGTGGAGAATATTCCATCACCTTCCTGACTCATGTCTGACAACATAGTCTTTGGAGAATGGGTAATGGAATTGAGGTACGCACTTTAAATTGTTCAAGAATAATTAGACCATGTGTTTGAGAGCATCTGGTGAGGTTGGAGTGTCAGTGTGGAGAGGGAGAGAAAAGTTGGACCGTTTATTCTAAAGATAAATGTAAGGTTGCAAAAGGACATTCTAAAATGGGCCAAATAACCTCCAATGATAATGACTCACTAGTTAGTAATCAGGAACAGGAAGACAATGTGAAATTTCCTTGACAAGCACAGGGGCACTCAAATGTCCCAGCTGAGATAACTTCCTTCACACAAACCCAGGATTTATATAGCACAACTGACAGAGGTATCACCAAAAATAGATTGCAAAACTGGTGACTCAGAAGACCTCTCAGAAAAAGCCCTTCCTGACCCTCACCTGCCACCTCACACCCTGGACAAGGAGTTGGTGAGCGGGGGATGCGATGTGCAGAACAATGAAGGAGAGGCAGCAATGGGTGCACAACATGACATCAGCACCAATGTGCAGCATGAGGCAGATGCACCATGATGATGTCAGCAGTATCTGTTCACCCATATTTGTTGCAAATCACCATCATGGTAAAGGAGTTGAGGTTTGCACTGTGATGGTTACATGCAGACGCCTTTAATAGTTGATTGCTATTTAATATGCTAACACCAATAAAAGGTATTAAAGACAGACGTGCATTATGTGACACGCTTCACAACCACCAAATGTCTCAACCCGCTCTACAGCCAATAAAGTACTTTTTGAAATGTCGTGACTTGCAATGTAAGAATCACAACTGTCAATCTGTACACAGTAAGTTCCCCCACATAGCAAGGTAATAATTCTCAGATATGCTGTCTGTGGGTATTGATTTGAGTTATAAATGTTGATTAGATCACTAGGGACAACTTGAATGAAGGCAAAATACTGCAGATGCTGAAAATCTGACACAAACACTGAAAATTCTAAGACTCTGCCGGTCAGGAAGCATTTGTAGAGGGAGAAAAATAGAGTTAACATTGCAAGTCCAATAAGACTCTTCTTCAGTCGAAGATCAACCATGATCTCATTAAATGGTGAAGCAGAATGGGCAGCTTGGATCTGAATGGTCTACTCCTGATCCCATTTCTTTACATTATATATTATTGTCCTGACTCTGGCCCAATAGCTTGATTAGTATAAAGGAACTCAAGACGATTCAGTAATTTACTTATTCAGCTATAAGAGATCAGCTTCGTACATCAGTTTATAAAATCAACCAATTTGAGGAGACAGCCACCATCATAAAGAACAGCATCCCTGTTCCTCAATTAGTTTGCCCAATCTGGGTTCAGGAAACCATTCTTATCTGTTCTGGATCATGTGCCTTATCTGGCAATTTAGATAATCAAAAACATCGTCCTAATAAACCAACTGAAGGTTAATAATGAATTCTTGTCACAAACACCAGCAGCATGACAGCGCAGAATGGAAAGAATTGTGAACTTATGGCACCATATCTAAACGATGTCATGGCAAAATTGGTGGCTTAAATTGATTGGGGTGTAGAATTTAAGGAAAGCTGTGCTTTCAGAATTAGGGTTGAAATGTGTGTTCTTTTTCTAATAATCAGCCAATGAAGCAAAAGGTGTGTTACCTGCAATAGTTCTGGATGACCATGGACAAGAACGCAGAGCACAGGAATTTCAATACTGCCAGTTCCTGCAAAAGACAGAAGCAGAGTTTAATGCACACTGTACGAGTCTCAGTGCTTTCATTAAGACAGAAATAATTTCTAACAGACTGACCAAATACCTCTGAAAGGATTTTTGTTTTAGTAGTAATAAGTACTCTCTTTCATTCAATACTATGGGGAATGATGGTGCAATATCCACTTCTGTGGTCTTCTACATCTGCCGTGTCATAGCAATTAAATAATAAAACAATTCAAAGGCGTCTTTTGTATTGCAATGTGTACTGACATGATGGCTGGATATGAATACTGTCACACAGCACTCAGATTAAAGTCTCCTCTTTGCTATGTTTACAGTTATGTTTAAAAGGAGTTTTGGAGTGATTTGGATTAGCACCAACTGTCCAGAGGTTGTCCTAACTTGCTGGTAAATTGCCACAGGATGGCCAATGGTGTGAATAGAAATACATTTATGCTTAGATCTAAACTTTGTGCGAGAACGAACATCTTTTGATGTCAGAGGCTAGATATTCAACTTTCCACCTGAGCACTGAAAACCATAATGGGAAATGACTATCCATCACTTCTATTGAAATTAAAACTAAAGAAAGACATTCATTTGAATAACATTTTGCAGGATCTCAAGATGTTCTGAAAATGCTTGCAGCCATTGCAATGCTTGAGTTTTTTTGTCACAGTTGTAATGTCAGAAAAGCCTAAGCCACTTTGAGCACAGGGAGATCCCACAAACAGCAATGTGACAAATAGTAGTTTAGAGTGATGTTAGTTCAGGAAAACTATTGATGAGAGCAGTAGGGATAAAGTTCTCTTACAGCACTGCCTTGAGAACATTTATATCCACTTGAAAGAGAAGACAGGGCCACGGATATAACATCTCATCAAAAAAGGCTGCAACTCTGATAGTGCAGCATATCTCAAACCTTGTTATATTCTCAATTCTCTTGAGGTGAATTGAATCCATAAATGTTTGGATTTACACAACAAACTGAGTCACATCTGACACTGAAGGACAAGTGAACATTTAATGATTTCTATAATACATGAGAGACTTGTCACAACAGTTCTTTCACTGGATAGTAAACCAAAAATGTATCTGGATGGGAGAATAAGATTGGTGTTTTGTTGCATAGAACTTTAAAAAGAAGCTTTTAAAAGTATCTCTCTGCTTTTGCAGGATGTGGGCATTGGTACACTCAAAAGATGGTGGTATTTCACATTTCCTTTTGAAGATGTATTGAAAGTTCGACTATTGAAGGTTGCACAATGTGAACTGAATTGATGGTAAATGGAAAGCTGAGAGAATGGAATAGAGTCCTTATAGAAGGCCACATGTGAGCAAGCATAGTCAAGATAGCTGTGGGAGTCAATGTGGGGTTTTTAATGCACAATAGTTCCTAAAATTGGGGAGACAAAATCAGGAAAGATCAGAGGGGAAAAAAAAAAAAGAGTTGGAGATGGACTATATGAAGAGTGGAAATTGGTAGCAACGGTGGAATTTTCCAATTCAGGGTGAGAGGAGATGATACCAATGATATCAATGTACCAGAGAAAGAGGCTGGGAAGGGCCTGATTAATACTGAAACAATGATGAAAACAACAAAAGACATGCACAGCTAGGACATACACAGGTACAATTAACAACATCTCCTGTCTGAAGGAAGTGAGTGGAGTTAAAAGGACAAAGTTAAAAATCACACAAAACCAGGTTATAGTCCAACAGGTTTATTTGGAAGCACTAGCTTTCAGATAGTTAGTTTTCTGATAGTTAGTACTTCCTGGTGTTGTGTGATTTTTAAACTTTGTCCACTCCAGTCCAACATCGGCACTTCCACATTCTGAGTTAAAAGGAGATGATGTTCCATGTATCAATAAGTACATGCAGGGAGAGGAGACTGGTGGTAGATGGAGGCTAGTGACAGCAGAGATTCACATTCACCCCCTGACCCCAACACCCCCACCGATGTGACAATAGAGATTCCAACTCTGAGCAGAGTCTTTCTTGCACTTACCTGCATAGCCAGTCCGCTGTTCAGAAATATGTTTCAGTAGTTTGAGCCACAATGTGGTGGTCCCATTGGGAGTGGCATCATCCACCAGGATGAAATGGGAATGGTTGTTATCCAAGGAGTAAAGAGGACCTTCAGTTGTCTCCTCAACTTGGTATATTGCTGGACAATGTTTCTAATTAAAGATTTGAAAAAAGAACTGAAAATCAGATGGACATTTTCACAAACCTTACTTGTTGCAGATTTGCTGCCTGTGGGTAGTAGTACTTAAATCCAAGTTAGGATATTGAGAGTTCAAATCAAACTCCCAGTGGCTGGAGTTCATTGGGGTTAACAGTTGAGTGCAGTATTAAGGAAGTCCAGCACTGTCACAAAGGAGCCATCTTTCAGTTGAAACATCTGCCCTCTCATGAAGATGTTAAAAGATTCCAAGAGCTTTCAGATGGTAGAGTTTCCAAGTCCATCATCTGAAGGGTCAGTGGGAATGCACATCCCCACTATCCCAGTTGCCACTTGCCATTTCACAGAGAGTTAACTGTCTGGAAGCTGAATTTCCAACCCTCAATCAGGCAGATGTCCAGCCTCAGAACGATTGGCCAGAAGAAGCAGCAGCTATCTCTGACATCTCCCTCAACCTTCCTCCAATTACCTTAAAATTATACCCCCTTGTGATAGACATTTCCACCATGGGAAAAGTCTCTGGCTATCCACTCTACCTATGCCTCTCAACATCTTGTACACCTCTATCATGTCACCTCTCAACCTTTTTCGCTCCAATGAGGAAAGCCCTAGCTCACTCAACCTTTCTTCATAAGACAGTCCAGGCAGCATCCTGGTAAATCTTCTCTGCAACCTCTCTAAAGCTTCCATATCCTTCCTATAATGAAGCAACCAGAACTCAACACAATATTCCAAGTGTGGTCTAACCAGAGCTTTGTAGAGTTGTAGCATAACATCACGACTCTTAAACTCAATTGCCCTGCTAATGAAAGCCAACACACCATATACCTTCTTAACAACTCCATCAACTTGGATGGCAACATAGAGGGATCTATGAACATGGACCCCAAGATCCCTCTGTTCCTCCACATTGCCAAGAATCCTGCCTTTAACCCTGTATTCTGCTTGCAAATTCAACCTTCCAAGGTGAATCACTTCAGTTTTCCAGGCTGAACTCCATCTGCCAATTATCAGCCCAGTTCAGCATCCTATCAATGTCCTGTTGCAACTTACAACAGCCCTCCACACTATCCACAACTCCACCAACCTTTTGTGTCGTCAGCAAACTTACCAACCCACCCTTCCACTTCCTCATCCAAGTCATTTATAAAAATCACAAACAGCAGAGGTTCCAGAGCTGATCCCTGCAGAACACCACTGGTCACTGAGCTCCAGGCTTAATACTTTTCATCTATCACCACCCTCTGTCTTCTATGGGCCAGCCAATTCTGTTTCCAGTCAGCCGGATTTCCTGTATCTCTTTACTTTCTGAATGAGCCTACCATGGGGAACCTTATCAAACAACTTTCTAAAATTCATGTACACCAGATCCACTGCTCTACCTTCAACAATGTGTTTTGTCAAATTCTCAAAGACTTCGGTAAGGTTTGTGAGGCATGACCTGCCCCTCACAAATCCATCCTGACTATCTCTAATCAAACTATGGTCTTCCAAGTACTCATAAATCCTGTCTCAGAATCCTCTCTAATACTTTACCCATCACTGATGTAAGACTGACAGGTCTGTAATTCCCAGGATTATCCCTATTCCCTTTCTTGAACAAGGGAATAACATTTGCCACCCTCCAATCAACTGGCGCTATTCCATTGGACAATGAGGACACAAAGATCATCGCCAAATGCGCAGTATCTCTTCCTTCACTTCAAGTAGTTACCTAGGGTATATCCTGTCTGACTCAGGGATTTATCTATCCTTATGTATTTCAAAATTTTCAGCACATCCTCCTTCCTAATATCAACCTGTTCTAGCATATCAGTCTGTTTCACGCTGTCCTCAGAAATGTCAAGGTGCCTCTCAGTAGTGAATACTGAAGCAAAATATTTATTAAGGACTTCCCCTACTTCCTCCAACTCCAGGCACAAGTTCCCTCCACTATCTCTGATCGGCCCTACCCTCACACACTGGCCATCCTCTTGTTCCTCACATAAGTGTAGAACGCCTTAGGGTTTTCCTTATTCCTAGCCACTAAAGCCCCTTCTAGCTCTCCTCAGGCCATTCTTCAGTTGCTTCCTGGCTACCTTGTAACTCTCTAAAGCCCTGTCTGATCCTTGCCTCCTCAACTTTAAGCAAGCAAGCTTCCTTCTTCCTCTTGACTAGGTGTTCCACATCCCTTGTCACCCAAGGTTCTTTCAACCTACCATCCCTTCCTTGCCTCAGTGGGACAAACCTATTCAGCACGATCAGCAATTGCTTCCTAAATAACCTCCACAATTCTGTCGTGCATTTCCCTGAGAACATCTGTTCCCAATCTAGGCACCCCAGTTCCTGCCTAATAACATTGTAATTCCCCCTCCCCCAATTAAATACTTTCCCATACCATCTGCTCCTATCCCCCTCCATGAATGTAGTAAACATCAGGGAGTTTTGATCACTATCACCGAAATGCTCTCCCACCAAGAGTTCTGATACCTGGCCTGGTTTGTTGCCAAGCACCAAATCCAGTATGGCTTCCCCCCTCGTCAGCATATCTACATATTGTGTCAGGAATCCTTCCTGGACACATCTGATAAGAACTGCTCCATCCAAACTATTGAACTAAGTAGGTTCCAATCAATATTAGGAAAGTTAAAGTCACCCATGTCAACAACACTGTTACTTCTGCACTTTTCCAAAATCTGCCTTCCAATCCGCTCCTCTGTGTCTCTGCTGCCACTGGGAGGCCTGAAGAAAACTCTCAATAAAGTGACTGCTCCTTTCCTGTTTCTGACTTCCACCCATATTGACTCTGAGGACAAACCCTCCTTGATGACCTTCCTTTCTACAGCTGTGATACTCTCCTGATTAGCAATGCCACTCCTTCACCTCTTTTACCTCCCCCACCCCCCTATTCCTTTTGAAACATCTAAACGCTGGAATATCCAACAATCATTCCTGCCCCTGTGATATCCCAACTCTCCGTAATGGCCACAACATCATGGATCAAAGTACTGATCCATGCTCTTGAGTTCATCACCCTTATTCCTGATACTTTTGGCATTAAAATAGACACACCAACCTATCACATTGACTGTACTTTTGCCATATCAAGTGCCTATCCCTCCCCAGAGACTCTCTGCAGACTGTTCATTACCTACTCTATCATCTGATCCATAGCTCAGTTTCCCAACCCCCTTCCAATCCAGTCTAAACCTTCCCAAAGAGCTCTAAAAAAAACCTCCCAGTGCCCCTCCAGTTCAGGTGCAACCTATCTTGTACAGGTCCCACCTTCCCCAGAAGTAATCCCAATGATCCACATATCTGAAGCCCTCCCTTATAACCAGCCTGGCAGCCACGTGTTTATCTGCACCCGCTCTCTATTCCTATCCTCACTAGCATATGGCTCTGGTAGCAATCCTGAAATTACTACTCTGCTCGTCCTGCCTTCTAACTTCCAACCGAACTCCCAATATTCACTTCTCAGGTCCTCCCTCCTTTCCCTACTGATGTGTACCATGACTTCCGACTGCTCTACCTCCCCCTTAAGAATCCTGGAGACTCGATCAGAGACATTCCTCACCCTAGCACCCAGGAGGCAACATACCATCCAGGAGTCTCACTCGCGACCAGAATCTCTTGTCAGTTCCTCTCACAATTGAATCTGCTATCACTATCGCTCTCTTATTCTACCCGCTTCCCTTCTGAGCCACAGAGCTAGGTTCAGTGCCAGAAACCTGGCCACTGTGGTTTACCCCAGTAGGTCGCTCCCTCCAACAGTATCCAAAACAGTATACTTATTATTGAGGGGAACGGCTACAGGGGATCCCAGCACGATCTGCCTATTCCCTTTCCCTCACCTGATGATCACCCAGCTATCTTTGTCCTGTAGCTTAGTATGATTACCTCCTTATAACTCCCCTCGATCACCGCCTCAGCCTCCTGAATGATTTGAGGTTCATCCAGCTCCAGCTCCCTAACGCGGTCTGTAGGAGATGGAGTTGGGTGCACTTCTCACAGGAGAAGTCAGCAGGGACACCAGTGGTGACCCTTACCTCTCACATCCTGTAAAAGGAACATGAAACTGCCCTAGCCTCCATCCCCTCAGCTCTACATTACCAAGATAGATTGAATAAATGAGAAAAAAAAAACTGACCTTACCAACTCTTGACACACTGTCTTTTCTTTTTGGTTAGAGGAGGAGGATGGATGGGCGACACTACACATGCACTGACTTGGGTTTAACCACAGCCCGAATAAATCAGTTCAAGTGCCCAGCCATCCCAGTGTCTGCATCCCCTCCTGTTGAGCCCTTGACGCCACCTATTCACGAGGTAAGTCTTTAAGAGGGAAACTGACCTTCCCAGCAGCCCCCAGTCCTTACTCCGGTAAACTCAGAGCTTGGGAACAACCTCCCTCTGGTTGGTACCCCCTCTGCTGGGGAGCACTCAATTTGTAGTGGACTGCGTTTCTGCCACTTCCTCACAAATCAAACCAAAATAGCCCTGGATTGCAGTGCGAATTGTGAGCCAGCATGTGAAGGCCCCAAACTATTTATCAGGCCTTTTGGCACATCTTTTCCCCACCCTCCACTCCACCGACTCAGGGCCGATGAAAATTCATCACAAATTGCTCAGAACAAGATCCTTAAAGCAGGAGAGGTGTGAGGGTGCTATAAATTATTTGAATAATTTACCTTAACATTGGCTAAGGCTTCACGGTCAGAAATTATTCTCCACGGCGATATTCCTATTGCAAAGACTTTGATTTTAGAGCATGTGTTGGCCATGGCATGATCACGGACTGCCTCCCCGATGTGTCTGGTGATTCCAGCTCGCAAACCACTCGTAATAATCCAAGCTCCTGTGTGGAGGTTTGGACAAAGCATGATTTTTTTATTTAAACAACAAAAACAAAACTTTCATTTTCAACATTATATCTGATATGTCACTTTTCTTGTCACAAATCTTCTGATCTAGGTTGTAATCCGTATTTCCAGATAAGACGTTACTTTCTTAACTTTGTACGACCTTTTTGAGCCCAAATTCTGCAGGACCAAACAGATGCAGCATAGCAAACCACACAGACAACGTAAGAGTAAACCGCTAGGAGATGCCCCTTTTTAACAGCATAGTTGCCATATTCCAGTAAGTAAATTTTCAAACAATTTGAAAATCCCAAAGACTCTGACAAGCCACAGAGAAAAGATGAGTGTGTAAGGTTAGAGGGTGAGGGTTTATGGTGCAGAGGTTGGGTGGTTCAGGTGACTGCCAGTTGGGAATATTATATGTGCTGCAGAACTGACAATTGACCAGCTAATGGCTGGTGTAGAGTGTGTTGCCACTGGTCTTTGTTTTGACTCTTTTAAAAGAAAACTTTAATCAGGTTGGACAGTCTGCAATGGGATGCTGTAACACAAATCAAGATCAAACGGTCAATAAAACCTTATAGAACAGAAACAGGAACTTATCAAAGTCAAACAGTGGTTCGAGGACGAACCATTAATAAATCTTAACCACAGGAAGTGCTCGACTGAACAAGCACTATGGGTACAAGTCACACAAAATAAGTTAGTGTCCAACTGGATAAATCAGGAGATAGTGACGGCATATAGAACATAGAACGTTACAGCACAGTACAGGCCCTTCAGCTCTCTATGTTGCACCGACCTGCGGAACCAATCTGAAAGCCATCTAACCTACACCATTCCATTCTTGTCCATATAGATTAGATTAGATTAGACTAGATTAGATTAGATTAGATTTACAGTGTGGAAACAGGCCCTTCGGCCCAACAAGTCCACACCGACCCGCCGAAGCGCAGCCCACCCATTCCCCTACATTTACCCCTTACCTAACACTACGGGCAATTTAGCATGGCCAATTCACTTGACCCTGCACATCTTTGGACTGTGGGAGGAAACTGGAGCACCCGGAGGAAACCCACGCAGACACGGGGAGAACATGCAAACTCCACACAGTCAGTCGCCCGAGGTGGGAATTGAACCCGGGTCTCTGACCATTTAAATGCCCATAAACTTTGCCTGCAACATTGTGTGTTCCATGCCCCTACTACTCTGAGTAAAGAAGCTATCTTTGTCCTCTGTCCTACATTTATCACTCCTCAATTTAAAGCTATGTCCTCACATGCTAGCCATTGCAATCTGAGGAAAAAGGCTCTCACTGTCCACCCTCTCTAACCCGCTGATGAACTTATTAAGTCACCTCTCAACCTGCTTTCTAATGAAAACAGCCTCAGTTCCATCAGCATTTCCTCATAAGACCTTCCTTCCATACCAGGCAACATCCTAGTAAATCACCTCTGAACTCTTTCCAAAGCTTCCACATCCTTCCTATAATGTGGTGACCAGAACTGAACACAATACTCCAAATGTGGCCACACCAGAGTTTTGTACAGCTAGAGCATTATCTCATAATCCCGAAACTCAATCCCTCTACCAATAAAAGCTAACACATAGTTTGCCTTCTTGACAACCCTATCAACCTGGGTGACAATTTTCAAGGACCTATGTACCTGGACACCAAAATCTCTCTGTTAATCTACACTACCAAGAATCTTACCATGAACCCAGTACTCTGGATTCCTGTTACTCCTTCCAAAGTGAACCACCTCACACTTTTCAGCATTAAACTCCATTTTCCACCTCACAGCCTAGCCTGCAGCTTCTCTATGTCTCTCTGTAACCTACAACATCCTTCATCACTATCCACAACTCCACCAACCTTAGTGTCATCCGCAAATTTACTAACCCATCCTTCTATGCCCTCATCCAGGTACTTTATAAAAATGACAAACAACAGTGGACTCAAAACAGCTACTTGCAGTACCCCACTAGTAACAGAACTCCAGGATGAACATTTCCCATCAACCACCACGCTCTGTCTTCTTTCAGCTAGCCAATCTCTGATCCAAACCTCTAAATCATCCTGAATCCCATACCTCTGTATTTTGTGCAATAGCCTACCATGGGGAACCTTATCAAATGCCTTACTGAACTCCATATACACCACATAAACTGCTTTATCCTTAGGGTATGCCTTGATCCTATCCACCAACGACCTCTCATGTCCCCTCCTGGCTCTTAACTCTCTCTTAGGTCTTTCTTAGCCAACTTGTAACTCCCAAGCGCCCTAACTGAGCCATCACATCTCAACCTAACATAAGCCTTCTTCTTCCTCTTGACAAGAGATTCAACTTCTTTAGTAAATCACAGCTCCCGTATTCAACAACCTCCCTGCCTGACCAGTCCGTACTTATCATGGACCCGCAGTAGCTGTCCTTAAATAAACTCCACATTTCAATTGTGCCCATCCCCTGCAGTTTGTTTTCCCATCCTATGCATCCTAAATCTTGCGTAATCACATAGTTTCCCCCCCCAGCTATAACTCTTGCCTTGCGATATATACCTATCCCTTTCCATCACTAACTTAAACATATCCAAATTGTGGTCACTAACACCAATGTATTCACCTACCTCCAAATCTAACACCTGGCTGGGTTCATTACGCAGTACCAAATCTAACATGGCCTTGTTTCTTGTTGGCCTGTCTACATACTGTGCCAGGAAATCCTCCTGCACACATTGGACAAAAACTGACCCATCTAAAGTACTTGAACTATAGTATTCCCAGTCAATATTTGGAAAGTTAGAATCCCCCATAACAACTACGCTGTCACTCTCACTCCTATCGAGGATCATCTTTGCTATCCGATCTTCCAAATCTCTGGAACTATTCAGAGGCTGATGGAAAACTCCCAACGGGGTAACCTCTCCTTTCCTGTTTCTAATCTCAGCCCATACCACCTCAGTAGACAAGTCATGAGTTGTCCTTTCTGCAACCATAATATTGTCCTTGACTAGCAGAGCCACACCACCACCCCTTTTACCATTTTCTCTGTTCTTACTGAAACATCTAAATCCCGGAACCTGCAACAACCATTCCTGTCCCTGTTCTATCCATGTCTCTGAAATGGCCACAACATTGAGATCCTAGGTACCAACTACAAGTTCACTCACCTTATTCTGGATGCTCCTGGCATTAAAGTCGACACACTTCAAACCAACTTCTTGCTTGCCGGTGCTCTCTTGCGATCTTGAAATCTTAGTTCTGACTTCACTACTCTCAACTGCCTGTATACGTGAAATATAATTTTGGTTCTGATCCCCCTGATAAATCCCCCATCTGTCCCCATCAGGATCTGAAATTAAACTCCTCTTTTCCCTACCCATACCCATATGATACCATCAGACTGGATGGACTGTCATTAAGTTTCCAACATTTTTCCTTTCAGAACCATTACCTCATAAAATTAGGGTAGGGTGGCAGATGAGTGAGAGAGACGAGGATCCCAGTTGTGCGAGAAGCTAGGGAGCCAGTAAAGAGGTGAGGGGGAAGGGTGGCAGGTGGGTGAAGACCTGTTGGTGACAGCCACATGGCGACAGAGGGTAGGGTAGCGTAGCGTAGCTTGTTGACAGTTGGTTTTGATATGGGACAATAATGTGCACAATTGTGGAAATGAATCGTGTAGCTACCTCAGAGTTAGAGTAGGTATTAATTCCTCAAACCTTCCGTGCATAACTATTAAAAGGTAATTAAGTGCCACAGCTCTGACTTCTCAAATTCTAATTTAGAGTTGGCAACATTTTTAGGTAATACCAGATGTCAGGTGGGTGCCCTCTGAAATTCAAATGTCCTGGGCAATTATTGTAGAGTCTGTATCAGGATATGCTTGGGATCCCACATCTGTCAGAATATCTTCAGCCTTTGACTATCAAGAGATTGGAAAATCAGAGTCTTAATCTTTTGGCTCACAGGTTGAATTTATGAAAAAAACACTATTTGATGCTCTCTTTCCACTTTTGACTATTTGGTTCCCAGCAAGTGATGATAAAAACACAAAATCTCACATTCAAAGCCAAAAAGAAAAGGCTGTTTGGTGCATTGTGCCTGTCTCCACTCATTTCTTATGCTATCCAATTTAGTCCTTCCTTCATAAACTTGCAGTTGAAGCTTCATCAGGTATTCATTAGGTACAGCCTCAAAGGATTTTTTGAAGTTATGATCCTGTCTGATTCCATCATACTTCACATATTATCAACCACCTTTGAGTTCAAAAAAATCCCCACACTTTCCTTCTAGATTTTCTCTCCAATTGTTTTAAATCTGTGATCTCTGGTTGTTGGCCCTTTTTGCCAGAGGAAGTCTTTCTTTGCACTTAGTTTAACAAAGTTCTCATAAATTTGAATACTTTCCCCCTATTCCTTCACTGGTCTAAAGCAAACAGACAGCTTCTTCAAGCCGGCTCAACTGCCTCATCCTGGTGAACTCCTTTGAATTCTCTCCTGGCTCATGACTTCCTTCCTCAAGAGAGAGAGTGATGCCCATCAATGTAAAGACATCATAGCTGAGAACGGGTCATGTTTTTTCATGGCTCCATTGGTTTTGAACTCAATGTTCCTATGTTCAAGTCCATGTATCCTTTACAGTTTCTTAACAGCCTTCTCAACTTGCCTGCTCACCTTCAAAGATTTGTGAATATACACTTTGTGACCTCTCTATCCCTTTTCAATGTTAGCATATTTGGCTCCCACTTTACATTAGCTACAAATCCTGTCTCTCATTCTTCTGTTGCCTTTTAAAGCAAAAGATATACAATTTGCTGCTTTATCCACCACCCTGCCTCTCATTTCCTTCATTTTTAAAAAAAAATTTATGACTGACATTTTATGGTTAATTTTTAATCTGCAGTGCCTTTGTAATCTAAGGTAGCCTGAGATTGGATGTTGTATCTTTTTTCTCTTTTTGAAAACTGGTTATTTTGTGGCAAAATTAGGCTAATTATCATCAGATTAGCCATTCAAGGTTGCTAATGGTGGCAGGGAAGATGGAAGATGTCCTACCTGCCCAGAGGTCATTCAAGGTCCTTAAGTAACTAACAGTGGTCTCTTTCACCATTTATGACATTTTGCCAGTTTGCAGGAGGGTTTTTTCACCAGTGAAAGGGAGGGAGCAGAGCTGATGGAACCACCACCTCAGTCATTTCAAGGAACCTTGATCGGATTCTGTGGCTATCAGGTAATTCATTGCCTGGTGTTGGGGTTCCCGTACCTTGAAAGGGATGTGATTTTGCCATCAAGGGCTGCCAGCCAATAGGGACGGCCAGCAGCTCTTCAGTCCCAACACTGCCACCAGAAGCCGTGGCCATTGCTGGCACTGCATCCAGGCTGGTGAGTCAGCACTGGCCCTGGCAACCCCAACCTACTCACCTTGGTAGTCAGGCAAGCTTTGGTGAAGGCAGTTATTGATGAGTTGGGGGGGGGGGGGTTCTGCATGGGCACCCTCTGCCATCTGGGAGCCCCTCTGCAGACTCCTGAATACTCGATTCGGAGGGCTCCCTCCCTTTCACTGAGAAGGCAAGGAGGCCACCAGATTTCACTCGATGGCTCCCCCACCTGGTGAAAAATACCCTCCTCCAAACTGGCAAAATGTCATAAATGGCGAGAGAGATCACTGTTAGTTACTCAAGGACCTTAAATGACCTCTGGGCAGGGAGGACATCCTCCATCTTCCCTGCCACTATTAGCCCTCTTTACATAGTGTAACTCCATGGGCTCTCACACCTCTGCTTCTCCATGCTCCCTGCCTCTAATTCACTCAAAGTCCCCAATGAACACCACCTACAACTTTGGTCTCAAAAACACCTGTTCCTTTATTATTTTCTTAGCCACTTTTTATTTCGCCAGTAGTTCTTAAATCATTGAAACAGTCTGTCTTCCAGTCAGTGTTTTCACCTTTGACCCACTCCATAACTACTTTAAATCTAATTACGTTATGATCACTATTTACTAGATATCCTTCTATATGATATACTCCATTTGCCCTACATTATTTCCCAGAACCAGATCTACCACTTGTTAGCTTTGATATATTAAATAAGGAAGTTCTTGACACCTTTGTTTAGGAATGTGGGAGTATATTTACCTGTGCTTTGAGCTGCTTTCACAAGGCCTTTCCGGATGGTATCCCGAAGCCATGGTTTCATCAGGACATTTTCCTCTCCTCCAACGATTGAGACAACTAGGTTTGGGGCCGGCAAATTCCAGTCTCCAGTCAGCAACTCAAAGATAGCAGCTGGGTGAGTGTTACAGGACACTTGTACGAACTGCAACAGCAGACATACCAATGCAAATTGAAAACAAATCAGCAAAATCAACTTGCATGTACATTGCTTCACTAACACTGTGCTCATCTGGGATGTTATACCATAAGGCAAAATGAGACATTGACCCACCTAAGATACAAAAAAAACTGCAGATCCTGGAATCCAAAGTAGACAGGCAGGAGGCTGGAAAGACACAGCAAGTCAGGCAGCATCAGGAGGTGGAGAAGTCGACATTTCGGCTGTAACCTTTCTTCAGGACTGGAGGTGGGTGTACAGGGAACTGCAGATAAAACAGGGAGATGGGGGCAGGGTGGTGAAGTGGGGAGAGGTGATTACAGGCCAAGGGTACGACCTGGTTGGTCAATGGGAGGTCTGAATCCGGTTGGTGGCAGGAAGGGGGAGGGGCTGGGAAGGGAGTTAGGAGATGGGGAGGGAGTTTATTTGAAATTGGAGAATTCAATGTGGAGTCCTCTGAGCTGTAGGCTACCCAGGTGGAAGATGAGGTGTTATTCCTCCAATAGGCACTGTGGTTTGTTTTAACAATGGTGGAGGGCAAGGATGGTCGTGTCAGAAAGGGAGTGGTTCGGTGTATTGAAATGGGCAGTGACCGGGTGGTCCGGTCAGCCCCTGTCGACCCAGCTGAGATGCTCAGTGAGCCGTGCCCTGAGCTTACGTTGGGTCTCCCCGATGTAGAGAGCACCACATTGGGAGCTCCTGATGCAGTAAACTCGGTTGGAAGAGAGGCAGATGAACCCCTGTCTCACCTGGAAGGAGTGTTTGGGGCCCTGGATGGAAGTGAAGCAGGGGGTGTACCAGCAGGTTTTGCATCTTTTCTGGTTGCAGGGGAAGGTACCTGTGGGTTCGATGTGGGGTTGGCGTGAACCGAGGACTATCAGAGGAAACAGTCCTTGCGGAAGACAGAGAGGGGTGCGGAGGGGAAGATGTTCTTGATGGTGAGGTCTATTTGGAGTTGGCGGAAATGTTTGAGGATGATGGGTTGGATATGGAGACTGGTGGGGTAGTAGGTGAGGACAAGGGGGACCCTGTCTTTATTGCTTTGGAAGGCAGGGGTTTAGAGTGGTGGAATGGGGAATGGAGGTGATGCAGTGGATGACTGTCTGGATGATGGAGGGTGGAAAGGAGCACTGTTCAAAATCGGTGGACATCTGGGATGCTCGCAAGTGGAATGTCTCCGCGTCCGAGCAGATGTGTCAGAGGTGGAGGAATTGGGAGGATGGATGGAGTTCTTGCAGGAGACTGGGTGGGAGGTGGTGTAGTCCAGGTAGCTATGGGGGTCTGTATGTTTGTAGCAGATGTCCGTCTGGAGATGGAAATGGTGAGATCAAGCAAAGGGGAGGTAGGTGTCCGAGATGGACCAAGTGAATTTGAGGGCAGGGTGGAACTGCTCCAGTTCAGCCCGGGTGCAGGATGTAGCACCGATGCAGTCATCAATTTAACAGCAGAAGACTTGGGGCACAGTGCCTGTGCAGGTACTAAAGAGCGACTGTTCGATATAACCAACAAAGAGGCAGGTGTACCTGGGGCCCATCCGGGTAGCTGGGACCCATCCAGATACCTGTGGCCATCCTCTTTGTTTGAAGGAAATGGGAGGAATTAAAAGAAAAGTTATTGAGGGTGAGGACCAGTTCAGCAAGGCGGAGGAGAGTATTGGTGGAGGGGGACTGGATTGTCTATTGGAGAGGAAGCAGCAGAGGGCCTGAAGGCCATCCTTGTGGGGTATGGACGTGTATAAGGACTGCACATCCATAGTGAAGATAAAGTTATGAGGGCAGGGGAACTGGAAGTTGTTGAATATATGGAAGGCATGGTTGGTGTCACGGACATGGGTGGGAAGTGCCTGAACTAAGGGGGAGAGAATGGACTCGAGGTAGGACGAGAGGAGTTCGGTGGGGCAGGAGAGTGTGGGGACGATGATTTGGCCAGAATAGTTGGGCTTGTGGATCAGGTAGGACCTGGCAGTATGGGGCCGGGGGACTATGAGTTTTGAGGCAGTGGAGAGGAGATCACTAAAGGCAATGAGGGCACTAATTCTTGGATATGAGCCTGATGTGTCGTGGGCAAGGGGAAGGTAGGACGTGGTGTTGGAAAGTTGGCGTTCAGCCTCTGCAATATAGAGGACCATCCACCAGACTACCACTGCCCCACTTTTGTCAGCAGGTTTCCACCTCAACCAATATTGGAAAATGTAACCAAAGATTAGGCTTTCAGGATTGACTTTGAAGAGGAGGGATTTATGGAGAAATTTCCAAAGCTTATGAGAAGGCACAACCACCAAAGTGTGAAACAATGAAAACTGGGGATACACAAGAGATCCGAATTGTAATAATAGAGATATCAGTTCTTAATTTTTAAGATAATGAGAGATCAGAGGTCACTAAATCATGTTGGTATGATAACATTTTCATATATTAATAAAATTAATCAGCATCTATAAATGTGAGGCCAGTTATGACTAACAGTGTAATTCTCCTAAGACACTTAAGCCCTGACTTCATCATCAATCAGAATATGGCCACAGTGCTTTCCAGACCTCTCCTTGTGTTACCTCATTTTAATGCCTCAGATCCTATGCAACGGTGAAGCAAGAATTTATGCACAACATTCTTCATTGCAAATTTTTCTCGAAATAAAGCAGATTTGTTTGCAAAGCAAAGTACTGCAGGTGCTAGAAATGTAAAATACAACACAAAGTGCAGGAAATAGGAACATAGGAAATACTCAGAAGGTCTGACACCACCTGAAGAGAGAAACAGAGTTAACATTTCAGGTTGATCACCCCCAATCAAAATATTTGTACCTTGCCATGATTCTTGCCAAATCCGAAAAACTCAACCTCTCCAACATTGTAAATGGGTTCTTTAACATTGCGACCGTTGTATTTTTGCTCTCTCGTCAGTTCCTCTCCTGTCACCTCTGTTTGTTCCTCTCTGGACTGTACACACCGGCAAGTTCTCTTTCCACTAAAAGACAGAACATAATACAGATTGTTGAATTTTTTTCAGAACACTGCCAAATCTATCCTTTGGTTTACTTGGAACATGGAACTGTATAGCACAGGAACAGGCCCTTGGGCCCATGAGGTTGTGCCAAATGTGACACCAAATTAAACTAATTCCTTCTGCCTTTCCCTGATCCATATCCCTCCATTTCTTGCATATTCTTATGTGCTTATCTACAAGTCCTTTAAATATCCCTGTCGTATCTGCCTCCGCCATCACCCCTGGCAGTGCATTTTAGACTCCTACAACACACTAAGAAAATAAACTTGCCCCTCACGTCTCCTTTGAACTCCTCCTCCTCCCCCCCTCCCCCCCCGCCCCCGCCACCCCACACACACACTTCACCTTAAATGCGTGAGCTCTAGTATCAGACGTTTCAACTCTGGGGAAAAAGATTCTGACCATCAACCCTGTCTGTGCATCTTATAATTTTATAGACTTTTGTCAAGTCTGCCCTCAGTCTCCACCACTCCAGAGAAAATAACCCATTTTTGTCCTAGTCTCTCCTTATAGCTCATACCCTCCAATCCAGGCAGCATCTTGGTGAACCTCTTCTGCGCCTTCTCCAAAGCCTCCATATCCTTCCTGTAACATGGCGACCAGAATTGAAAGCAATACTCTATGTGTGACCTAACCAAAGTCTTATAAACCTACAACAGGACATCCTGACCTATGTACTCAATTCCCCAAGCAAAGGCAAGCATGCCATACATCTTCTTTACCACCTTATCTACTTGTGTGGCCACTTTCAGGGAGCTACAGACTTGAACCCCAAGATCTCTGCATCAATGTGTTCAGAGTCCTGCCATTAACCATATACTTTTCCTTAACACTTGATCTCCCAAAGACCTCACACTTAGGGATATCCTAATTCCATCTGCCGTTTCTCCACCCATATCTGCAATGGATCTATATCCTGCTGTATCCTTTGACAACCTTCTACGTTATCCACGACTCCACCAATTTTTGTACCATATGCAACCTTACTAATTTCCCCCAGCTACATTTTCATCGAAGTCATTTATAAATATCACAAACAGCAGAGGTCCCAGTATGGATCCCTGTGGAACACCACTAGTCAAGGACCTCCAGCCTGAAAAACATCTTTGCTCACTACCCACTGTCTTGTGTGAGCAAGCCAATTCTGAATCCACGCAGCCAAGTCACCATACTCCAATTTAAAGTTGAGAATATAGTCCATCCCATCCCTGATTTGGACTTAAGTGAAACAGATTTTGACAAGGGCTTGAATATATTTAAGCATGGAACCATGAATGTTTTTGGCTTTGATTACCTGACACACAGAGACCTATCAACACCATGGTTTATGAATGTCCAAACCAAAAAGCCTTTCCAGTTAGTTCAGCCAAGAAGTGACTACCATGTAGGACATTGTCTTAAGAGGTTTATCTGGAGCCACATGGAAAGAATCAGTGTCCAATAAACTGTCTACCTCTATAGATGTGGAATCATTCATGGACTCTACCTTGCAATCCAGCAGATTTACTTAGTTCAGCTTTCTGAGGATTTGCTTTGTGCTGGAGTTAAAAATTTAGCTTCGAATCTATGGGCAGAGTTTTAACTATTTCAGATGAAAGCGGGAGCACTTTGTCCAGAGAAACCTGCAGATTGAGTTGTGTCAAGAAGCCCTGTCAGATCTTCCATCAGAGTGCTGATTGGCAGCTGGTGGGATTTCTCCTAGAATTCCAAGCCTGGAGCAGGAAGCTCCACCTACACCGAGCTGGACCGGGAAGCTGACTCCCGTACCCCAGATGGAAAGGTATGTTTGGGGGCAGATTTCAGGATTTGGGAACCTTGGGCAGAGAGTGAGGTGGTGAGCTGGAAGCTAGGACATGGATGTGTCTCTCAGAGACAACACCCCTGTCCTAGTCCTGCCCCTCAGCCTTCACACAAATTAATGCACTTTGTCCCCCCACATACTGACAACTTGCCTACATTGGCTGAACTGACTGGTAACGCAATGTGCTACCTGTACCACTTAGACCCTGATATTTACAGCCCAGTTGGGATAAGGCCCTTAAGTTGTTGCTAATTGACCAATGAACAGACTTAACTGGTGGTGGAGTAGAAGGGTCGACATTGGGCCTTCTAGCCCAGAATGTAAATTTCCGAGTTGGCAGGAAGGGGGCAGGTACCATCAAATGCCAACTCGCATGATTATCTGTGATTTTCACTGGCTTTCCTGCCTCTTCTCAGAAACAGAAAAAAAGTTAGATCTGACAGTCTATCAGTGCTCAAAAGCCAAATAGAATCATGAACATTACAGAAAAGATCCCCCTGGACCTGTGCTGGCACTCTGTCCTATTTCATCTCAGCTTTTTCTCAAAATACTTTGAGTTTATTCCATAGCTAGCATGCTCCAAAATTAGTATTAACGCTATATTGTCCTCCCCTTGAGTGGAACTGTCTGTTGTTGTGGTAAAGTACACTTAAGGACTGCATACCAGTCTCTAAGAAATTCATTTACTCCAAACTGTTGCACAGCGTCATCCACAGACCTTTTGCAATTCTTTCATAGGATATGGGCCAGCAGTTTTTATCCATTTCTAGTTGCCTTTAAGAAGATGATAGTGAGTTGCCTTCTTGAACTGATACAGTCCATTTGCTGTAGGTAGCCCCACAATGCTGCAAGGGAGGGAATTCCAGGACTTTGACCCAACAACACTGAAGGAACGCTGACTTACTTGCAAGACAGAATGGTGAATGGCTTGGCAGGGAATAGATCTGCTCTCCTTGTCCTTCTGTTTGGTAGGGATTGAGAGTTTGGAACATGCTATCAGTGTGAGTTTTGAGAAGATTTATAGCACAGGTTGAGGTTCTGGATGAAAGTTTGCTCACTGAGCTGGAAGGTTCGTTTTCAGACATACTAGGTAACATCGTCAGTGAGTCTCCAGTGAAGCACTGGTGTTGTGTCCCGCTTTCGATTTGTGTTTTGGTTTCCTTGGGTTGACGATGTCATTTCCTGTTCTTTTTCTCAGAGGGTGGTAAATAGGATCCAAAATCGATGTGCTGATAGAGTTCCAGTTGGAATGCCATGCTTATAGCAATTCTCATGTGTGTCTCTGTTAGACTTGTCCTAGGATGGATGTGTTCTCTCAAAGTGGTGTCCTTCCTCATCTGTATGTAATGATACTAAAGAGAGTGGGTCGTGTATTTTTGGAGAAAGTGAGAATTCCTGATGAAGGGCTTTTGCCCAAAATGCCAATTCTCCTGCTCCTCAGATGCTGCCTGACTAGCTGTGCTTTTCCAGTACCATACTCTTGACTCGTGTTTCTTTGAGTCATGGCTGGGACCCCTTTGGTCCAACTAGTCCATGCTGACCAGATATCCTTTCTGGAATTTTGCATTCAATTCTGGCCTCGCTGCCACAGGAAAGATATTGTTAGACTTGAGAGGGTGCAGAAAAGATTTACAAGGACCTTACCAGGGTTGAAGAGTTTAAGCAAAGGGAGAGGTTGAGAAGGGTGGGGCTTTTTTCTCTGCAGCATTGGAGGCTGAGGGGTGAACTTATAGAGGTTTATAAAATAAAGAGAAGCATGTATAGGGTGAATGACCAAGGTCTTTTTCCCATGGTAGGGAAGTCTAAAATTAGACGGCATAGATTTAAGGAGAGAGGGAAAGATGTAAAAGGGGCAACTTTGCATGTAAAAAATGAGCTGCCAAAACAAGTGGTGGAGGAGGGTACCATTGCAACATCTGGATGGGTACATGAATAGGAAGGGTTTAGAGGGATATGGACTAAGTGCTGGTAAGTACATTAAATACACCAACCTATCATCAGTCAAATGCCAGTAACAATATCCCAATGCAAAACACAATTTAGAAAATGAAACTATAAATAAGATGCAAAGTCATCACCGTAGGATTTGCATAGTGGTGCATAGGTCTGCAAATCAGGCAGGTGCAGCCCTGCCAGAGGAAATACATTTGCATTTTAGTCTGACCTCCATCATTTACTTTCCATCATGTTGTGACAGTAAACATCACCATCTTTTAGTTCTGTTGGATTAAGTGATTTTAAAATGTAAATCCATTTAGTATAAAGAACTCAAGACCTTAATGTTGGATCATATTACCAAAGCATAGGTGTAATACCAAACTTAGAACACATTGACTGTAATTAGAATATTTAGGTTGGCATGTTAAAGAAATTAGACGTTTGAGTTGTTACAGAAGAGAATTGGATAAAAGGAATGTGGTGGTGACAATTTATACTAGAACAAACGATTTGAGAAAAGCATTCAAAATACCAATGTTTCTGTTAAACTAAATAGGGAGAAAATGGCCAAGATGATTAAGTAAAATAGGACACTTAGAATAATATAAAAGGTGTCAGGCAGAGTCAATATAGTTTTGTGAAAATCATATCTAACGCATTTATTGCATTTCTTTGTGGTAGTGAGGAACCAGTGGATGTGCAATTATTAAATTTCCGGAAGGCATTTGCTAAGGTACCACATCGAAGGCTACAGTGGAAAATAAAAAAAAATGTAGGGATTAACAATATTAGCATGGATAGGAGACTGGCTAGCTAACAGGAAAGATAGTTAGTATAAATGGATCATTTCCTGGTTGACAACATGTAGTGACTGGTGTAGTCCAGGGATGAGTACTTGGGCCTCAACTTTTTACAATTCATGTCAATAATTTTGATGAAGGGACAAAACATACGGTCGTTAAATTGACTGATAACACAAAGATACTTAACAAGGTAAGCTGTGTAGAGGACATAAAGGAAACTACAAAAGGAATATAGGTATAAGTGAGTAAGCGAAAGTCTTGCAAATGAAGTATAATTTGGGAAAATGTGGAGCTGATGATTTCAACAGGAAAATAAAGAATATTATCTAAATGGTGAGATATTGTAGAATTCTGAGATGCAGAGGGATCTTGGTGTCATAGTGCATGAATCACAAAAAGTTAGTATGCAGGTACAGCAAGTTATTGAGAAAGCTGAAAGAAGTGATTGTTTATTATAAGAGGAATTGAATGAAAAAGTAGAGAGGTTGTGCTTAATTCATACAAAGCACTTGTGAGACTAAATTTAGAGTACTGTATGCAGTATTTATCTCCTTATTTAAGAAATAATGTGCATGTTTTGAAAGCAGCTTGGAGAAGGTTTATATCTTGTTATCGTATAAAGGAAAGGTTAAACAGGCTAAGCTATTTCTTGCAGGAGTTCAGAAAGTAGTTGGTTGAAAGATGTAAAATCCTGAGAGTTGTAGAGATGATGGATGTGGAAAGGATCTTTCCACTTCTGGGAGAACCTAAAACTAAGGGTTACAGTTTAAAAATGAGGGGTCACCCAATGAAGGAAGAAATAAGGACAATTTCTCTCTGCGTCATGAGTCTTTAGAACTGCCTTCATCAAAAGGCATGAATGCAGGGCCTTTGAATGTTTTTAAGCCCAAGGTAAATATTTTCTTGATAAGCAAGAGATTGAGGAGCATGCAGAGTAATCAGAACAACTCTGATCTCTTTAAAATGACAGCATAGACTTGAGGGGACTGAGTTATCTGCTCAAGCTCCTAATTCAACATTTGGGTGTTTAATCTCAGAGAGTGGGCAGCAAAATAGAATGGAGGTGATGATTGTATTCAATGACAGTACAGTTAAGTAGTTGCATGGTCTACTCATGCTCATAATTCTTATGTTCTTAGGTAGAAGCTAGAAACAGCACTTCGGGAGCAAGAGTATGTTTAAAGAGGAAGGGGGAGGTGGAGGATGAAAATTACAGACAAAATGTGCCCACATGAACTGATGGAAAATGGATGCCAACTTTAAAAAATGGACTGGCAAAAGACAACAATTTTAGTTAAATTGGGAGGTTGATGAGATTCTATGGTTCCACAGTGATGCATTACTAGATCAGTAAACCAGAAACATAGGAGCTAGGTTTTCATGGCGTTAGAAAGACATTGTGGAAATGCAGCCCAGACCCACTTCTAAGATTCCTGACCCATTCCTGGGGTTCCAATTTTCACCAGCACCATTTAAAAGGTGCAGGCTGGTTCAGATCACAAGCCCATCACCTATACTCCTTCAATATTTGGTTCCATTGCAGGGATTGGCATATTCAAACTTCCTGTTGGAGTTGACCAATTTTCAAATGACTCCTGGTTTACTGTGTCAGAGGTCTCATGAACTACAATGAGGCGAAGAATGCTTTGGAAGGCAATTTCAAATCGTCTTGCTCATTTGTCCCATTCTAGGTAATGCCTTTCTATCCACCACACATGGCTAGTTGTACACTCAATACCCATTTAACTATTATGCACAGTGTGTAGAACCAATCAACCCTGTAGCTATAACAGACAAAAAGCTTGAGAAAAAGCAGTCTTCCACTCAAGGAAATTGTATTCACAACAGACCAACAAAAAAAAATCACATAGAATATTCATAATGTTAATAGCTGAAAACGCTTGAAACCACTATCTTGTGTAATGAAACTCCATGAAATTGATATAATGGATAAGAGAGCCAGGGCTCTCATTAAGTAATGTTTCTTCTGGACCACAGCTATTTGATACACGACCGGATGTTAAGGCCCTCAGCTTAAAATATTCTTGGCTTTGTTGTGCTGCTAAAATATATTTACAGAGGCTGAGGCAAGGAAAACATTAACTTTATATTTTTTTAAAAATCATACTGGCCTTCATGAGGCTACAAGAGAGCAATGTCATGTGATACAGCATCACTTCCTATGTCATATCTTGTCTCGTTGAGAGATCACACTAAGAATTAACTCCTCACACAACATACCAAAAACTCATTATATATTCTATGGCTATGATTCAAACAGTTAAATTATCATAAAAATCTAACTCATTCAATAAAGGTTGTCCATAAATAGTGTGACCTTTCTGTAGCTCCAACAATCCTTTGATGTCCTTTACAGTGGCTAAGGAAGCCATTCACATCAAGATTGCAACACACGCTATGTGTATTAATGACACAACATCCAATGACACAGCAAAAAAAATTTGTTGTATTAATTTTATATTAATTTCACTGTGAAGTGTCAAAATGCACAGAACTCCACCCATCACCAACTCCCCCAAGGAATACTGCATCCATTTAAGTTACAAAGCCTGGCTCATTATTTACTTTTCACATTGGCTATAATCAGTGTGAATAATGCACCTCAAACATACACCACCCTATCTGTGCTAAGATACACACTGACTCAAAGATAGATTAATTATCCTACATGAAGAATACCATCAGCTATTGATTACTGGCCCAGCATTAGGGAATTTTAAAATGTTCCCAATCTTCTTTGCAGATATAATGTTAAAACTGGCTTCTGCCTATAGACTAGGCCTAATATCTGTGGGCACTCATTTCCTGTATTTTCCAACTTTTGGGAAGAACAGATTTTGACACTTATTCAGCAGTTGCCTTAAATAATTGATTGATATGTTTCACTCTGTATGTTTTAACTATGACAAGTAGATCTGGAATTCTCCATTGCTCAATACTTGACCAATGAACCATGAGGGAATTCCAGAAAATTACAGGTTTTTCCCCAAGTTGTTATTATTATTGATACTTTGGGTGTTCTTAAGACTCCTTGTTCTAAAAGTTTGTAAAGGATTGGCTGGTTCTTACTAAGTACTGCTAAGCATGGTTCTGCCTGTAACCGCTACAGACATACATGGTTCACACTTATTGACTCCTACTAGACCTTTTGGTTAAAAACATTAGAGTGCCAAACCTAACCGTTTAGTCAGTGAAGTGAAAGATTAATGTTCAAATACCTGCTTGAGTTTCAACCGAAGAGTAATGGGTTTTTAAAGGAAAAAAAATGTAAATTTCAGAGAAAGGATATATATTGACAGGAGAAACATATTTTAAGTGTTTCAAATTTGGACAAAGGCACATCTTAAATGTGTGACTATTAACTGCTTCAATTTCAAACTATTTCTCGATGCTGTGAAAATCATATTTGACCACAAAATCTGGTTGTTTTGTAAACTTTGATGACTTTGGCCTCTTAAATCATGAGAATCTCATTTGAGCTAATGTTGGAAGTTCAAAGGAACTTGGGAGTCCTTCTCCAGGATTCTCTTAAGGTAAACATACCGGTTGAGTTGGTAGTAGGAAGGCAAATATAATGTTGCCATTCATCTCAAGAGGACTAGAATATGAAAACAAGGATGTACTTCTGAGGCTTTATAAGGTTCTGCTCAGACCACATTTAGAGTTTTGTGAACAATTTTGGGCCCCATGGTCCGAAATCTCAGGAAGGATGTATTGGCCATGGAGTGGGTCCAGAAGAGGTTCACGAGAATGATCCCAGGAATGAAGAGCTTAATATACAAGGAATGTTTGAGAACTCTGGGACTATACTTGATGGAGTTTAGAAGGATAAGGGGGAAATCTGAATGAAACTTACAGAATTGTGAACAGCCTGGACAAAGCGGACATTGAAAAGGTGTTTCCATTGGCCAGAGAGCCTAGGACCTGAGGGCACAGCCTTAGAGTATAGAGAAGACCTTTTAAAATGGAGATAGGGAGAAACTTCTTTAACCAGAGAGTGGAGAATCTATGGAATTTACTGCCACTGAAGGCTGTGGTGGCCAGGTCATTGAGTATATTTAAAACAGAGATAGATAAGTTCTTGATTGCCAAAGGGAACAAAGGTTGCAGGGAAAATGTGGGAAGGTGGGGTAGAAAAACCCATCAACCATGATCGAATGCCCAGTGAAAATCACATTTGATGGCAAAATCTGGTAGCTTTGTACATTTTGATGACTTTGGCCACTTTAATCATCACTTGAGGTAATGTTGGAGTGCAAAGGGATTTGGGAGTTCTTCTCCAGGATTCCCTTAAGGCAAACTTGAGGGTTGAGTCTAATTTCTGCTTCGATGGTCTTACTAACTGGCAGAGAGAATAAAAGGATGTGCTACATCACAACGCAGACAGAACATGATTGCCTGGGGTGATTTTAATGTTTTGTGCAATAATAACCTCTACCTGTGGTGTGAGCTATGAGCTCGCACGACCCTATGCAAAGTTATTGCATTCATTCAAAATAGTTCAGGCACCTTACATTACGCCATCCTTCTTCAAACCGGCACTCGAAGCACCATTTCTCAACAGCTACATTCTGTTAAGGAACAACAGTGGCAGCTAGGCAACAGGCATAGGAGTGGAATATTTTTTGCATAATTTCCATACCTTTTTACACAGGCCGACCACAATACTGAAATAAAATGCGGTCCTGTCCTTACCTTATGTTTATTTGTGATCCTCGGCTCTCTCCACAGGTAACACACTCTTCTTTAATAAAATGGGTGGTCTGTTGAGAGAAAGAAAAATGATGCATAGCAGCAGCCTCATCCCAGCAAACAGTCACACGGAATGGTTTACCAACAAGAACAGAAAATTACTCTTGCTAACTCTGCTTAGAAAAGAAACTAATACCAAGCAATTCTACTAGTCACCTAACCTGGTTGTCCTAGCTTCAAGCTTTGATGAATTGATACAAAGTAACATAGAGACTTGCTAGATCCCGTATTATGTTGATTGCTACATCTTTAATGTTTCAATATTTTTTCTCCTGTTTTTTAGACACTGAAAAGTACTAAACATGCAAATCAATGTGTCCAAGTCTTCAGTAATGGTCTATTGATGCCTTTGTCCAATTGCCCATCTATCCATTAAAATGTCTAGCCTCTGCATACGGAGCTACAGAGCCTCACGCACACAAGCTTCCCATAATTCAGTTTGTTCAGAGACTCTCTTCAACTTGTGAGCAGAATCTAAGTCAATTTTTTTGGCTTTTACTACAGCTTTAAATATCTGTCCTTGCTAAGATCTGCACAGTGTTTTCTGCTTCTTTGAATGGTGTTAGTATCCACTTTTGTCATGTCCGATGCACATGAATGAGGGTTGAATGCGATGAAGTTTTACTTTATGTACTTAAAAACTACAGAATGATGAGAATTTAGTGCTTGCCTGTGGCCCCAATTTTATTTGTCGTTTTTAGTCTACATTTAGATATAATCGAAATTCTTTGGAATCATGAGCACAGTTTGAATTAATGCAAGACTGGGTGCATTTCCAGATATCAGATCTTGTTTGCAGTCATGGTTTGCATACTTTGAAGTGTTGTTGGATTCTCAGAGGTCTAATCCTTTCACTGGGAGCATTCCCATAAACAATCCAATCACGTACAAGTACCATCTGGCCTGGGGTTTGTTTCTCAAAATACATCTAAGACACATACCTGACAGCATTGTGGATTTATAAGCTGTCCGTGCAGGTGTCTTACATTATAAGTAAAATGCATAAACACTAATGGCAGATGTGTAGATGATGTATGCTTAGCTGACCGGAAAGGGAAGGACCCTAAAATACATGAGTTATTTCAGGTATGTTAGTTTCACAATAACACCACAAGCATTTACAGCTATTCCTGCTTCCAGTTTAGTTAACGGGAGCTTACACAATGAAGTCTTCTGAGGCTGACATTCTATAGTAGCCCACTGGTCTCCAATATGCAGGAAGCTAGTGGAACCTCCATTTAAATCTAAGCCTTTCCACTTCCATTGCAATAAAACTTTTGACTTTCACATTTATATCTACCCACCTTCTTCAATTTGCAGTTAATCCTTCCATTTCCACAGCCAGAGGACTACATAAGCCACTTATTCCTGACCTAGCCTCCCCCCACCCCCTCCCCATGTCAATTTATTCCATTTTTGTCTGGACAAGAGCTCTGCATGCAACATCGCCTTGGATGGCTGGCAAGTGACAGTGGTCACAGCATGAAATAAAAATCGACAGGAATACACATTCCAACTCCTACAGGCCAAGTTTGCCTAGCCTTTCAGTACACCTGCAATGATAGTGCTGGCCCAATAATGTAAGAAATTGTATGAGGGTATGTCCTGTTGGAGGAAAAGCAGAACAAATCCAATACCTGCCCATGAGTGTGACTGCTCTCGGCATCAAGGTGCGATTCAAAGTGTGAGCCCTCACAAAAACTGAGTTCAATGGGAATTTGAGGGGATTCTCTCCACTGGTTCAAATTGTACTTGACACAGAGAAAGTGGGTAGAGTGGTTGGAGGTGAAAACTTTCAGTTCAGGACATTGCTGCAAGAAATCTGCAATTCTAGCCAAGGCCCTACCAACTTCAGCTGTTTCATCAATGATCTTCGTTCTATCCAATGGTCAGAAGTGCAGATGTTCATTAACTGGGCGGCACGGTGGCTCAGTGGTTAGCACTGCTGCCTCACAGCGCTAGACACCCGGGTTCATTTCCCAACTCAGGCGGCTGACTGTATGGAGTTTGCACATTCTCCCCGTGTCTGCGTGGGTTTCCTCCGGGTGCTCCGGTTTCCTCCCACAGTCCAAAGATGTGCAGGTCAGGTGAATTGGCCATGCTAAATTGCTGTAGTGTTAGGTAAAGGGGTAAATGTAGGAGAATAGGTGGGTTGCACTTCGGTGGGTCGGTGTGGACGTGTTGGGCCGAAGGGCCTGTTTCCACACTAAGTAATCTAATCTAATCTCAAAAACTGCACAGTGTTCATTAGGTTCCCAACTCTTCAGTTTTTTTTTGGTTTCTTTAATCATTGAAATAATTGGTGTCCATAAGCAACAAGAGTGGGTAACATCTAGGCTTCTGCTGATAGGCTGCAAATGCTAGGCAATGACCATCTCCAGCAGAACAGAACAATAACCATCTTCCCTTGACATTTAATTGCACTACCATTGCTGATCCATCATTGCACCATCACAATCCCGGGAGTTACCACTGAACTGGACCTGCCATACAAATACAATGGCTAAAGAGGTTAAAGACTCAGGAGTGTGTAACTCACCCCAAAGCTGAGGGACCATCTGTAATGGAAGATTCTCTACTTGCCAGGGATGAGTGCAGCTCCAAAAACACTTGCCATCATTCAGGACAAAGCAGCCCCACTAGACTGGCACCTCTCCACTCCCTCCACCACCATCTCACAGCAGCAACAGTACATCACATCTTCACAGTCCCAGATAGCTATTTGTTCCTTCAAATTCATCTTCCAAATCTAGTACATGTATCACATAGGGGCAGCGGATCCATGGGAACACCATCTGCAGGTTTCCCTCAACGCACACATTATCCTTCTCGGGAACCAATTCAGCTAACCACCGCCAATGGGTCAAAATCCTAGAGCTCCCTTTCTATGGGCATTGTTGAAGTAACTATGCCACACGGACTGCTGCTGTTCAAGAAGGTGGGTTCTCAAGGACAATTAGGGGTGGGTAGTCAAGAAATCAGAATACAAAGCACAATTACATATGTTTTCTAGTTGTAATTTTTTGAAAATAATTGTAGTAACTAACAAATTACAACTTAAGCTGTATTTGAAATAAGTCTGATTAGACCCTCAATTACACCAGACAGTGTTCATCAAAATCTGACCTAATTAAACATATTTTGTCTCACACATAGCAATCCAAATTTTTAAAAAGAATATAGGGTGAATTTAAATCTTTGGAGTGGAGTAGAATGGAGAGGCTGCATTAACCTCTTTGAATAATTTCTGCTTCAAAGCAGAGCTTTGCTATTAGCTTGGAGGTACAAGTATTTGACCAGCTGCCTGAATACCTTCTAATGAAACTTAGGGCCAAATGTTCACAGAGTTGGGCTGAGTCCTTTAAGAATGGTAAGCGGAACCCAATCCTGAGATTCCCATCTGGTTTGCTCATACTGGCAACTTTTGCATATGGGATAAAGGCAGAGAAGATCCCAGACCTGTAATCACAGTTTGCCCAGTTCCGCTGCTGACATTGCCTCCTCTCCTCAAAATTTCAATAGAATGGACTGGCTTATCAAAGGCACATAGCTCAAGCCCCTCAGAGAAGTTGTGAACAGTAGTCTGGGGTTGGACCACTTCAAAAATATAAGATCTTACTCATGCACTCTATGCCCCCTCACCCAGTATACACTATGGAACTGACAAATGAGTTGATAACAATAGAATCTTTGAAATGAACTTTTAAAAAACTAAATTTAAGAAAATGCTTTGAAACATATGTTCTTATAACCCAGTAAAGGTGCCAACTATACAGTGCCATCACTAACAGAATGTAGCTCACTCCGTACCTCTTAACCTTGACCAAAAAAGTGTACAGAAATTGAAAAAAAAACAATTCAAAGAGAAAATAACTACTTGTAGCCTCATATGAATGTCAATCTTAGCAAATACCTTTGCGTGTGTGAACAGAACCCTGTGGAGTTTATCATTAGTTGGTATTAGAGCTCAGCCAAGCATCCAGAATGAACTATCGAAAGAGAAAGAGTGAGATATCTGTTTCTCCAGATGACCATATCATGAGCAAAGTTGAAGGCGTTACTAAAGTTTACGCAGAACTTGATTGCCATGTTCTGTTTGCTTTTCTGGTCATACTCAACCAGACTGAAAGGCTGGATGACTTTCAGGTAACTGAGCCTTTGCCACAAGGTCACTGCCCAAGCAGAGAAGAGAAGTGAGTGAATGAATGTGGAATTAGAAAGGTCATTGGGTAAATTTATATTGGGGAAGATCAGAGACTGGGATGCATTGACATTGGGGCCTGGGAGAAGATTATGAAAAATTAACAAGACTGGGGTGGGCAATCAGATGCCAGTGTTGGGGGAGAATGGATAATATAGACCATCATGGTGGCTCGGTGGTTAGCACTGCTGCCTCACAGAGCCAGGGACCCAGGTTCGATTTCATCCTCAGATGACTGTCTCTGTGAAGTTTACAAATTCTGCTTGGGTTTCCTCTGGGTGCTCTGGTTTCCTCCCAGATTCCTAAAGATATGACGGTTAAGTGGATCAGCCACGCCAAATTCCCATAATGTCCAGGGATATGCTAGTTAGGTGAATTAACCACGGGAAATGCAAGAAAGCAGGGATAGAGTAGGGGGTGGGTCTGGGAGGGATGTTCATTGGAGGGTCGGTGTAGACTTGATGGCCCAATGGCTTGTTTCCACACTGTAGGGATTCTTTGATTATCCAAGAAGATAAAAGACTGGATTGTGAGAAAAGCTGGGGTGGAGGAGCCCACAGGAAATCAGAAATTGGGAGGTAATCAGAGGCTGTGTCGGGCAATGTAGAGAAAGGGGGGGGGGGGGTGAGGTCAGAGCTCAGTGAGAGGCTGAGCAAATACTGTGGTGAGCTCATCCAGTCAGAGGAGGAGAGGATTGGTTCCCTTTTGTGGTGTTCCATTGGCTGACAGATGGGGCTTGTGCTGGAGTAGGATGTTAGTGCTGGCTCCAGGAGGACTGGACTCCCTTCAGGTGCTGGGACCCCGACCCAGGAAACAGGGTGCAGCCAATTTAAAGCTTCACGAGGACAAAATATCTCAGACATGCATATTTAATGAAATATTTTAGCAGGTTAAAAGTACATCATTTCAGGTGGGCAGTTAGGGTTGAAATGTTTGTTTCAACATGCCACCTGACGCCAACTGAACCATTCTTTGGGTGTGGTGAGGGGGTGGGGGGCGGTGTTGGGGTCAGGGAGTGGGAAGTGTTAAAATTCACTTTATTTTTATTTCTGAACCAAATTTCACTTTCCTTCTCTGTCAGTCCTCTTTTTTTTTGTTTCATCCATAAATTTCATTGGTTAAAAAAGGAGATTCTCTTCAGTGAGGCCTTTGGTCATCTGACCTAATATCTCCTCACGTGGGTCACTGTTACTCTTTGGTTTATAATGTTCCATCAAAATGCTTTGAGACATTTTCTTTACATGTTAAAGGAACAATGCAAGTGTATGTTGACATTGATAATTCTATTTTATTTCCCCCACGAGGCCCTAATGCCCCAACAAAATCATGCAATTTGTGACATTAGACACCATTCAAGCCAAAAGGTGGATGAGAAATCTAATAAATTTGCTCCGATTGTGGGCCATGAACTCCTCTTGTTCAGTGCAGGCTGATCTGATGAATGTTTTCAAGCTTTCAGATTTCCAGGTGTTTATTGATCATTTTGTAATTATCCCAGGTTTTTGTTTAATTAGCTATCTCTCAGACTTTGTTTCTTTCCTAAAGATAAGAAAATAGCTAAGGAGACCAATCTTTTTATTTCTTCAGTGCTTCTCTACTGTGTGACGGTGATGATTTTATTTATTCTTCCATTGATAACTCCTCTCTTTGACTATGTTTTGTGTATATTTATTTTCCAGCTGAGCTCATTAAATGTTATTTGAGTAAATCAACAGTAAGGATATTAAACAGTCACTGAACCAGTGAAGATGAAAATCATTGCTTTTAATTTTTTTCCAGTTGAATTATTTTCTTAAAAATACTTTTCATTGTCCTACCAGATTGCAGGGCTGCTCTCTCATTACAGAGAGATGACTGGTGATGGTTTCGTCTGAGGGTCACCACATCTCGGGTGAAGGGAGAGAGAGTGAGAAGGAGTGTCCTTCATGGTAACCACAGCCAGTGTGGATTTTGAACCCATGTTGCTGACATCACTCTCCTTTGCAAACTAGCTGGCCAGCCAACTGAGCTAACCAACCCCCTAATCACCTTCATAACTTGATCTCGCAATGCTATTGAATCCATGCCGCCAGGATATAGTGCTTTCAGCTCTGAATCAGAAGCTCCTTCTTTCCCCACTCCAGAGACATGAGCAAGTAACTTGGTTGGAGCTATCACTGTGGTACTGTATCATCATAGGTGCTGTACTTAGCACTGCTGCTTCACAGCATCCAGATTCGATTCCAGCCTTGGGTGACTGTCTGCATGGAGTTTGCACATTCTCCCCATGTCTACAAGGGTTTCCTCTGGTTTCCTCCAACTAATGTGCAGGTTAGGTGGAATAGCCATGCTAAAAATTGCCCTGGAGTGTCCAGGGATGTGCAAGTTAGGTGGGTTTATGTTGGGGTGAGGGTGGTAAGTCCTTTTCAGGGTCAGTGCAGACTTTATGGGCCAAGTAGTATCTTTCTGCACTGTAGGGATTCTATAACATCAACAGTAAGGTTCAAAGATGCAATATTAAAGTTGAGGCCCCACCTTCTTAGAATTCACAGAGAAACAAGGAAGCTTTCCTGTGGCTAGTCAGCAATTTCTATTAATCAACAACATATTTTTATGAGATGAGATATTCCTATTAAATGCACAATTCAATTCTACTGGTGTGTTGGATCATTGTTTGTCATTTATTCACTTTTTCCCGATCATAAACTTTTCATTTCTGTGACATCCCAGCTCCTCCTTTTCCATGGTTTTCTTCTTGCTCACTTCTTGGACTGAATCTTCTTTTTGTGGCTAGGTGCCAGTTACATCAAGTTTTTTGAAGGGTATCTTGCTGCAAGGCAGAGTGAGATTTCTCACTTTATCTGAGCAAACACACCACCTATAATGTCCTTCACATCTGATTCCATCCCCATCTTACCAAACGCCATTCCTGGAACAGCTCACCACTCACTGCACAAGATCATCAAGGCAATAGGTGACCTATACTTCCATTGTTATATTTTGCCATTGATGTCTCAAAAGTGCTGGAGGTTATCCAGGAAGATTGCTTGGTATCATCCTGTGTGGACTGTCTCTTGGAATTCACTAACATTATGGCTTCTTGAATTTTCTTATCACAAGAAGCAGTAGCCAAAAGACCTTGGTACCTATGCCATCTTTAAAAGGCTGGTGCATACCTGGATGAGCGCAGGCCTTCCAATACAACCTATTCGATCAGAGAAGGAAGCTGACCATGCGGAGAAGGAGAGGATGATTCTCCAACAGGGACACAGAGCTCCTGGTTGAGGGGGGGGGGGGGGTGATGCAAACTAGGGGGTAGCCATTGCCCAGAGGATTGGTAAAGGATGCCACACCATCAGAACCTGGTCTGAGGTCACCACCTAGGGGTTAGTGCCACCTTAACAGAGTGGAGGAACAGCCAGAATGCTGCAGGTAGCTCAATCGCCTTCTCTGCTCCTCGAAAGGAAGTGGCACACTCTTAAAAAGATGGAAAAAAGGTGCAGGCGTAGGTCCTTCAAGCCTGCGCCACCATTCAATATGATCATGGCTGATCATGCAATCTCAGTAGCCCATTCCTGCTTTCTCTCCATACCCCAGGTTCCCTTTAGCTGTAAAGGCCATGTTCAGCTCCCTCTTGAATATATCTAACAAACTAGCCCCAACAGCTTACTGTGGGAGAGAACTCTACAGGTTCACAACTCTGAGGGAAGAAATTCTTCCTCATCTCAGTCCTAAATGGCTTACCCCTTGTTCTTAGGCTGTGACCCCCAAGTTCTGGTTGTTCCCAATATTGAGAACATTCTTTCCACATCTAGCCTATCTTCTCATACTCACTGTCCCTAATGTTGTACCCACCAAGGCACATGCTCAACCACTCCCATTATTGACCGCAATATCTTCCCTCAGTTGCTCTCATTTCCACCCTGTCCATCCTCAACACTCCCACACTCCTGGAATGGCCTCTGTGCTGCCTCCTTACTCACCCGGGCATTTCACCAGCTTTCCTCCACCTGCACTAAGCACCATCTCACCGGCTTTTATCTCACTCATTCCCTCCTTCTCTCTCTTCCAACTCCATGGAGAAGGCACCCCAAAATAAGGCAAAACATTAGGTGCCCAACATTAGATTCTTTAGCTCCCACAAGGAGAGATTCCTGGCCCTGCATATGGGAAGACCAGGGTCACTCCTGTGGAAATTCAGAGATATCCATGTCCCTCCAAATGAGTAACTACCACTATTCATCCAATTCAACCTCCATTGGGGCTCCACTGCTGAGCAAGTTCCTTACATCCCAGCAGGAAACCAGGGGCTGAACTAAGACATGGTAGGAGGGAGGGGGAGGAAGAAAATCCTTTTAGGGTACATTGGTGTACAAGTGACAAGCGTATATTTTCACATTTGTAGAAATTTCACCATTTTGCTTGTCTGATCTAGTGTCTGTGTCACCTAATCTTCCTTTCATAGAGTCATAGAGATGTACAGCACAGAAACAGAGCCTTTGGTCCAACTCGTCTATGCTGACCAGATATCCTAAATTAATCTAATCCTATATCCCTCTAAACTCTTCTTATTCATATACCCATCCAGATGCCTTTTAAATGCAGTAATTGTAACAGCCTCCACCATTTCCTCTGGCAGCTCATTCCATTCACGCACCACCCTCCTTGTGAAAAAGTTGCCCTTTTAGTCGCTTTTATATCTTTCCCCTCTCACCCTAAACTTATGCCTTCTAGTTCTGAACTTCCCAACACCAGGGAAAAGACCTGGTCTCTTTACCCTCTCCATGCCCCTCATGATTTTATAAACCCTACAAAGGTCACCCCTCAGCCTCTGACACTCCAGGGAAAACAGCCCTCCCTGTAGCTCACATCCTCCAACCCTGGCAACATCCTTGTAAATCTTTTTTAGATTAGATTAGATTACTTACAGTGTGGAAACAGGCCCTTCGGCCCAACAAGTCCACACCGACCTGCCGAAGCGCAACCCACCCATACCCCTACATTTACCCCTTACCTAACACTACGGGCAATTTAGCATGGCCAATTCACCTGACCTGCACATCTTTGGACTGTGGGAGGAAACCGGAGCACCAGGAGGAAACCCACGCAGACACAGGGAGAATGTGCAAACTCCACACAGACAGTCGCCTGAGGTGGGAATTGAACCCGGGTCTCTGGCGCTGTGAGGCAGCAGTGCTAACCACTGTGCCACCATGCCACCCGAACCCTTTTCTTAACCCTTTCAAGTTTCACAACATCTTTCCAATAGGAAGGAGACCAGAAATGCACACAATATTCCAACAGTGGGCTAACCAATGTCCTGTACAGCTGCAACATGATGTCCCAATTCCTAGAGTCAATTCTCTGACCAATAAAGGCAAGCATACCAAACGCTCTCTTCACTATCCTATCTACCTACAGCTCTATTTTTAAGGAACTATGAACCTGCACTCCAAGGTATCTTTGTTCAGCAACACTCCCCATGACCTTACCATTAAGTGTATAAGTTCTGCTCTGATTTTTCCAAAACACACCACCTCTCATTTATCTAAATTAAACTCCATCTGCCACTCCTCAGCCCAATGGCCCATGTGATCAAGATTCCATTGTAGTCTGGGGTAACCTCCTTCGCTGTCCACTACATCTCCAATTTTGGCATCATCTGCAATCTTACTTCCTATGTTCACATCCAAATCATTTATATAAATGACCAAAAGCAGAAGACCCAGCACTGATCCTTGTGGCACTCCACTGGTCACAGGTCTTCAGTCTCAAAAACAACCCTCCACCACCACAACCCTTCTGTCTTCTATCTTCGAGTTAATTCTTCATCCAAATGGCTAGTTCTCCCTGTATTCCCTGAGATCTAACCTTGCTAACCAGTTTCCAATGAGGAATTTTGTCGAATGCCTTACTGAAGCCCATATAGATCATGTGTACTGCTCTTCCCTCATCAATCCTCTTTGTTACTTCCTCAAAAAACTCAATCATGTTTGTGAGGCATGATTTCCCATGCACAAAGCCATGCTGACGATCCCTAATCAGTCCTTGCCTTTCCAAATACACACAAATCCTGTCCCTCAGGATTCGCTTCAAAAATTTGCCCACCACCGATGGCAAGCTCACCAGTCTATAGTTCCCTGGCTGTTCCTTATCACCTTTCTTATATAGTGGCACCATGCTAGCCAACCTCCAGTCTTCCGGCACCTCACCTGGGACTATCGATGATACAAATATCTCAGCAAAGGGCCAGCAATCACTTCCCTAGGTTCCCACAGATTTCTAAGGTACACTTGATCAGATCCTGGGGATTTATTCACTTTTATGCATTTCAAGACAGCCAGCAATTCCTCCTCTGTAATATGGACATTTTTCAAGATGTCACCATCGATTTCCCGCGTTTACCTGATACAGGGGTCATCCCTCTAGATTGGAAAATGTCACATCACTCCGCTTTTTAGGAAGGGCAAAAGATCAAAACCAGGGTAATTATAGACTTTGTGGAGAATATAATAAGGATGGATTAACTGAATACCTTGAAAAGCTTTAGTTAGTTAATCGGGGAGGACCAGCATCCATGCCGGACAAACATCGTTGAATTTGAAGAGGTGAAGAACAGTGAAATGTCTGTGGATGCTGTTTATGTGGACTTTCAGAAAGCATTTGATGAAGTCCCATGTAACAAACAGTTAACGAAGGTCAAAGCTCATGACATTGAGGGCATGTTACTGGGAAATTGGTTGAATGGCTGGCTACAGAAGATATGAATGATGGGAAAGTATTAAAATTGGCAGCATGTGACCAATGGTTCCTACAAGGATCTGTATGAGAACCTCAGTTATGCACATTAGTTTAGGAGGCATTGTAGATAACAGGAAAGGGATATTGTTAGACTAAGTGAATGGGCAAAACTGTGGCAGATGGAGACCAACATAAGCAAGTTTGAGGCTCTCTACTTTGGACTGGAAAAAGATAGACCAGGCTACTTTCTAGATAGTATGAAGTTAAATATAGTGAATGTCCTAAGAGACTTGGGGTTTCAGGTACATGTATTTTTAAAATAGCACGAACAGGTGGGGAAAGTAATCAGGAAAGCTAATGGAATGCTGACCTTTTTATCAAGAGGACTAGAGTACAAGAATGCAGAAGTCATGCTACATTTATACAAAACCCTATTTACACCCCACTAGGAGTCCTGTGAGCAGATCTGAGCACCACATTTTACAAAAGGATATATTTGGCTTTGTGGGAGTACAATATAGGTTTACAAGAACAATAGGAGAAAGTGAGGACTGCAGATGCTGGAGAAGAAGGGCTCATGCCCAAAACGTCAATTCTCCTGCTCCTTGGATGCTGCCTGACCTTTGCACTTTTCCAGTAGCACATTTTCAGCTTACAAGAACAATACCCAAACTTCATTAGTTACGTTATCAGGAGAGATTATACAAATTATGTCTGTTTTCTCTAGAACTGTGAAGGATAAGGAGTGATCTGATTGAAGTCTTTAAGATATTAGCAGGAAAAGACAGGGCAGATAAAGATAAACTATTTCCCCTCATTGGGGATTCTGAAACTAGGGAGCACAGTCGGAGAATTAGGGTCAGATTCTTCAGTAGTGATATTAGAAAGCAAACATCTACACAGAAAGGATAGTAGATCTTTGGAACTCTCTTCCACAAACAGCAGTGGATGCAGGATCAGGTGTTATTTTAAATCCAAGATAGATACATTTGTGTTTAGCAAAGGTATTAAAGGGTATATGGGTCAAAGATAGGTATATGGAATTAGGCCACATATCATTCATGATCTCATTGAACAGTGGATCAGGCTTGAGGGGCTTCTGGTACACTTTTGTACCAGGAGGGATGTAAAATTCAGGTCGCCAGAGCATTGGGATTATTATCTAATAGCGTTACCACTATGCCACCATCTACACCTAAACGTAGTGACAACGGAAAGGGGGATAAAGACGGTTTGGTCTGGCAGATAGGCTGGAATTTGAAGGCCACGTGATGAAATCCTCAGGAATAGGGACAATTACATTTGTTTCATGTCTTCCGATTGAAAGATCTGGGGTTCCAACAAAAAGTAAAAATGCTGAAAATAAGTTAAATTAAATGTAAGGTTACTGCAGTCATTGATTTAAAATAAAGGATTACTGGGTGTCCATGTCACAACATCACCATATATTTTCTGTGTTTCCTATATTTATTTATTCACACACTAGCATATACACACCTTCCAAAATTCACAATGTCTGCCTGACTCTGTTAAGGGTCTACACTGGGACTATTTTTCTTCCCCAATGTAAATGATCAATGTTCCAATATTTGAATAATGCTAATTCTTTCTTGACATTGACAGTGTTCTGTCTGTTTAATGTTTACATTCATGACAATTCTGGTCTAAGCAAATAACGAACTGAATTTGCATTCAATGATATGAACAGACTCTAGCTTCACTAATCAGGTAAGATTTTACCCAATGCCTTTTCACCAATTTCTGCGAGTAGTCTCATATTTAACACCCTGTCCGCATAAATCAAAAATCCTGCATACAAGACAGCAAAACTAAACCAGAGTCCAACATACCCCAGAAGTCTCCAGAGCGAGTTCAGATGTTACAAGTAATAATTTCCACTGAGTTTTGATCTGACTAATGGGACACAGTTTTGAAAGAAAGTCTCTTTCGAGTCATAGAGATGTACAGCATGGAAACAGACCCTTCGGTCCAACCCGCCCATGCCAACCAGATATCCCAACCCAATCTAGTCCCACCTGCCAGCACCCGGCCCATATCCCTCCAAACCCTTCCTATTCATAAACCCATCCAAATGTCTCTTAAATGTTGCAATTGTACCAGTCTCCACCAGTTCCTCTGGCAGCTCATTCCATACACGCATGATCCTCTGTGTGAAAAAGTTGCCATGTAGGTCTGTTTTATATGTTTCCCCTCTCACCCTAAACCTATGCCCTCTAGTTCCCCCGACCTTTGCATATTTATCCTATTCATGCCTCTCATAAATTTGTAAACCTCTATAAGGTCACCCCTCAGCCTCCAACACTCCAGGGAAAACAACCCCAGCCTGTTCAGCCTCTCCCTATAGCTCAAACCCTCCAACCCTGGCAACATCCTTGTAATTCTTCTCTGAACCCTTTCAAGTTTCACAACATCTTTCCGATAAGAAGGAGACCAGAATTGCATGCAATATTCCAACAGTGGCCTAACCGATGTCCTGTACTAAGTATTCATGTTACAATGTCCATACAGAACAATAACTTCTAAAAATATTTGAAATTCAAGTTAATAGCTAAAAGCGTGACAAAATTTTAAATTGTAAAACTTGACCCAAAAAAATCCTATTAATGAAACTCTACTTTCATTTTGTGGCCAGCTTATGTTTGAAACTACAGGAAGGAATGTGTCCTTGAAGTCATAATTTAGAGATGCCGGTGGACAAAGTTAAAAATCGCACAACACCAGGTTATAGTCCAACAAGTTTATTTGGAAGCACTAGCTTTCGGTGTGCTGCTCCTTCATCAGGTGTGGAGTATAAGATTATAAGACAAGTTTTTAGCAAAAGCTTACAGTGTAATGTTACTGAAATTACATATTGAAAAAGATCTGGATTGTTTGTTAAATCTCTCATTTTTCAGAATGACCATATTGGTTTCCCGTTTCTTTCATATGTAAATCACAAAACTTTATCAAAAGTTACGTTCTCAAGTGAACTTTAGCAATTGGTGTCATGTCGGCCCAGATAATGCATTGAAGATGTGAGCTTCCCGGTGTGAGACTGTCTGTGCCCCAATGTTCAGGCTGATTCTAATCTAAAAAATGGATTTACAGAATCTTACATAAATTCATGTAGTTCTTGAGCAAAGTAAAATGTAATTCTGCAAGTACCCCACAAACTTATATGTGTATGTGTGCATTGGGTGTGTGTGTAGAGGGTGGGGGTGTTAGGAGCGTCTGTGAGAGTGAGTGTGAGTGTAAAGGGATATAGGTCTGTGAGAGCGTGCATGTGTAAGTGTATGTGTGAGCATGTGAGAGAGGGTCTGCGTGCATGTATGGGTTGTAGGAGAGTGTGTGTGTGCGTGTCTGTGTGTATAATGCAATGGGGTCACCTGTAGTGTAACATGAACCCAAGGCCCTGGTTGAGGCCATCCCTATGAGTACCAACCTTGGCTCAGCAACTTTGCGTTGCTGCCTGTCCCGAAGTCCACCTTGGAGGATGGTCACCCGAAGAAGGTCCGAGGTTGAACGTCCCAGACCGCTGAAGTGTTCTCCGACTGGGAGGGAACACTCCTGTCTGTCGAATGAACACCACACAACAATCACCAGACAGAAGTGTTCCCTCCCAGTCGGAGAATACTTCAGCGGTCCGAGACATTCGACCTTGGACCTTCGGGTGACCGTCCTCCAAGGCGGACTTCGGGATAGGCAACAACAAAAAGTGGCCGAGCAGAGGCTGATAGCTAAGTTCAGTACCCATGGGGATGGCTTCAACTGGGACCTTGGGTTTATGTCACACTACAGGTGACCCCATTGCAATACACACACACACACACACACACACACACAGACCCTCTCTCATAAGCTCACACATACACTCCCACACTCGTACACACACCCTCTCACAGACTTGTACCCCTTTACACTCACACACGCTCTCTCACAGACACTCAAACCCTGCCCTCTACCCCCCTAACCCCCCCCCCCCCCATCACACCCACACACACAAACACACAAGTTTGTGGGGTGAATTTGTACTTGCAGAATTACATTTTACATGGCTCAAAAACTGCATTAATCCATTAAAGATTCTGTAAAACATTGTGGCACAGACAGCCTCACACAGGGAAGCTCACACCTTCAATGCATTATCTGGGCCGACATGGCACCAATTGTTAAAGTTCACTTGAGAATATAACTTTTGAAAAAGTTTTGTGATTTACATATGAAAGAAATGGGAAACCAATATGGTAATTCTAAAAGATGGGAGACTTAACAAACAATCCAGGTCGTTTTCAATATATAAATTTCAGTTACATCACACTGTAAACCTTGGCTCTACATTCTCTGTCTTATGATCTTATACTCCACAACCACCTGAAGGAGCAGCCCTCCAGAAGCTAGTGCTACCAAATAAACCTATTGGACTATAACCTGGTGTTGTGTGATTTTTAACCATGAAATCATAGTCCTTATAGCAAACAGTTTATTGTTGTTCCAAGCTTCTGATGGCTTCACATTTCCCCATTTCACAGAATCAGAGATATGCATTAGGAGGTCATCCCGCCCATATGTACTGGCTCTTGAAGCATTTCAACTTGGTGGCAAACTCTGGCCTTTACCCCTACACGTAGGTCCTATAGAAATAATCATCCATTGCCCTCTTCAATGCATTAACTGAACCCGCCTCCACACACATCCAGTTACCACATTCCAGGCTGGAACTACTCGCTGTGAAGTCGTTTTCTTCTCACCGTGCATTTTCTTCTTTAAAACTGACTCCTCAGGTTCTCAATCTATTTGGGTAGGAAGGCTTTCTCCCTATCCACTCTGTCCAGACCTATCATGATTTTGAAAACTTTGAACAAGTCTCCCCTCAGCTTCCTCGTCTCTGAGGAGAAACTGTCCCAACAATAGGCATAATCGACTCCACACCCTCCCTGGCATTACCTAGAAGCTCAATGAGACTGTTCAGAACCTCATGGGCTTGTGTCTAGTGAGCATCAGATTCACATCCTCTCTAATTGCATAAGTGTTGTTCCTCTACCTCCACAGCACAATTTGTCTCCACCCCAGCACACCCCGCACCACTGGTCCACCGTGAAAAATTCAACCATGCTACTGCACCTCCACAATGAACTATTCCAAAGCTTTCCCTATTAAGTTCCAACTTCAGTAAAATCAGAGCACAAATAGGCTTGCTGTGTCTATGCTGCTTTCCTATAAAAAACAACTCAGCTATTCCACTCCCCATTTACCTGATCATTGAAGTGTTTTCAGAATCTCATTGATAATAAATTCTGGTTATATTTTTCTGGTATGACAACACAATCTAAATAACCATAGCCACCCCTGTTCATAATAAAGTACAAGACAATCTACTTCTGAAATTAAGCCTTTACACTAAGGTGGTACTTTAGCCCATCCCATTATAGCTATGCCAAATGGACTACAATGTTTGTATTTTTAGATTATTTGAATGAGATTGTGAAGTTTGGAGCCCATCCCTCTCAATAATGAAATCTGAATAGGGAGATTGCACAAATGCACTTCAGCAAGGGTTGGGTTTTAACCCCTATTTATCTTTCTGGAAGGAGAAAGCTCATTTCAAGAAAGGAAGGGCAGATTCAGCTCAGCAAAAATCAACAGCCTTGTTTTTTTTCTGTAATCAGTAAGAATTAGCTCATGGCAATAAAAGACTTGCAATATATCCTCCTGTAAAAGACATTAGTATGGCCACATTTGGAGTAGTGCGCAGTTCTGGTCGCCTTACTGTAGAAAGGGTATCATTAGTTTAGAAAGAGTGCAGAAAAGATTTACTAGGATGCTGCCTGGAAAGTTTGAGTTATAAATGGGGTTCCAGAGGTAGTGATAGAACGAGTACAATTTGATCACTTAAGAAACATTTGGACAGAAACACATATGGGATAGGAACAGAGGGATAGGGACCAGTTTAATTGTGAAAACTGGACGGCATGGATGAATTGGACCGAAGGGCCTGTTTCCGTACTGTAAACCTCTAGGACTTGCTCTGAGCTGAGAAAGAGAAGGCTAACTCAGTTGACTATGACTATGACTATGGCAGGTGAAGGCCCACTCTTCTAGCACAATGTGGACACTCCTAACTTGGTGGGCAGAAAGTTCCCACACATTTCCAGGGTGTCCCTGTTACTTTGCGGACTAACTAGGGTGTGGCAATTGAAGGGATCATTTACAAAAAAAAAAGTAGAGCGGGGTGGAGGGTAGCAAAGAGGTGAAAAATAATCAAATTGCAACAGGAAGGGGCACAAAACAAGCAGAAGAGCGAAACAGAGATTTGAACCTGAACAGGTAATATCCTAAGGCTTTTTATTGAAATGCTCATAACAAGATAGATGAGTCGATAGCACAAATAGCTATCAAGTTCCATTCTTTGATTTCTATTACAGAGACACGGTTGCACGGTGACCAAGACTGGGATTTCAATATTCAAGACTATTCCAGGAAAACAAAAAAAAAGAAAAGGTACAGGAAAAGCTTTGACCATAAAGGGAGGTATCAATATGGCAGTGATACAGATGTAATAGGCAGGGCAGTGGAATCAGTTTGGGGGGAATGAAGGAATAGCAAGGGAAAGTTGCCTAGAAGCCCCTGAAGAGTTGTCTCACTGTAGGACAATGAATAAATTCGGAAATAATGGAGGCATGTGTGAAAGGCACTAGAATTTGTCTGGGTGGTTTTAATCTGCTTACTGACTGAGCAAATCAGACAGGTAAGGGCAAAATGGAAGACAAGTTTGGAGAGTGCATCAGGGATTGTTTGTTAGAACACTGCAGAACCTACCCAGCAACAGGCTATTTTAGATCTAGTAATGAACAAGGATTAATAGAAGATCTCATATTTAAGGATCCTTTACAGGATAGCAATCACAATGAAGCAGAGTTAAGAATTCATATTGCAGGAGAGTAACTTGGGTTTCAAGCCAGGATCCTCTACTTCAATAAGAGCAGTTACAGAGCAATGAGGAAAGACAGTTGTCGAAAGCAAGCTGGGGATATAGACAAAGAGCAAGGTCAGTCGATGGGCAGTAGCAGACATTCATGCAGACATTACACAACACTCAACAAAAAACTTATTCATCTCAAAAAGAAGACTTCAATGAAAGGAACCCATAGTTGTTGTGGTTCTGTTCGCCGAGCTGGGAATCTGTCTTGCAAACGTTTCGTCCCCTGTCTAGGTGACATCCTCAGTGTTTGGGAGCCTCCTGTGAAGCGCTTCTGTGCTGTTCCCTCCGGCATTTATAGTGGCCTGTCTCTGCCGCTTCCGGTTGTCAGTTCCAGCTGTCCACTGTAGTGGCCGGTATATTGGGTCCAGGTTGATGTGTTTGTTGATAGAGTCTGTGGATGAGTGCCATGCCTTTAGGAATTCCCTGGCTGTTCTCTGTTTGGCTTGCCCTATAATGGTAGTGTTGTCCCAGTCAAATTCATGTTGCTTGTCGTCTGTGTGTGTGGCTACTAAGGATAGCTGGTCGTGTCGTTTCATGGCTAGTTGGTGTTCATGGATGCGAATCGTTAACTGTCTTCCTGTTTGTCCTATGCAGTGTTTTGTGCAGTCCTTGCATGGGATTTTGTACACTACATTGGTTTTGCTCATGTTGGGTATCGGGTCCTTCATTCTGGTGAGTTGTTGGTTTGTGTGCTGTGATTAGTCCTAGTGATCGCAGTAGTCTGGCTGTCAGTTCGGAAATGCTCCTGATGTATGATAATGTGGCTAGTCCTCCAACCCAAAGGACTAGCCACACTACCATACATCAGGAGCATTTCCGAACTGACAGCCAGACTACTGCGATCACTAGGACTAATCACAGCACACAAACCAACAGCCACTCTCAGACAACAACTCACCAGAACGAAGGACCCGATACCCAACATGAGCAAAACTAATGTAGTGTACAAAATCCCATGCAAGGACTGCACAAAACACTGCATAGGACAAACAGGAAGACAGTTAACGATCCGCATCCATGAACACCAACTAGCCACGGAACGACACGACCAGCTATCCTTAGTAGCCACACACGCAGAAGACAAGCAACATGAATTCGACCGGGACAACACTACCATTATAGGGCAAGCCAAACAGAGAACAGCCAGGGAATTCCTAAAGGCATGGCACTCATCCACAGTCTCTATCAACAAACACATCGACCTGGACCCAACATACCGGCCACTACAGCGGACAGCTGGAACTGACAACCGGAAGCGGCAGAGACAGACCACTATAAATGCCGGAGGAAACAGCACAGAAGCTCTTCACAGGAGGCTCCCAAGCACTGAGGATGTCACCTAGACAGGGGACGAAACATTTGCAAGACAAATTCCCAGCTCGGCGAACAGAACCACAACAATGAGCACCCGAGCTACAAATCTTCTCCCAAACTTTGGAACCCATAGTTAACAAAAGCAGCTGAAAAATGTGTTGCTGGAAAAGCGCAGGTCAGGCAGCATCCAAGGAGCAGGAGAATCGACATTTCGGGCATAAGCCCTTCTTCAGGAACGTCAGGGCTTATGCCCGAAATGTCAATTCTCTTGCTCCTTTGATGCTGTCTGACCTGCTGCGCTTTTCCAGCAACACATTTTTCAGCTCTGATCTCCAGCATCTGCAGTCCTCACTTTCTCCTAGTTAAGAATAGCAGTCAAAGAGAGCTTCCAATCAAAAACTAAGGTATGCAAAGGGGACAAAAAAACAGTGGTATGTCAAGAGATTGAAAATTTGTTTTTAGGAACTGGCAGTGGATGACCAAAAACAGAAAAAATTGATTATGAAAGTAAATTGGCAAGAAATATAAAAATAAACAGCATGAGCTTCTACTGGCATATAAAAAGAGTAACTGAAGTGAAAGTCGGACAACTACAGGATGCAACAAGTGAACTGATAATGCGGAACAGGGAATTGGCAGATAATTTAAACCAATATTCTGCATCAGACTTTGTGACATTGGGCACTGCAGATATCGTAAAAATAACACACGAGCAAGGTACTAAATGGGAGGAAAGATCTCGTAACAATCTCTATCAAGAGGGACAAAGCATTTGACAAACTAATAGGCTGAAGGCCTGCATCCTACTGTATTAAAGGAAGTGTCTGCAGTGAGAGTGGAGATAGTTGAAATATTCCAGAACTAACTGGATTCTCAAAGGGTTCCAGCAAATTGGAAAAGCACTGATGTGACACCCTTGTTCAAGAAAAAAGGGAGTTAAAAAGCAGGAAGCTATAGGGATTTGATGAAGTGCTACATAAAAGGTTTTGCACAAAATAAGAGATCATCAGCATACTGACACAGATTGAGGATTGGTTCACGCCCAGAAGACAGAGTCAACAGGCAGGAGGCTGGAAGGACCCAGCAAGCCAGGCAGCATCAGGAGGTGGAGAAGTCAACGTTTCAGCTGTAACCTTTCTTCAGGAGCGGGGGTGGGTGTGGGGAGAGCTGCAGATAAATGGGGTGGCGGGAGCAGGGTGGTGAAGTGGGGATAGGTGAAGACGGGCAGAGGGTATGACCTGGTTGGTTACTGGAAGGGATGAATCCGGTAGGTGGTTGGGTGGACTGGAAGGGAGGGGTAGGGGATGGTTATTTGGAATTGGAGAACTAAAGGTTGAGTCAGTAATAATGGGTCTACAATGGGTTGAAAAGATGTAGTTAGTGGTGCATCACAAGGATAAGGCTTAAGGCCTTACCATTTACATTAATAACTTGGAGGAGAAGGCACCTTGTAATGTATCCAGATTTTCAGATGATACAAAATTAGATGGGTAACATGGCATGATGAGGACATGAGAAATTTGTAAGGGCATATATAAAGGTTGCGTGAAGGGTCAAAAATGTGTCAGATGGAGTTACACGTAGGAAAGTGAGCATTCCTGCACTTTGTTCGGAAACATCAAATGGCAGCTTGTTATGAATGGAGAGAGACTCCAGAAAGCATAGAGGATCTGGACATTCTTGTGCATGAAGGTTAGCATGCAGGTGCAGCAGTAATTAAGAAGGCAAATGGAAGCTTGGCCCAGAACAACAATAGAAATTGCCAGAGAAACTCAGCAAGTCAGGCAGCATTTGTGAAGAGAAAACAGTCCTAACACTGAGTCCAGTGACTCTTCTTCAGATCACCAGCCTCCATAGTTCTTTGTTTCATTTTAGAATTTTGGCCGTTATAGCTAGGGCTTGGGGCTTAAAAATAAAGAGTACTTGTTCCAACTGTACACGGCATGGGTGACGCCATACTTGGAGTACTGCATAGAGCTTTGGTCCTTATATTCTAGAAAGAATATATTCACATAGGAGGCACTTCAAAAGAAGTTTGTTAGGCTAACTTCCAGGAGGAAAGAGTTGACTTATCAAGAATGGTTATACAGGCTAGTTCTCCATTCATTAGAATTTCAAAGAATGAGGGGTGATCTTATGGAAACATATAAGATTCTAAAGGAAGTTACCAGGGTAAATGATGAGAAGATGCTCCCACTCATAGGGAATCACAAACAAGAGGGCACAGTTACAGAATAAAAGGCAACTCATTTGTAACTGAGATGTGAAAGAATTATGTCCTTAAGTGGATGTGAATGTCTGGAATTCTCTCCCACAGCGTTATGGGGCTAGATCACTGATAGTATTTAAAAGAGCAGGTAGATAGATTTTTGAAGTTGAGGAGTTGGTATGAAAGAGGGGTTGTGGCTTGGGCACATCACCTATTATCATGGTGATGGCAAGGGTTGGCTTGTGGACGGTGTAACCCAGTCCTGCACCAACTTCTTGATGGCGAAGGAAAGGACAGGTGCCCACAACACATGCCTGAATTAGACTGCCGCATTTTCTTAATGTTCACCTTTCTATTACGAGACAGGAAAGCAAATGCTGCCAGCAGCATCTCCACTCTGAAGACTGCCTGTTCCCAAAAACAAAGCTGAAAGTGAAGGCATGAGGAATGGGTGTGCACATTTATAGAAAATCCACCACCATTTTTGATGCCCATCCGCCCAACTGACATCAAACTCAGTCCCTTCTCCTGCTCTCCAAACCCACAACTTCTGATTTCATCCTCTCTCGTCCACCCAGTCGAGCCTCTAATCCAGTTTTCTGTTCACCGGAGCTCCAAGTCCCTGCTCGAAGCCCTTGATCCTTCCTCTCCTTCTTAGTCGCTGATCATACACCTCTGTCATGCCTCAAGTGCATATCCTTGTGCCCCTCCCTCTCATCCCCACTCCTTCAGGTGCAAAAATGGTTTTGTGTTACCCCATGAGTTTTTGTTTAGTTTATTTTGGAGCAATTGTGAATGATGTGACTAGGATTACTCAGCAGAAATTGCTATGGTGTGGGGTTGGTGTTGACTCATTAACATTAATGGAATTCAGAGACCTCATGACACAGTGACGAGCACCCATCTCTGAGCCAGACACTCCAGTTTGAAGTCTTACTCCAAGACTCGGTGGTACATTCATGATACATCCAAACAAGTTGTTAATCTTGATATCCCTGCTGCCTTACTGTATGCTGTAAGATTGAGAGAATTTCCTGGCCAGAGCCATGTGATAGCTGCAGTGGAACGTGCTGCCGACATTAAAGACTAAACACACAGGTTTAGTCTTTGCCATTGTGTGTATTCTGAGACAAGTGTTTTCCTCCCTTCAATGGACTGGCAGAATAAAAACAATGGCAATCTGTGGTCACTATGATATATGCAGATGAAATAGCATCTGTTGATAATTTCATTGGAAATACAAGATAGCATTAAATATGGACAGGAGAATTTTGCCCTCTATGAATTCTGTTGAAGTATCAAAGTATCCCTACAGTGTAGAAGCAGGCTATTCAGCCCATCACGTCCACACCAATGCTCTGAAGAGCATCCCATACTCCCCATCCTTTCCCTGTAACCCAGTATTTCCCATGGCTGATCCATTCAACTTGCACATCCCTATGCACTATGGTCAATTTAGCATGGGCAATTCACCTAATCTGCACATCTTTAGAATGTGGGAGGAAACCAGAGCACCCAGAGGAAAACCATGCAGACACGAAAAGAATGTGCCAACTCCACACAGACAGATGCCCAAGGCTGGAATCAAACCCAAGTCACTGAGGCTGCAGTGCTAGTCACTGTGCCACCATGCCACCCCATTGTCATGGCAATGCGTCATAACCCTGAATTACTTCAGGACATAATGAACTTCTAATTGCAACATGAGATTTCTTAATAAGTGGACATGTAGCCGAAAGATGACTGCGGATGTAAATTTAGTGATTGGCAAATCCCCAAGAGGAAACATTAAATGTCACAACCCAAAGGTGCCAAACAGCAATCCTTCAAAGGGAGAGATGCAATTCAAAACTGACTGGAATATGATCCCCTGTGGCTACAAAGATAATGGTTGGCTGACTACTCCTCAGTGAAAAGTCATATCATGTGGATTATGTCCCAAACTGCAGACATGCTTGTGTTTTACCCTTCAAACAATATACAAAAAAGGTTAAAAAAAATGCAACCCCTGGTCTGTGTGTATTCATGGGCTAATTGTCAACTTTGGGCTAAGATCACAGCTTGAGGACAACCATCCACTCTGCCAGAGCCTGAGTCATACATCTTTTTCACTCCATTCACGTTTTGAATCTGTGTGTATGTCATATTTTACCATCTTTGGTTGCTAATAAGCTCACTTCTTCTTTAACTCAAGAAGCACTGGTTAACTTGGTTCTTTTTAAAGCATTAACATATTCAGATCGGGGGGGGGAAAGTCTCATGGGGGGGGGGGGAAAGAGGGTGGGCGAAGGGATTATTTGCTTAAATTCACTTTTTTTTGGCTGCCAATCAAGAGATGAGTTGAATTAATGGGAGCCAGTTCATCCCTCCTCACTCATGAGTTTAATTATTTGGGGGTATCCCAAATGGAATAGTGACCAATTGGGGATCCTCATCAGGGGACCTATTGGAACTAAACGGTTGGTTAAGAAATGTCAAAGGAGCTCATTCTATATGGAAAACCTTTCTTTTAGAAAGTGGAATAATGATAAATTTTTAAAAAAGAGATTTTGTTTGAACACTGTACCATGAAACTTTATAATACCATTTCATAAATTGCTGTATATTATATATACACATATCTGAAATATATGCACTGGTGTATTAAAAGATTAACACATTAACCAGAAAGAGGGAATAAAATGCCCAGGATAAATACCAGTATCTCTCCAAATTGGATTTGCTCATTGGTTTTATCATTTATCAATATCTATCAACAGGAGGGCTTTTTTTGTGATACAGTGGTAGTGTCCCTACCTCTGAGCCAGATGGTGCAACTTCAAGTCCCACCTGTTACATCTGCAAACGGGTTGATGGTTAAAAAAAAATAAAACTATCCACAAAGTCTCCTGCTGTTCTTGGCAGTTTTACAAAGCTCCTTTCTAATCGGTAACAGTTCTCTTAGTGCAAAAAAAAATCATTAGAGGGAATCAGCAACAAGGACAGAGCCTTTTAAACCGATTTTTTCTTTGCTCTCCCAATGAGTTGTCGATATTTGGATGTAACTGCCATCTCCTAGAATAATAATCAATCCAGTTAAGAGTCTGCACTTTTCCTGTCTTTCTCATTTTGAAACCCTTTTAAAGAAACATGTGTTCGGTTTCTCACCTGCTGCCGTTCCTCGCTGTTGGACATTTCCGGACTTTCAGTCAATTCTCTCTCTAATTTTTCCATGCTGGTGTGTTTTGAATTGGTCCGCAGACAGACGCTTTTGCAATGGTTTTTAGGAGCCCGCTCCTGCAGCTAGAAACTGCGCGAAGGACCTGTCTAACTATAAATGCCTCTACCTGTGGAGATATTTCATACAGCTTCCTGTCTCGATGTTTTTCGGGGGAAAGTTCATCGCCTCCGGCTCATTAGGGAACAGCAGCTTCAGATAAAAGGGGGTGGGAGAGGGAGGCCGAGTGATAAAGCTGGGCGTGATCTACAATATGAAACACATTCAACTTCTACACGTAACACTGTGGCAATGACCAGGGAATTTTCATACTGTTGATGGAGAGATCAATATTGCCCGTAAGATCAGGGGAGCACTCCCTGCGCCTTTCAGAGGTAGTAACGTGGGATCTTTCTCTCCCATGTGTCAAGGCTTTGGATTTATCCAGAAAAACAGGATTTCACATAGTCCAGATTTTGTGAGCATATAGACCACAAAACCTTTGACTCGGGCACAGAAGTATTGCCACCAAAGCTCAAATGTCATTAGAAGGGATAAAACTTTGGAGGCAAGGGGGAAAAAGTGGAGTATACATTATTTATTTAATGGCTGTGGACATCACTGGCTGACCAGCATTTATTACCAGATCCAAGGTTGTCCTTGAGAAGGGGGGGGGGGGGGGGGGGTGAGCTGCCTTCTTGAACCGCTGCAGTCCATGTGCTATAGGTTGACCCAAATAGGGAGGGAATTTCAGGACTTTGACATGGCAACACTTCAGGAACAGCTATACATTTCCAAGTCAGGATGGTGAGTGGCTTGGAGGCGAACTTGCAGGTTGTGGTGTTCCCACATATCTGCTGCTCTTGACCTTCTAGACGGTAGTGGTAGCAGGTTTGGAAGTTGCTGTCTCAGGATCTTTGGTGAATTTCTACAGCACATCTTGTAGATGGTACAGACTGCTGCTCCTGAACGTCAGTAGTGGAGGAAATAAATGTTTGTGAATATGGTGTCAATCAAGTGGGCTGTTTTGTCCTGGATGGTGTTAAGTTTCTTGAGTGTTGTTGGAGCTGACCCAAAAAGGCAAGTGGGGAATATTCCGTCACACCCCTGATTGTGTCTTGTGGACAGGCTTGAAGGAGTCGGGAGGTGAGTTATTCCTAACCTTTAACCTGATCATTTAGCCAATATATATACATGGCTAGTCCAGTTCAGTTTTTGATCAGTGGTAAACTAGTGGTGGATTCAGTGATGGTAACACCATTGAAAGTAAAGGGGCTATGATTAGATTGTCTCTTATTGGAGATAGGTCATTATGTGGCATTTATGTGGCAGGAATGTTATTTGCTATGTTTCAGGCCAAACCTGGGTATTGTTCAGGTCTTGTTATATTTGGACGTGGACATCTTCAGTATCTGAGGAGTCTACCCATGGGCTAGGCAATTGTTGGTCTTGAAGTTTGTGCACTAAATGTCAAAGGGGGACATTTGGACATAGTGCTGCATTGGGGAAGTCAAAGCTGGGAATTGGAGAGATGTAGCAGAGATAATCAATATGAAGAGGGCATCTTTAGATTTAAGGGTGGAAGGAGATTTAGCATGGAGTATTGTGGGACAATCAATGGTTGTCATCATCTTGACTTAGATGAAGTAGCAGTACATCATGATGTTGTGCATGGCTGTGTGATGGGCCTGGGGTTTCAGGGAACAGTTATTGAACATGTGGAAAGCCTCAAAGCTGATAGGGGTTGTCAGGGACTGCTATACAGAAGGGAACATGAAGGTTGGAGGGGTGGGGACATGCAGAATAATAGATGGATCCTGCAAATCACCATCTGAAACACAATCTGGTAAACCTTCCATATGAATCCCATTCTCTGCTGTGCAAGAAACTTGAAATAAACCAACAGCAGGCAAAATATGTTTATTTTGTCTTGTGTATGAGAGCAGACTCCATTTCTGGATGATGTGAGGCTTTTTCAAAGGCCAACTGCATTCTTCAGGCCCTCATTGATTCCTCATTAAAGACATCTGCAATCACAAAATTCTCCATATGCAGCATTTGCTTTGACCGACTGTATTTAGATTACAAATTGCAGCCACAATTAATCCTGAACATATCATTGATCATTATAAGTTAATCCTAGAAATCTCTCTGCAGTAGAAATGGTCAGAGGTGACCTTTAAAGTGTCACCTAGGTTTGACAAATCCCTGGCCAATTCTAAAGTCTCATAGGCTTCACAAGGACTTGCAGCTGCTTTCCTCATACCTTAAGCTGTCAGTATGTCAGAACATGCTCTAGTATGAGATGCTGGATGATGCGCTGTGTTATGATGGGTAAGGTGGGCAAAGGTTTCTATAGTGCTACTGCTAGCTTACAATCTCCACTATGTTTGTGTGTCACAGCCTGAGGTGCATATGTCTGAATAAGGTCTAATGCGTCAAAAGACTGCAAACAGGGCATCTCACTATCCCCCTTGTTGGAGGGCCTCTATGTCTAATTCGAACAAGGTAAACTCTCATTGTATCTGCTTCCACTGCTGACTAGTCACAGAGTCATAGAGATGTACAGCATGGAAACAGACCATTCGGTCCAACTTGTCCATGTTGACCAGATCTAATCTAGTCTTATTTGCCAGCATTTGGATCATATCCCTCTAAACCTTTCCTATCCACATACCCATCCAGATGCCTTTTAAATGCTGAAATTGTACCAGCCTCCACAACTTCCTCTGGCAGCTCATTCCATACACATACCACCCTCTGCATGAAAAGTTGCCCCTTAGGCCTCTTTTATATCTTTCCCCTCTCACCATAAATCTATGTCCTCCAGTTCTGGACTCTCCAACCCCAGGGAAGAGACTTTGCCTATTTATCCTATCCCTATCCCTCATGATTTTATAAACCTCTATAATGTCACCCCTCAGCCTTCGATGCTCCAGGGAAAATGGCCCCAGCCTATTCAGTCTCACCCTATAACTCCAATCCTCCAATCCTGGCAACAGCCTTGTAAATCTTTTCTGAACCCTTTCAGGTTTCACAACACCCTGCCAATAGGAAGGAGACCAGAATTGCATGCAATATTCCAACAATGGCCTAACCAATGTCCTGTACAGCTGCAACATGACCTCCCAACTCCTGTACTCAATACTCTGACCAATAAAGGAAAGCATACCAAACGCTTTCTTCACTGCCCTATCTCCCTGCGACTCTACTTTCAAGAAACTGTGAACCTGCACTCCAAGGTCTCTTTTTTCAGCAATACCCCCTCGGACCTTACCATTAAATGTATAATTCCTCCTCTGATTTGCTTTCCCAAAATGCAGCACCTCGCATTTATCTAAATTAAACTCCATCTGCCACTCTTCAGCTCATTGGCCCATCTGAACAAGATCCCGCTGTAATCTGAGGTAACCTTATTTGCTGTCCACTAAACCTCCAATTTTGATGTCATCTGCAAACCTACTAACTGTACCTCCTATGTTCATATCCAAATCATTTATATAAATGACAAAAGGTTGTGAATCCAGAACCAATCCTTGTGGCACACAATCCTTCAGGCCTCCAGTCTGAAAAGCAACCCTCCACCACCACCCTCTGTCTTCCATGTTTGAGCTAGTTCTGTTTCCAAATGGTTAATTCTCCCTGTATTCCATGAGATCTAACCTTGCTAACCAATTTCCCATGGAGAACCTTGTCGAATGCCTTACTGAAGTCCATATAGATCACTTCTACTGCTCTGCCCTCATCAATTGCCTTTGTTCCTTCTTCAAAAAACTCAATCAGGTTCATGAAACATGATTTCCCATGCACAAAGCCATGCTGACTATCCCTAACCAGCCCTTGCCTTTTCAAATAAATTTAAATCCTAGTGAGTTTTGAGAAGATTTTTTTGCTCAGGTTGAGGTTCTGGATGGAAGTTTGGTCTAGATTAAAGTGGTGCTGGAAAAGCACAGCAGGTCAGACAGCATCCAAGCCTGACTTTCTAGATTAGAGTGGGTCTCCTTGGATGCTGTCTGACCTGCTGTGCTTTTCCAGCACCACACGAAACTAGAAGATATTCCTGCTCCTCGGATGCTGCCTGACCTGCTGTGCTTTTCCAGCACTACTCTAATCTAGAAGATTTTCCTGCTCCTCAGATGCTACCTAACCTGCTGTGCTTTTCCAGCACCACTCTAACCTAGACTCTTATTTCCAGTATCTGCAGTCCTCACTTTTGCCTATGGAAGTTTGCTTGCTGAGCTGGAGGATTTGTTTTCAGACGTTTCATCACCATACTAGGTAACATCATCAGTGAGCCTCCAGTGAAGCACTGGTGGTATGGCCCGCTTTTTATTTATGGGTTTAGGTTTCCTTGGGTTGGTGACCTCATTTCCTGTTCATTTTCTCGAGGGTTGTAAATGGGATCCAAGACAATGTATTTGTTGATAGAGTTCTGGTTAAAGAACCATGCTTCTAGGAATTCTCGCGCTAATGAACTTGAAAGACCCTATACAGACAACAAGCAAACCGAATGTCATTTTCAAATACCTTGCAAGAACTGTAATAAACAGGCAGAAAACTCACCACTAGGATACATGAACATCAACTAGCCACAAAAAGAAATGACCCACTCTCACTACTATCTTTACTTACAGATGAGAAAGGACACACTTCGACTAGGGTAACCCATCCATCCGAGGACAAGCCAAGCAGAGACATGCACGAGAAGCATGGCACTCCAACCAGAACTCCAACCTAGTATGGTGATGAAACATCTGAAAACAAGCCTTCCAGCTCAGCGAGCAAACCTACATCCAAAACATGTAAATCCTGTCCCTCAGGAGTCTCTCCAACAACTTGCCCACCACTAACATCAGGCTCACCGGTCTGTAGTTCCCTGGCTTGTCCTTACCAAAGTTCTTAAAGAGTGGTACCAAGTTAGCCAAGCTCCAGTCACCTTCCCTGTGACTATCGATGATACAAATATCTCAGCAAGGGGCCCTGCAATGGCTTCCCTAGCTTCCCACAGGGTTCTAAGGTACACCTGATGAAGTCCTGGGGATTTATCTACTTTTATGCATTTCAAGACATCCAGCACCTCCACCTCTGTAATATGGACATTTTTCAAAATGTCACCATCTATTTCCCTACGTTTTATATCTTCCATGTCCTTCTCCACAGTAAACACCGATGCAAAATGCTCGTTTAGTATCTCCCCCATCTCCTGTGGCTCCACACAAAGGCTGCCTTGCTGATCTTTGAGGGGCCCTATTCTCTCCCTAGTTACCCTTTGGTCCTTAATGTACTGGTAAAAACCCTTTGGATTCTCCTTAACACTATTTGCCAAAGCTATTTCATGTCCCCTTTTTGCCCTCCCGATTTCCCTCTGAAGTATACTCCTACTGCCTTTATACTCTTCTAAGGATTCACTTGATCTCTGCTGTGTATACCTGACAGATGCTTCATTCTTTTCTTAACCAGAACCTCAATTTCTCTAGTCATCCAGCATTCCCTACACCTACCAGCCATTCGTTTCACTCTAACAGGAATATATTGTCTCTGTATTCTCGTTATCTCATTTTTGAAGGCTTCCCGTTTTCCAGCTGTCTTTTTATCAGTGAACATCTGCCCCAGTCAGCTTTAGAAAGTTCTTGCCTAATACTGTCAAAACTAGCCTTCCTCCAATTCAGAACTTCAACTTTTAGATCTGGTCTATCCTTTTCCATAACTATTTTAAAACAAATAGAACCATGGTCGCTGGCCCCAAAGTGCTCCCCCACTGACACCTCAGTCACTTGCCCTGCCTTATTTCCTAAGAGTAGGTCAAATTTTGCACCTTCTCTAGTAGGTACATCCACATACTGAATCAGAATTTTTTTTTACACATTTAATAAATTCCTCTCGATCTAAACCCTTAACACTGTGGCAGTCCCATTCTATGTTTGGAAAGTTAAAATACCCCATCATAACCACCCTATTATTCTTACAGATAACTGAAATCTCCTGACAAATTTGTTTCTCAATTTCCTGCTGACTATTGTGGGGTCTATAATACAATCCCAATAAGGTGATCATCCCTTTCTTATTTCTCAGTTCTACCCAAATAACTTCCCTGGCTGTATTCCCTAGAATATCCTCCCTAAGTACAGCTGTAATGCTATCCCTTATCAAAAACACCACTCCCCCTCCTCTCTTGCCCCCCTTTCTATCTTTCCTGTAGCATTTATATCCTGGAACATTAAGCTGTCAGTCCTATTCATCCCTGAGCCATGTTTCTGTAATTGCTATGATATCCCAGTCCCATGTTCCAAACCATGACCTGAGTTCATCTGCGTTCCCTGTTAGACCTCTTGCATTGAAATAAATTCAGTTTATCAGTCCTACCTTGTTCTCTGCTTTGTTCCTTCCTGCCTTAACTGTTTGACTAGCTCCTTTTCCCAAGTGTACCAGTCTCATGTTGATCTCTTTCCTCACCATCTCCCTAGGTCCCACCACCGCCGCCACCCCCCCCCCCCCCCTCCCCCCAACCCTTACCAGTTTAAATCCTCCCAAGCAGCTCGTGCAAATCTCTCTGCCAGTATATTAGTCCCCTTCCAATTCAGGTGCAATACGTTCTTCTTGTACAGGTTACTTCTACTCCAGAAGAGATTCCAATGATGTAAAAATGTGAACCTTTCTCCCCTGCACCAGTTCCTCAGCCATGCATTCGTCTGCTCCATCCTCCTAGTTACTAGTTCATAGCACCAGGAGTATTCCAAATATTATTACCCTCGAGGACCTCCTTTTTAAATTCCTGCCTAACTTACTATATTCTCCCTTCAGAATCTCATCCTTTTCCCTTCCTATGTCATTGGTTCCAATGTGTACAATGACCTCCTGCTGCTCCCTCTCCCCTGTGAAAATATTCTGCACCCTGTCTGAGATATCCTTGATCCTGGCAACACACCAATTTTTTTTTGCTGTTGGCCACAGAAACATCTGTCTGTGCCCCTGACTTGAGAGTACCCTAACACAATTGATCGCTTGGAACCCAACGTACCAGTCATTACATAAAAGGTTATCTTGATACCAGAATTTTGGCTGTTGTGCCTGAAATAAACTATCTGTCTTGGTTAGCAGAGTCTTATGTCCAGCATTGGCCTTCCTGATGCCATTTCACCCTCCACCTCCCCCACCTCCCCCACCTCCCCAGGTCCAGGAAGATACAGTGCAGTCCATTCTTCAACCAGGGACTGTCATGGAGCAGAAAATGGGCCTCCTCAAGATGAGGTTCAGACACTTGGTTCAGTCTCCTGGGGTGGGGGTGATGTTTGCAGGATACTTCAGACAGAGTGTGTCGCATCATTGTATCGTGCTGTGTTCTGACAAGTGGAGCAGACAAAGAGGGGATATGACAGACTCTTTTCTTTCTTTCTTTGTTCTTTCTTAACCATAATATTTATTAATGTTGATGAACAGAAGTGAACAACAGTTGGAAGGCTTCGCAACATCTGATGCTCCCGCATTAATCAATGGCAACATATTACAATGGGCATGAAGGTAAGTGCCGAACTTGTTCAGACTGGGTTGTAATGTTACATTGTGCTCAGGAAGAATAGCTTCTGTATTTTCATTCTTGTAACAGCAGCTAATATGACAGTCGATGATGAGAGGTAATTCAGAGTGCCATTATATTGAGAAATGTGACATTCTATGTAGAATGAAGTGTTATGTGTGCCACTTATCAACTCTCAGCAGGATTTCTTTATCTTTTCTCCAATACTACATCTAAGTTGTAGTTCTCGGGTTCACTGCTGAGAAGGAGAGACCCTACCCTGTGGGGAGCCTATTGGACTTGAAGGTTTGTGTGGGTGACCACTGGCACACTTGTATTTAGAAAGCCCAGATGTGCTGGCTATGACTGGCCCAGATATAAGCTTACCCTTGTCAGGGTGAAATTTCATAAGGTTGGGGTATTCTGAGAGGATGCAGGTGGAGGAGCCAGACCTCTTTTAGAATGTCCTGAAATGAGAAGGAAATAGCTCCACTGAGGCCAGTATCCCATTACTAAGTCACCCTTCATTTACACTTGGAGAGTCCTTGACACAGATACAGCTCCCTCAGAGCCCGCTGTCAGAGTGAACAGAACCTCTGACACTGCTATTAATATCTGTCAGCCAGGGCTGCCTGATTGGACCAGACTAACAGCCCCAATCAGGGAACTTATATTCTATACATCCCTCACCCTCTGAGTCTGAGGACATAGTCCAGTTTCTGTTTTAGTAGATCCTCCTGAGGCTTGTTAGCACTGGGTCTGCTTTCTCCATCTTTCCCTCTGATACAGACAGTGTGTAACACACAGTTGCTTGCCTCTTGCATCCAGAGCATCTTGGAAGAAATTGACTTTCCTCTTCAGGCAGCAAAGGCATTAAGGTGGGGACATCCAACTTGTCCATCTCAGATTCTGAGGTGTCTACAATGCTTGATGGAGACGGAAAACCCACAGGTTCCAGAATAGTCAGAAAGGCTGTTGAGGGGCTGGGCACGATTTACTGCTGCACTGATTGCAAGTTTGCAGCTTTCATCTGATCCATGCGCTTGTTCAGGACTATCGTGCCAATCCAAACTTTATTCATCACTGGACCTGACTTCACGTTGACCATGCCTCTTACCCATACAGCACCATTTCTGTGGATCCTGCACCAAACATTGTGCCTGAAATAAAATATTTGTCTTGGTTAGCAGAGTGTTATGTCCAGCATTGGCCTTCCTGATGCCATTTCACCCTCCACCTCCCCCACCTCCCCAGGTCCAGGAAGATCAGATTTAACCGGGTGCAGAGTCTTCTCCCCAATAACAACTCTGTTGGAGTTATCCCCATAGTTCATAGAGTCATAGAGATGTACAGCATGGAAAAAACCCTTCAGTCCAACGCATCCATGCCGAACAGATATCCAACCCGATCTAGTCCTACCTGCCAGCACCCAGCCCATATCACTCCAAACTCTTCCTATTCATATACCCATCCAAATGCATCTTAAATGTTGCAATTGTACCAACCTCCATTACTTCTTCTGGCAGCTCATTCCATACTCATACCACCTCTGCGTGAAAAAGTTGCCCCTTAGGTCCCTTTTATATCTTTCCCCTCTCACCCTAAACCTATGCCCTCTAGTTCTGGGCTTCCCCAACCCCAGGGAAAAGACTATTTATCCTATCCATGCCCCTCATAATTCTGAAAACCTCTATAAGGTCACCCCTCAGCCTCCGATGCTCCAGGGAAAACAGCCCCACTCTGTTCAGCCTCTCCCTATAGCTCAAATCCTCCAATCCTGGCAACATCCTTGTAAATCTTTTCTGAACCCTTTCAAGTTTTGCAACATCTTTCCGATAGGAAGGAGACCAGAATTGCAAGCAATATTCCAACAGTGGCCTAACCAATATCCTGTATAGCCACAACATGACCTCCCAACTCCTGTACTCAATACTCTGACCAATAAAGGAAAGCATACCAAACACCTTCTTCACTATCCTATCTACCTGCGACTCCACTTTCAAGGAGCAATCAACCTGCACTCAAGATCTCTTTGTTCAGCAACACTCCCTCGGACCTTACCATTAAGTGTATAAGTCCTGCTAAGATTTGTTTTCCCAAAATGCAGCACCTCGCATTTATCTGAATTAAACTCCATTTGCCACTTCTCTGCCCATTGGCCCATCTAGTCCAGATCCTATTGTAATCTGAGGTAACCATCTTCGCTGTCCACTACACCTCCAATTTTGTTGTCATCTGCAAACTTACTAACTGTACCTCTTATGCGCACATCCAAATCATTTATGTAAATGACAAAAAGTAGAGGACCCAGGAACGATCCTTGTGGCACTCCACTGGTCACAGGCCTCCAGTCTGAAAAACAACCCTCCACCCTCTGCCTTCTACCTTTGAGCCAGTTCTGTATCCAGATGGCTAGTTCTCCCTGTATTCCATGAGATCTAACCTTGCTAATCAGCCTTGCATGAGGGGTAGTTGTTCAATCAAATAAGAACCGGGACAGTTCAGTACTTAGTTGTAGGCTGTTTTTTTAAGCCTGCCTCCAAAGTTTGGACTGCTCTTTTAGCCAGGCCACTGGATGATGAATGATATGGAGCTGTCCTTCTATGACAATACCATTCGACTTTAGGAAATGCTCAAATTCCCTGATGGAAAGTTTTGGCCCATTATTTGTGACCAATACTTCCAGGTGTCTGTGCATTGCAAAATATGCATACATTATTTCCATCCTTGTCCCTGTGTTGGATGAATGAACTGTATGCATGTCCAGCCACATTAAGTGGGCATTCACAATGACTAAAAAACATTGAGCCCATAAAAGGACCTGCACAATCGACACTTAACCGAGTCCAGGATTTACCCAGCCATTCCTACGAATGCGGTGGAGCTGCTGGCAATAATTATTGTCCTTAATGGCACTCTGGGCACTGCCCCACCAACACAGCTATGTCTGCATCCAACCCTGGCTACCAGACATAAGCTCTCACCAACATCTTCATTCTGGAAACCACTGGATGATGCTGGTGGAGTTCAGCCAGTATCTGGCAGCAATGTTTCTTTGCGACAATAACTCTAGCTCCCCATAATAATATACCATCCTCCACTATGATCTGGTCTCTCCAGGTCCAAAAAAGGTTTCAATTCTGGTTGTAACAGCCCTTTGATTTATTCCATCACCAACAGCTGTTTCAGTCTAGCCAGGACCAGATTTTTCTCTTTTCAAAAGGTTGATACTGCTTGCTGTCACTGGAAGTGTGTCCAGAAAAACTCTTCCAGGGGCAATGCTTTGTCTTCTTTAGATAGGCCTAGTAGGAGTTTGTGGTCCGTTAGTATTACAAATTTACATCTGTAAAGGTATTGGTGGAACATCCTGACTCCAAATATGACCACCAATACTTCCTTCACTATCTGGGGGCGTTTATGCTCTGCATTAGCCCAAGTTCTGGATGCATATACTATTGGGCAATCCTCTCTATTGGGCCATATATGAGTAATACTATCCCAATGCCATGTGGGGAGGTATCGCATGTCAATACCAGATCTCACTTTAGATTATAGTGTGCCAACACCTTCAAGGATGATAGCTGTTTCTTCATTTCCCTGGAAGCTATTGCTTGGCTGCACGACCATTTCTAAGGCTGACCCTTTTTAAGAGCTGATTTAAAGGTTCCAGTGTGGAGGCCAGATTATGTATGAATTTCCCGGAATAACCCAAGGAAAGACCTAAGCTCTGTACAGGTGTGGGAGCTGGGGCACCTTTGATCGCCATCACTTTATCATCCAATGGTTGTTACCCAGCTATCTCGACTCTGTAACCCAAGTTGGTCACTTGGGACACGTGGAACACATATTTTTACCTTCTGAGGTGTACACCTGCGGAGAAATGTACAAGGACTATGTCCAAGTTTTCTAAGTGCTCCTTATTGGTCTTCTCTGTTGTTGGAACATCAGCTAGGTAAGTCGTGACCTGGTGTAGGCCTTGTAAAGTGTCCTCCATCATCCACTGAAAAATTGCACAAGCAGACAATATCCCAAATGGCAGTCTCACATGTTGGTACAATCCTTATGGGTTCAAAGTTTGTGAGAAGATTTGTAGCTCGGGTGCTCATTGCTGTGGTTCTGTTCGCCGAGTTGGAAATTTGTGTTTCAGACGTTTCATCCCCTGTCTAGGTAACATCTTCAGTGCTTGGGAGCCTCCTGTGAAGCGCTTCTGTGATCTTTCTTCCGGCATTTGTAGTGGTTTGAATCTGCCGCTTCCGGTTGTCAGTTCCAGCTGTCTGTCGCAGTGGTCGGTATATTGGGTCCAGATCGATGTGTTTATTGATTGAATCTGTGGATGAGTGCCATGCCTCTAGGAATTCTCTGGCTGTCCTCTGATGGCTTGTCCTATAATAGTAGTGTTGTCCTAGTCAGATTCATGCCGCTTGTCATCTGCGTGTGTGGCTACTATGGTTTTGATTTTGACATTGTTAAGCATTTAACTGTTCCAAACTAGATGTAGGTAGACTTTCCATGATGCGCACTTTCCTGGACACTGGCTGATGAGTTCTCTTACTCCACTAGGTCCAGTGGCTATCTCAAGTCCACATGCCAGCAGCAACTACAATTGCTTGTCAGTTGGATCCTGAAGAAACTGTTAACACTTTGGCCAAGGCTTTGCTTTGTTGTGGGATTTTTACTATGGGCTGACCTAGAGTCCCTCTGTTGAGGATACATCATGATTGAGGCTATTCAATTGCCTTTACTCAAGTAGTATTCCCCAAGCTTGGTCAGATTTGCGAAGGTATCCACTTCCATCGCAATACCCTGCAACTGCGGTTGAAATATTCCTTAACTAAGTCTTGAAAGATTTTAATTTCTGGTGCCTCAGAGAAATTTACGCTCCGAGTCACCAAATAAACTACAGGTCCACAAGCTATCAGGAGAATTACTCAATGCTTTTCACCTGCCCCAATGTCATTTGCCCAGAACAGATAACACATTCTTCCCACATATTAGGTCCAGTCTTCGACAGTAGGATCGGATGAGTCAAGCTTCTCAAATTGGGGGTTGATGCCAGAAATGCTTACCCCAACTCAAAGATGACTGTTGCAAGCAAATGTCTTCAGTGGATTTTTTTCCTCTTGGTGCCACTGAAGTATCTCCACAGAGGCCGGTATCCCATCACCAAGTCATCTTTTATTAAACATGCATTGTTCTTGACACTGGAAAGTCAGCTTTCAGAATGAACAAAACTTCTGACACTCCTGTTTATATCTGTCAGCTAGGGCTCCCAGGTTTACAGCACCAATCTGGGGACTCATATTCTATGAGGTCCACTTGGGTGACCTTGTTGCAATTACTACAGAGATTCTGGGGGCTCCTGAATGTGGAACTTCAGAAGAAATGGCACTTAGAGTGAATTTGAGGTCCCTGGTCTCCCTTTTGCTTTGATGATTAGGATCAGCGGCAATGACTAAAGCAATGGAGTACAGGTGTCTGTGGCTCTCTTGCAGCCACTGAGCATACTGCTGGACCTGGCTCTCCATGGCACCAGCCAACCTGTCCATGGAGTCAGCCAGACACGTGCATGCCAATGCTATCATGATGTTGATAATGCTAGTCGATTTCACGAACCTTTGATCCAGTTTCCGAGAGTCTCCGGCAAAACTGCCTGCTGCTCCTGTGTCTGTTTGCACATTTGCACAAAGTTATTTGCAGCTGACTCTATGGGGTCCTCATCTGCCTGAGGCTGAGAAGATGCCTGGGCTCTGACTGTCCTCTGGATGCCAGAAATCTGGGCATTACATCTTCAGCTCGCTGCAGAGACATGCCAATGATGTACTCACTAGCATATACTCCCTGTTCTAACCTGACTAAAGTACCCTCCGAAGTGTCAGTATCTGTGCCGATAGAGGGTGCAGGAACCGACTTTACCACTACATCCTCTGAGGGATCTCTGAGTAGGTGGAGTGTCTGGCTTCTAATGGGCAGAGGCTGTGTGGATGCCATTCATGCCCGAAGAAGACATGAGAGGACATGGTTGCACAATGGTAGTGTATGTTTGAGCATCTTAATAGATGGAAATGGGGGAGCAGCACAGCATAATGAATGCTCCTTGGTTACCATGGACTTGGAGATTGCAGCATCCCCACATGAGCGATCTTAGTTCTCTCCTCGATTTTCACCTCATACAGGTCAGGAGATGTACTATCCTGCCACCCATCTTTGCTATCTTGTCCATGCTGTGGTCTATTTTCCATCTGCAATGAGACAAAATCACCAATGTCTCAGAGCACGCTCCATGGGTGGTGACCACACACATCCCCTATCCACAGGACATCCATCAGCAAAGCTGGCTGTCAAATTCTTTCTGGTCTAATGGTTCTTGGACAATTGACAGAAACCGTGTAGTGCTGCTGTGAACTGACAACAATTGAGCCAGTGCAGGGCTAGCCATTAAATATAGTGCTAACACTGAAACTGTTTGGCCAATACTTCTTGTGGCAATAGTGGAATATAACAAGTGGACCACCATAAGAAAGTGATGTGTGGACAGTGAAGCAAGTTCAGAAAGATAGTTTGAGAAAACTCACTTGGTCTCATGGAGAGAAAGCCACCAGAAACCTCACCAAAAATAGTTCATTTCCAATAGGTTACTATCTTACTGCTGTTTGTGAGGACTTCCTGTGTGCAAATTAGCAGCCGTGTTTTCTATACTTTGTTGTCCATAAAACACTTAGGGGCATTCTGAGGTTGTGAAGAATGCTATAAAATTGCAAGACTTTTCATTTCTTAGACTGTCAATTTTTCACTTTAGATCTGATTGCTTTTTTGAGAGCTTTCCTCCAGTGTTTTCAATAATAGTCTTTTTAAAAATGGCTAAACATAACTTACTGTGTTTAAGGGCTTTGTGTCTCCGATTCATGTTCAGTCCCTGACAACTTATGTAAACTGCAGATAAGTATATACCAAGGAACCTTGATTATCCGGCATTCGATTATCCGAACTTTGGATTATTAGGACAAGATCACAAGATCCCCACGTTTGGCTAAACTGTGTTATCTGGCATTCGATTATCCAAATATTCAATTATCCAAACAAAATACTCCCCACCCATGTCTTTCAGATAATTGAGGCTCCTCTGTACTTGAAAACAGAAAAGTGGATAACACAATGGATAGCAAAATGGAGTAGGTGTATATGCCACTCAATTAACTGTGAATCTGTCTCCTGCTATCCACCCTTAATTTCCATGATCTTTAGATGCTTGTTTGGCCATGCTAGATCTGTGTTTTCCCATGTAGTGCTCAAGGACCTGCCTACATGTCTAATATTTGCAGTGGGCTTTATGCACTATTGGTCTGATATGCCCCTGCAGTGTGCGTTTGGCGATTCATATCTGGGTGAACAAACTTGCTAGCACCAGCACAATAGAAAAATGCCTTCTCTCTCTGTTGAGCTCTTTCTCTTTCACTTTTTAATTCTCTGAGTTTCCATCGCATTATTTAATTCCTCATTGCTGTATCATACTAAGAAACCATACAAACCATGAAATATTTACATGTATGCAAAACTATTAGTGCAAGCACCATAGAAAAGAACCTCTTCACTCTGTTTTCAATTGTTCCGATTTCTCAGCTTGCTTTGGAAAACTCACTTTCATTCTTCCGTATCAGATAGTGTGCATACTACCTTTCCATATATGCAAAACATCAAATAGATAATCATTTTTTTTTTCTGGATGATCTGCAGCTTTTGCAAATCTGAATAATGGTCCAGTGAGACCATCATAGTGGCACCATAGGAGGTCAGACAACACAGTGGAGTCAGATGACAAAACAATCCCAATACAAAAAATAACTCACTTATCCATGAGCCCTTCAGGAGAATGTTATCTGGGCTGAAATGGAGTCCTTTAACCTGGGAGAGATGCTGACATAGTGGTAATCTCGCAGGTCTTATAACCTAAAGGGCAGCCAAATGTGCTGGGAATTTGGGCTCAAACCATCACCTTGTTAGCTGGTAGCATTTAAAATTGACTGGAACCCTAAAGCTGGAACCCTAAAGGTTAGTTTCAGTAATCGGTACAATCAATTGGTGTAAAAACCCAAAAGGAAAAGAAAAATCTGTTACATGTGACTCCAGCAATGTGGTTGACTCTCAAATGTGCTATGAAGCGGATGGTCGAACCCCTGTATTCATTAAACCAAACACCCACAAAAGCTCACCTCGCCTCATAATTTGTTAAAATGTGAGTGACAGAGAACTCCCAAATTCCAGTATTTATAGAAAGTAACATCAATTTATTTTCTAACTCTAAAAGTGGACATTAAACAAAAATCATTCACAAATCTAAGCCCCCTTTCTCTTAACTGCTTACTATCTGCCACCAGCTCTGTGACAACATGTTGTTCCAATAAGACACTTATTAAAATTACATCAATTTAGTTTCAAAACCACGCAGTCTCTGTCTTCTTCTGTATCATCACTCTTACAGCTGCTGATCTCCCTGGGTTGTCTTCTTTATTTCTACTGTGAGTACATTTCACATGAAAAAAGTAGAGAGTGTTTTCTAATTTCTTTGAGAACAAGTTGTTAGATAGGCAATTACCTCTTCAGTATTACTTCTCTCTATGGTAGATGCTTTCTTACCAGTTTTCAAAATGTCCACATTCTTATACACCAACATCGAATCATCTCATTGGTTTGATGTTGGCGAAATAATCAATTCAAACTCGATTAGGTTTTAGAATCCTGGGACATAATTTAAACTGATTGGTTAAATTCAAATTATTGTCAAAACAGCAACAAAACCTCAGGTATCCATTTCATAGCCAAAGTTACATATTTTCGGCACGGTTGCTCAGTGGTTAGCGCTGTTGACTCATAGCGCCAGCAAACTGGGTTTCATTCCAGCCTCGGGTGACTGTCTGTGTGGAGTTTGCACATTCTCCCCATGTCTGCGTGGGTTTCCTCTGGGTGCTCCACTTTCTTCCCACAGTCCAAAGACATGCAGATTAGGTGAATTGGCCATGCTAAATTGCCCCATAGTGTTCAGGGATGTGTAAGGTGGGTGCATTTATCAGGGGAAATTTAGAGTAATAGGGTAGCAGAATGAATCTGGATGGGATACTCTTCGGAGGATCGGTGTGGACTTATTAAGCTGAAGGGCCTGTTTCCATACTGTAGGGATTCTATGATTCTATGATTTTCAATTTTCCAGTACACTCGGATGCCACCTAGTCATATATACAGGTGCTTGTAAGCTCTCAGTTCAGAACAGCCTTCTTGCTCTCTTAAAGGTACAGTACACTCTTTCAACTTCATAACAACTGTAATTCATTTCAAGTTGTGTTGTCTTACCAGTGATACCCGTGTCCCAACACAGGAAGACAATAGAAACAGAAATTGCTGGAAAAGCTCAGCAAGTCTTGGCAGCATCTGTGGAGAGAAATCAGAGTTGACCTTTCTTGTTGAGTGACCCTTCCTCAGAAAGACAATCTTCTCCTTTTATCTGCAGCATGTAAAACTATCCCAGCCACTTCTCTAGGCTTGATGTCAGTTGAAGAAAGCAGGGCAGAGGGTACAGAATAAGACCCTATTTTATTCTCATTGGACACTTGCATACAGCATTTCTAACACAGATGCAGTGGTGCAAACAGTGGGAGAATTCAACGTTTTATATTACCCTCTTTTCTATTATTAGCATTGTGTTCTGATTTTGGAGGATATGGACTCCAAGGTAAGGAATTGCTGGCATTCAAAGAAAAGAAATGCCCACTCTGCATGATATATAATCATAATGTTGTGTTCCAAAACACCAAGCTGTTCCTGGTGCATACAAACTAAAGAAAAAGGCAAAATATATTATTGTTCAAGCAAATATCTTGCACTGGCTTTTAGCTGTCAATAACTCAGACTGTGGTTTCTTTTCGGTCATAGGATATGAGCATCCTGACAACATCAGCATTTTTTACCTCCACCTAATAGCTATTGAAAAGGTAGCGGTGTGGCAATAATCTAATGTTCACACCAGAATTTGTACCAGATATCAAAAAAGAGAGTACACATTATCTTTGCCGATTGTCAAACATTGTACTTATCTTCAAGTTGAAGCAATTTAACTGGCAGCGACTTACTTTGTTCAATACAATAAATATGAGTGTTATATTAGGTCCATTGTTCAGTGCATTGTGAAGCCCTTGCACAACTCATAAGGCTGAACAATTGTGTTTTTGGGGATTGGTGCAGGGCCAACATAATTCCAGAAGCACAGTGATACAAACCCTTGAATCCTTGCCATCTCTCGTGTTTGTTGGCAAGCACAGAAAATAATATTGAATGAGATATTGAGGAAGAATATTCATTAATAGAATTGGGACAGATTCTTAAGACAACATCAGGTGACTATAAGTGCAATGGCTTTAACTATGTACTGCTGAGAATGCGGATGGGTAAATATCTGAAAAAAGGAGTAAGTTACAGAAGCCAACCACCCCTTGTTGACATTCAATGACTTAACCATCACTGTTGAAAATCACACAACACCAACAGGTTCATTTAGAAGCACTAGATTTTCAGAATGCTGCTCCTTCATTAGGTGTTTATGGAATATAAGATCATTGGACACTGAATTATAGCAAATTTTCAGAGTGTGATGTAACTGAAATTATATATTGATAAAGACCTGGATTGTTTAAGTCTCTCATCTTTTAGAATGGGCATGTTGGTTTCAGTTCTTTTATATGTAAATACCAGAACTTTCTTAAAATTACATTCTCAAGTGAACTTTAACAGCAGATGCCACGTTAGCCCAGATAATGCATTGAAAGTGTGAGGTGCCCTGTGTGAGGCTGTCTGTGCCCCAATATTTAGACTGATTCTAATCTAAAAAAGGATTTACAGAATCTTACATGTAGTTTTTGAGCAAAATGAAGGTAATTCTGCAAGTACAAATTCACCCCACAAACTGGTGTGTGTGTGTGTGTGTGTGTGTGTGTGTGTGTGTGTGTGTGTGTGTGTGTGTGCGCGCGCTGCGCGCGCGCAGGTGTGGGTGTGTGCGGGGGTATGAGTGTCTGTGAGAGAATCTGTGTATCTGTATGTGTGTGAGCGTGAGTGTATAGGGGTATACGTCTATGAGAGGGTGCGTGTGTGCTTGGGAGTGTATGTGTGAGCGCATGAGAGGGAGCTTGTGTATGAGAGAGCATCTGCGTGAGTGTCTGGGTCTACAGGAGTGTGCAAGTATGTGTGTGTGTGGCTGTATGTCTGTTTGTGTGTGTCTGACTCTGAGTGTGACCAGTCGAGCCGGGAACATTCCTTGTCACAATGGACGTGTCAGCACTCTACACCAGCAACTCCCACAATGCCGGCATTGCAGCAACAGCCTCAGTACTCAACACCAACAACTGTGAATCTCCAAGCACCACCCTACAACTCATCTGCTTCATCCTCGACCACAACATTTTCACCTTTAACAACCAGTTCTTCATCCAGACACATGGAACAGCCATGGGGAACAAATTTGCACCCCAATATGCCAACATTTTCATGCATAAGTTCGAACAGGACTTCTTCTCTGTGCAGGACCTCCAACCAACACTATACATCAGGTAGATTGATGACATTTTCATCATCTGGATCCATGGTGAGAAGTCACTGAAACAACTGCACAGTGATATCCACAAGTTTCATCCCACCATCAAACTCACTATAGACTGCTCTCCAGTATTTGTATCATTCTTGGACACATACAGTTGCATGAAGGATGGGCATCTTAGCACCTCACTCAGCCGCAAACCCACAGATAACATCATGATGCTACACTTCTCTAGCTTCCACCCGAAACACATTAAAACATCCATTCCCTACGGACAAGACATATGCATACACAGGATCTATCCAGATGAGGAGGAACATGATGGGCACTTGGGAGTACTCAGGGATGCCCTCATTTGAACAGGGTATGATGCTCAACTCATCGACCGCCAGTTCCGACATGCCACAGCGAAACCGTAATGACCACCTCAGGAGGTGGACATGAGCTGAAACTGACAGGGTGCCCTTCCCAGGAGCCAAAAAGCTACACCATGTTCTTCGCAGCCTGCAACATATTATCAATGAGGATGAGCACCTCACCAAGACCTTCCCCACACCTCCACTCCTTACCTTTAAACAACCAAAGTGGGCGGCACGGTGGCACAGTGGTTAGCACTGTTGCCTCACAGCGCCAGAGACCCGGGTTCATTTCCCGCCTCAGGCGACTGACTGTGTGGAGTTTGCACGTTCTCCCCGTGTCTGCGTGGGTTTCCTCCGGGTGCTCCGGTTTCCTCCCACAGTCCAAAGATGTGCAGGCCAGGTGAATTGGCCATGCTAAATTGCCCATAGTGTTAGGTAAGGGGTAAATGTAGATGTAGGGGTATGGGTGGGTTATGCTTCGGCGGGGCGGTGTGGACTTGTTGGGCCGAAGGGCCTGTTTCCACACTGTAAGTAATCTAATCTAATCTAAAAAACCACCAAACCTCAAACAGATCATTGTTCGTAGCAAACTGCCCGGCTCTCAGGACAGCACCATACAACCTTGTCATGGTGGACGCTGCAACACAGAGTGTCAACACAGATACCACCATTACATGTGGAGACATCTCCCACCATTTACATGGCAGATATTCATGTGACTCAGCCAACTTTGTCTATTTCAAACGCTGCAGGCAAGAATTCCCTGGTACATTGGTGAGACCGAGCAGAGGTTATGGCAATGGATAAATGGACACCGCACAACAATCGCCAGACAGGAATGTTCCCTGCCAGTCAGAGAACACTTCAGTGGTCCAGGACATTCAACCTCGGACCTTCGGGTGACCATCCTCCAAGGTGGACTTCAGAACAGGCAGCAGAGAAAAGTGACTAAGCAGAGGCTAATAGCCTTAACTGGGACCTTGGATTCATGCCACACTACAGGTGACCCCAGTGCACTACACACACACACACACACACACACACCTACAGATACATCTACACACTCTCTCACAGACACTCATACACTCCACACACACACACACATACAGACACACACATATATACACACAACACATAATTTGGTTTCAGTTGTGAATTTGTACTTGCAGAATTACATGTTATTTTGCTCATAAACTGCATAAATCCATATAAGATTCTGTAAGTCCGTTTTTAGATTAGAATCAGTCTGAACATTGTGGCACAGACAGCCTCACACAGGGCACCTCACCCCTTCAATGCATTATCTGAGCCAACATGGCACCTGCTGTTAAAGTTCACTTGAGAATGTAATTTTAAGAAAGTTCTGGTACTTACATATGAAAGAACTGAAACCAACATGGTCATTCTAAAAGATGAGAGATTTAAACCATCCAGGTCTTTTTAATGTATAATTTCAGTTAATCACACTGTAAACATTTGCGATAAATTCTGTGTCTTACGATCTTATACTCCACAACCACCAGATGAAGGAGCAGCGCTCTGAAAGCTAGTGCTTCCAATTAAACCTGTTGGATTATAACCTGGTGTTGTGTGATTTTTAACTTTGTACACCCCAGTGCAATACCGGCACTTCCAAATCATAGTAACCATCACTGAATCCCTCACCATCACCATCCTGGGATGAAGAAGAAATCTACCTGGGCCAGTCAGAAAAATACAGTGACAATAAGAGGCTGGAAATTCTGTAGCAAGCAACTCACCTCCTGGCTTCCAAATACCTGCCCAGCATCAACAAGGCTCAAGTCTGGTGTATAGCGCAATACTCTCCAGTAACTTACAGCTCCACTAACACACAAGAAAGTCAATACCATCCTAGATAAAGCTCTCCTTTTAACTGGCACCCCATCTATTCCCTTTACCATGACCACCATGACAGTGATAACAGTATGGACCTTACTTGGAATGACTGGCCTTTCACTGTCACTAGGTCAAAATTCTGCAAGTCCTTCCCAAACACCACGGTGGGTTTACCTTCATTGTACAGTCTGCAGCAGTCTCCAAACCCACAACCACTTCAATCTAGGAGGAAATATATCACCATTCCTTCACTGTCACTGGGTCAAAATCCTGGAACTCAATCCCCAATACCATTGTGGGTCGACAGCTCATGGCCTTCTCAACAGGCACTAGGGACTGGGCAGTTAGTGATGCCCATGTTCTACAAGTGAATTTTAAAAAAGGGTCAAAAACACAACTCAGCTGCACCTTCTCAAGGGCATCTTGTGATGGGCATGAAATAACAAAGCCAGCAATACTCACATGGTGTGAAATAATTTTAAAATATATATGCAGGTTTCCTCCACTAGCTGAAAGGGATATAAAACCGACAAGTCAGCAGGGGTGTATCTTAATTATACAAAAATGTGAAGGGAGACGTTGGACAAAATCTAGAATTGTTAAAGTTGCCATATCAGCATTCTTCCAGCAACATTTGCCCAAAACACCGATTTTCCTACTCCTCGGATGCTGCCTGACCTGCTGTGCTTTTCCAGCACCACTCTAATCTTGATTCTTCCAGCAACAGCCCAACACTGTTTATTTCTCTATTTTTCGACTCCCAATATATAATGTAGTCATTTGTACAGGAATTCCATCCAATGTGGCCCAACTGAAGGAGTCATCATAAAGGGGGTCAACAAATAGAATGAGCAACAAATTATAAAGGAGAAAAGCTGCAGGCGAGGGAGCCAAAGCTAGGAATTACGGATTAATTTGTTCACTCTTAATGACTGATAAAGTAATGGGGTTATTCACTAGGCAGAAACCTGAGGAATACAAATTAGAAAGTAAATGTAAAAGGAGGCAATATAACTTCAGAACAGATAGATTCTACATTTCTAGACCTCCTTGACGATTTTACAAATATTTAATTCCAGTGTATGTTGTATGTATGCTCTGGTGTTCCTGAAAAATTTCAAAAAAAGGCAGTTCACAAACACCAACAGCAGGTATCCTTGGCAAAGTCAAGGAATTGACTGAGTGGAAGGAGGCTGTAGATATTAGCATTTGACCAATGGAGAGCTCGGTAGTTGGTGTTAAGGCCTGTTCTGTTTTGAACTTATGTAAGTGACCATTCAACCAGCTCCTGCAGATTCAGAGTTCAGAAATACAATGCATGTTAGCCAGATTGAGAGGTGTGTCTGGAGGAGGCACATCCAGATCTAACGAAGAATCCAACGAGCTATCAAAGTAACCAGAAACATATTTTTAATGGGCAGGACTATGCCAGATGGAGTTAGACAATAGACAATAGACAACAGGTGCAGGAGTAGGCCATTCTGCCCTTCGAGCCTGCACCACCATTCAATATGATCATGGCTGATCACCCTTAATCAGTATCCTGTTCCTGCCTTATCTCCATAACCCTTGATTCCACTATCCTTGAGAGCTCTATCCAACTCTTTCTTAAATGAATCCAGAGACTGGGCCTCCACTGCCCTCTGGGGCAGAGCATTCCACACAGCCACCACTCTCTGGGTGAAGACGTTTCTCCTCATCGCTGTCCTAAATGGTCTACCCCGTATTTTTAAGCTGTATCCTCTGGTTCAGCACTCACCCATCAGCGGAAACATGTTTCCTGCCTCCAGAGTATCCAATCCTTTCATAATCTTATCTTCACAATCAGGTCCCCTCTCAGTCTTCTAAACTCAAGGGTATACAAGCCCAGTCGCTCCTGAATTTCAGTGTAAGGTAGTCCCGCCATTCCAGGAATTGACCTCGTGAACCTACGCTGCACTCCCTCAATAGCCAGAATGTCTTTCCTCAAATTTGGAGACCAGAACTGCACACAATACTCCAGGTGTGGTCTCACCAGGGCCCTGTACAGCTGCAGAAGAACCTCTTTGCTTCTATACTCAATCCCTCTTGTTATGAAGGACAGCATGCTATTAGCCTTCTTCACTACCTGCTGTACCTGCATGCTTACCTTCACTGACTGGTGTACAAGAACACCCAGATCAATTTGTACTGCCCCTTTACCTAAATTGATTCCACTTAGGTAGTAATCTGCCTTCCTTTTCTTGCCACCAAAGTGGATAACCATACATTTATCCACGTTAAACTGTGTCTGCCATGCATCTGACCATTCACCTAACCTGTCCAGGTCACCCTGTAATCTCCTAACATCCTCCTCACATTTCACTCTGCCACCCAGCTTAGTATCATCAGCAAATTTGCTAATATTATTACTAATACCATATTCTATATCATTAACATATATTGTAAAAAGCTGCGGTTCCAGCACTGATCCCTGCGGTACCCCACTTGTCAATGCCTGCCATTCCGAAATGGAACCGTTTATCATTACTCTTTGTTTCCTATCAGCCAACCAACTTTCAATCCAACTTAGTACTTTGCCCCAGTACCATGCGCCCTAATTCTGCTCACTAACCTCCTATGTGGGACTTTATCAAAAGCTTTCTGAAAGTCCAGGTACATTACATCTACTGGATCTCCCTCATCCATCTTCAGAGTTACATCCTCAAAAAATTCCAGAAGATTAGTCAAGCATGACTTCCCCTTCATGAATCCATGCTGACTCTGACCTATCCTGTTACTACTATCCAGATGTGTCGCAATTTCATCCTTTATAATAGACTCCAGCATCTTTCCCACCGCTGAGGTCAGACTAACTGGTCTATAATTTCCTGCTTTCTCTCTCCCACCTTTCTTAAAAAATGGTACAACATTAGCCACCCTCCAATCCGCAGGAACTGATCCTGAATCTATCGAACTCTGGAAAATAATCACCAATTTCTCGAGCCACCTCCTTCAGTACCCTGGGATGTAGACCATCAGGCCCCAGGGACTTATCAACCTTCAGACCTAGCAGTCTCTCCAACACCAATTCCTGGCAAATATAAATTCCCTTCAGTTCAGGTCCTTCAGCCACTGTTACCTCAGGGAGATTGCTTGTGTCTTCCCCAGAGAACACAGATCTGAAGTACCAATTCAATTCTTCTGCCATTTCTTTGTTCCCCATAATATATTCCCCTGTTTCTGTCTTCAAGGGCCCAATCTTAACCATTTTTTTGCCTTTCACATACCTAAAAAAGCTTTTACTATCCTCCTTTATATTTTGGCCAGTTTACCTTCGTACCTCATTTTTTCTCTGTGTATTTCCATCTTAGTAATCCTCTATTGTTCTTTAAAAGCTTCCCAGTCCTCTGTTTTCCCACTTATCTTTGTTTTGTTATTAGATTAGATTACTTACAGTGTGGAAACAGGCCCTTCGGCCCAACAAGTCCACACCGCCCCGCCGAAGCGCATCCCACCCATACCCCTACATCTACCCCTTAACTAACACAACGGACAATTTAACATGGCCAATTCACCTGCCCTGCACATCTTTGGACTGTGGGAGGAAACCGGAGCACCCGGAGGAAACCCACGCAGACACGGGAGAACGTGCAAACTCCACACAGTCAGTCGCCTGAGGCGGGAATTGAACCTGGGTCTCTGGTGCTGTGAGGCAGCAGTGCTAACCACTGTGCCACCGTGTCGCCCACAATCCTGAATCTATCGAACTCTGGAAAATAATCACCAATTTCTCGAGCCACCTCCTTCACTACCCACAATTTCTTATCTGCCAATTTCTTCTCTTTTAACTTTATATGTTTCTTAACTTCCCTCATCAGCCACAGCCACCCATGCCTCCTCCTAAGATCTTTCTTCCTTTTTGGAATGAACTGATCCTGCATCTTCTGCATTATACACAGAAATATCTACATTGTTCCTCCACTGTCATCCCTGCTAAGGTATTGCACCATTGAACTTTGGCCAGCTCCTCCCTTATAGCTCCATAGTTCCCTTTATTCAACTGAAATATTGTCTCCCTCTCAAATTGCAGATTGAAGCTTATTGTATTATGGTCACTACATCCCAATGGCTCCTTCACTTCAAGGTCCCTGACCAATTCTGGTTCGTTGCACAATACCAGATCCAGAATTGCCTTCTCCCTGGTAGGCTCCAGCACCAGCTGTTCTAAGAATCCATCACGGAGGCACTCCCCAAAGTCTCTTTCTTGAGGTCTGATACCATCCTGATTGTCTCAGTCTACCTGCATGTTGAAATCCCCCATAACAATTGTAGTAACATCTTTGCGACAGGCCAATTTCAGCTCCTGATTGAACTTACATCCGACATCCAGACTACTGTTTGGGGGCCTGTAGATAACTCCCAAGAGGGTCTTTTTACCCTTAGAATTTCTCAGCTCTATCCGTACTGACTCTACATCCCCTGATTCTAGGTCCCCCCACGTAAGGGACTGAATATCGTCCCTCACCAACATGGCCACCCCACCTCCTCTGCCTGTCAGTCTGTCCTTACGATAGCACATGTAGCCTTGAATATTCATTTCCCAGGCCCTGTCCACTTGAAGCCACATCTCAGTTATACCCACAATTTCTTATCTGCCAATTTCCAAAAGAGCCTCAAGCTCATCCATCTTATTTCTAATGCTTTGTGCATTCATGTATAGTTTTTTTAATTTGTTACTGCCCTCACCCTTCCCATCAACTCCTATTTCACTCAACCTTACAGCATAATCCCTTTTTGAGTTTTCTGCTTCATTGATACAGTTGTCTTTCTTGACTTCCCTTGTTCTAACTTTACCTTCAATTTCCTTCTTAAACATCCAGTTTGTCCCCTCCCCCAGCTCCCCCTCCCCCCCCCCCCCCCACCCCACCTCCCCACTACTGTAGCTGTGTTGTGGTAGCAAACCTACCTGCCAGAATGCTGGTCCCTAACCTATTAAGGTACAAACCGTCTCTCTTGTATACTTTATGCTTACCACAAAACATACCCCAGTGATCCAAGAATTTAAATCCTTACTTCCTGCACCAGTTCCCCAGCCACATGTTCCCACACAAACAATTGCACTATGCACCAAAATAAGGAGAAACTCATGATGGAAAGTGTAGGGCTAATGCTGAGACAATGCTGTTTAGAAGCTCACAATTCTTGTCATTGTAGAGAAGTAACCCACAAAACAAACCATATGCTGAACAACAATGGCATATCAGTACAGCATAATGGTTCTCCTGATATTCGCCCCGGCCTTGTGATTGCTACACTAGACCTCCATTTAATTTTATGTTATTCAAGTCCCTAAACTCTGGATTCCCTTCCCTACACTTCTCCACCTCTCTTATCTCAGGCACTTCTTAAAATTTCCCTCTTTAATCAAGCCTTTAGTCATGATTTAATATTTCCTTGTGTGGCTCAGGGTCACATCTTGTTTTACAGAATAACACTGCTGTGAAGAGCTTTGGGATGTTTTATGACATTAAATGCACTTCACAAAGCTGCACTTGTTATTTTTTTCCAAGGCTTCAATTACAATCTAGGTAATCCCAATGAATCTACACAAATGAGGCCAAAGGGGAGAGTTCTGGCTCACCCACCTCAGCTTCCTGTGTTGGAGGTTCCCAATGGCAGGAATGTCATGTGATGCTGGCACTGAGGCAGTGCCTTATGTCTCCCATCATTTTGTAATATCTGTCCACAATTGTAAGGCTGAACCAAGAGCAGAAGCCTTCTTGTTTTGAGAGTCCAGGCCAGTTTGGAGGCTTAAGGTCCTTTCAGTTGCTGTTCTCCAACAGTCACGTGAAAATATCGAAGATGGCACGCAGACCTGCTCCTCTGTTCATCTCCATATTTCAGTGCAGGGCCTTGTTGCATGGGAATGGGAGCAAGAGGTCTGCTGAGTTTGTGATGGGGCCATGCTGATGGCTTATTCCAGCACAAGTGGTGCACAGGCAAGGCATTGCCCATGCGTTGTGCATGCTAGTATTCAGACAGAACTAATCAAAACAAGGCTGCTGAATTGGTCTTGATGTCAATTTTAATCCCTCAAGCAACATTAGACTTTGTGTGCATAACCTTATTGATTTATGTGAGAGATTCCTGGGAGGACATTGACTGTCATGTTCCCTATGTTATAACAGCCATTGCTCTTCACTGACTGCCAAGCACTTGATGGAGCCACATGCCTGTCAAAGCCACTATGACTAACCAATTGTTTATTTTATATTGATGCAAGTTTTTCATTTATAATTATGTAAAGATTAGCTCTTTTGTTACAGTTAAAGAGCAATCAATGTTTCAAGACAGATTGTCTCCCTCTCGTGGAAAGAAAAGATATTTACAGCTACACAATCAATGTTTATAGAAATGGCTGTGAGCTTTAATTCAATAGTTATGGACTGTATGTATTGAGAGATTGTTAAATAGCAGCGTGATTCTGCTGCACAGTCCACAGTCAGTGTGTGACAATGCCGTATACAGACTATTCAATCCCCTGAAGTGATTGATTGCTTGCACTTTTGAGTGCCAGTCATCAGTCAATGGAACAAATCTTGCATCTGAGTCTGAAAGCGATGGTTCCGTGCTGCACTGAAATGTTTCACTATATTTTCAAGACTGACCAAGTGCAGCTTTGCCAGAAGTGCTGTCCTTCAAAGAGGAAAGCAGAAGACTTCTCCTGGTGTCACAACCAGCATTTATCCCTTAACAAATACTACCAGAAGCAGATTAAATTATTGTTAACCCATTGCTGATTAAGTGCAAAATGGATGTTACTGTTACCTGCATATTTACAAAAGCTTACTTACGGTTATCGTAAAGTCCTTTGGTCATGAGGATGTGAAAGACACTTTATAAATGCAAGGTCTTTCAGTGCAGAGAACATTTCCATGACACTGAAGTCTGCAGTTCATTTTTACATATTTTAAAAATTCATTTGTGGGACTGGGGTATAGCTGGCGAGCCAGCATTGGTAGTCCATCCTTACTTGGTGATGGAGAGCTGCCTTCTTGAATCGCTGCAGTCCACTTGCTGTGGGTTGACCCACAATTCCAGGATTTCGACACAATGCCCATGAAGGAACGGGGTATGTTCGAGGTCAGGATGGTGAGTAGCTTGAAGGGGAACTTGTAAATGGTGGTGTTCCCATGTACCTGTTGCCATTGTCCTTCCAGACGGAAGTAGTCGTGGGTTTGGAAGGAGCTGTTGAAGGATCTTTGGTGAAGTTCTGCAGTGTGTCTTGAAGATAGTACATACTGCAGCTACTGAGCGCCAGCGGTGGAGGGATTGAATGTTGTAGATATGGTGTCAATCAAGCAGGTTGCTTTGTCCTGGATGGTGTCAAGCTTCTTGAGTGTTGTTGGAGCTGCACACATCAAGGTAAGTGGGGAGTACTCCATCGCACTCCTGACTTGTGCCATGTAGATGGTGGATAGACATTGGCATGTCAGGAGATGAAGTACTTGCCGCAGCATCCCTAGTCTCTGACCTGCTGTTGTAGCTAGATACAAGCTAGATTAATTGCTAGATACAGCAAGTGACTGGTAGCATATTTGACAGTGTAGAAAACTTGTGAAGAAGATGTTAGCTCTAATGAGCATCGAACATATTTTTACTGGCTAAAAGTCTTCTCAAGGGCCTGATGAATAGTTGGTATTAATTATTCACATTAGCTGCTGCAACAACACTCCTTGTCCACTCCCCGGAGAGGGGAGTGGACAGGGGACTGGAGAGGGGAGTAGTGAGGGGAGTGGAAGGGGAGTGGAGAGTGGAGTGGAGAGGGGAGCAGTGAGGGGTGTAGTGGAGGGGGAACGGAGAGGGGAGTGGGGAGGAGAGTAGTGAGGGGAGTGGAGTGGGGAATGGAGAGGGGAGTAGTGAGGGGAGCGGAGAGGGAAGTGGAGAGGGGAGTGGAGGGGGAGTAGTGAGGGGAGTGGAGGGAGAGCAGAGAGTGGAGTGGAGAGGAGAGTGGAGAGGGGAGTAGTGAGGGGAGTAGTGAGGAGCGTAGTGAGGGGAGTTTGAGAAGGGTGTAGTGAGGGGAGTGGAGAGGAGAGTGGAGTGGAGTAGTGAGGGGAGCAGAGAGGGGAGCAGAGAGGGGAGTGGAGAGGGGAGTAGTGAGGGGAGTGGTGAGGGGAGTGGAGGGGGAGCAGAGAGCGGAGTGGAGAGGGGGGTAGTGAGGGGAGCAGAGAGGGGAGTAGTGAGGGGAGCAGAGAGCGGAGTGGAAAGGGGAGTAGTGAGGGGAGGGGAGAGGGTGGTGGAGAGGGGAGTAGTGAGGGGAGGGGAGAGGGGAGTGGAGAGGGGAGTAGTGAGGGGAGTGGAGAGGAGAGTGGAGAGGGGTGTGGAGAGGGGAGTAGTGAGGGGAGTGGAGAGGGGAGCAGAGAGGGGTGAGGAGAGGGGAGTATTGAGGGGAATGGACAGAGGACTAGTGAGGGGAAAGGAAAGGGGAGTAGTGAGGGGAGTGGAGAGGGGATGGAGAGGGGAGTAGTGAGAGGAGTGGAGGGGGAGCAGAGAGGGGAGTGGGGATGGGAGTAGTGAGGGGAGTGGAGAGGGGAGTGGAGAGGGGATGGAGAGGGGAGTGGGGATGGGAGTAGTGAGGGGAGTGGAGAGGGGAGTAGAGAGGGGAGTGGGGATGGGAGTAGTGAGGGGAGTGGAGAGGGGAGTGGAGAGGGGATGGAGAGGGGAGTGGGGATGGGAGTAGTGAGGGGAGTGGAGAGGGGAGTAGAGAGGGGAGTGGGGATGGGAGTAGTGAGGGGAGTGGAGAGGGGAGTGGAGAGGGGATGGAGAGGGGAGTGGGGATGGGAGTAGTGAGGGGAGTGGAGAGGGGAGTAGAGTGGGGAGTAGTGAGAGGAGTGGAGGGGGAGCAGAGAGGGGAGTGGGGATGGGAGTAGTGAGGGGAGTGGAGAGGGGAGTGGAGAGGGGAGTAGTGAGAGGAGTGGAGGGGGAGCAGAGAGGGGAGTGAGGATGGGAGTAGTGAGGGGAGTGGAGGGGGAGCGGAGAGGGGAGTGGCAAGGAAAATAGTGAGGGCAGTGGAGAGGGGAGTGGAGAGGGGAGTAGTGAGGGAAATAGAGGGGGAGTGGAGAAGAGAGCGGTGAGGGGAGCAGAGAGGGGAATAGTGAGGGGAGTGGATGGGGAGTGGAGAGGGCAGTGGAGAGGGGAGCAGAGAGGGGAGTGGAGAGGGGAGTAGTGAGGGAAATGGAGGGGAGTGGAGAAGAGAGCGGTGAGGGGAGCAGAGAGGGGAATAGTGAGGGGAGTGGATGGGGTGCGGAGAGGGCAGTGGAGAGGGGAGCAGAGAGGGGAGTAGTGAGGGGAGTGGAGGAGGAGTGGAGAGGGGAGTGGAGGGGGGAGTAGTGAGTTGAGTGGAGGGGGAGTAGTGAGGGGAGTGGAGGGGGGAGTAGTGAGTTGAGTGGAGGGGGAGTAGTGAGGGGAGTGGAGGGGGAGTAGTGAGTTGAGTGGAGGGGGAGTAGTGAGGGGAGTGGAGGGGGAGCGGAGAGGGGAACGGAGAGGGGTGTAGTGATGGGTGTGGAGGGGGAGTGGAGAGGGGAGTGGAGAGGGTAGCAGAGAGGGGAGTAGAGGGGGAGTAGTGAGGGGAGTACTGAGGGGAGAGGAGGGGGAGGGGAGAGGGGATTGGAGAGGGGAGTGGAGGGGGAGTGGAGGGGGAGCAGAGAGGGGAGTAGTGGGGGGGTGGAGTGGGAGTAGTGAGTTGAGTGGAGGGGGAGTAGTGAGGGGAGTGGAGGGGGAGTAGTGAGTTGAGTGGAGGGGGAGTAGTGAGGGGAGTGGAGGGGGAGCGGAGAGGGGAACGGAGAGGGGTGTAGTGATGGGTGTGGAGGGGGAGTGGAGAGGGGAGTGGAGGGGGAGTAGTGAGGGGAGTGGAGGGGGAGTAGTGAGTTGAGTGGAGGGGGAGTAGTGAGGGGAGTGGAGGGGGAGTAGTGAGTTGAGTGGAGGGGGAGTAGTGAGGGGAGTGGAGGGGGAGCGGAGAGGGGAACGGAGAGGGGTGTAGTGATGGGTGTGGAGGGGGAGTGGAGAGGGGAGTGGAGAGGGTAGCAGAGAGGGGAGTAGAGGGGGAGTAGTGAGGGGAGTACTGAGGGGAGAGGAGGGGGAGGGGAGAGGGGATTGGAGAGGGGAGTGGAGGGGGAGTGGAGCGGGAGCAGAGAGGGGAGTAGTGGGGGGGTGGAGTGGGAGTAGTGAGTTGAGTGGAGGGGGAGTAGTGAGGGGAGTGGAGGGGGAGCGGAGAGGGGAACGGAGAGGGGTGTAGTGATGGGTGTGGAGGGGGAGTGGAGAGGGGAGTGGAGAGGGTAGCAGAGAGGGGAGTAGAGGGGGAGTAGTGAGGGGAGTACTGAGGGGAGAGGAGGGGGAGGGGAGAGGGGATTGGAGAGGGGAGTGGAGGGGGAGTGGAGGGGGAGCAGAGAGGGGAGTAGTGGGGGGGTGGAGTGGGAGTAGTGCGTGGAGTAGTGAGGGGAGTGGTGGGGGAACGGAGAGGGGAGCGGAGAGGGGAATGGAGGGGAAGTAGAGAGGGGAGTGGAGGGGGATTGGAGAGGGGAGTAGTGAGGGGAGTGAAGGGGGAGTGTAGAGGGGAGTGGAGGGGGAGCAGAGAGGGAGCGGAGAGGGGAATGGAGAGGGGAGCGGAGAGGGGTGAGGAGAGGGGAGTATTGAGGGGAATGGACAGAGGACTAGTGAGGGGAAAGGAAAGGGGAGTAGTGAGGGGGGTGGAGAGGGGATGGAGAGGGGAGCGGAGAGGGGACTGAAGAGGGGAGTAGTGAGGGGAGTGGAGGGGGAGCGGAGTGGGGAGTAGTGAGGGGGGTGGAGGGGGAACAGAGAGGGGAGTGGGGATGGGAGTGGTGAGGGGAGTGGAGAGGGGAGTGGAGGGGGAGCAGAGAGGGGAGCGGCAAGGAGGGTAGTGAGGGCAGTGGAAAGGGTTGTGGAGAGGGGAGTAGTGAGGGAAATGGAGGGGGAGTGGAGAAGAGAGCGGTGAGGGAAGCAGAGAGGGGAGTAGTGAGGGAGTGGAGGGGGAGCGGGGAGGGGAGTGGAGGGGGAGCGGTGAGGGGAGTGGAGAGGGGAGTAGTGAAGGGAGTGGAGAGGGGAGTGGAGGGGGGAGTAATGAGAGGAGTGAAGGGGGAGCGGAGAAGGGAGTGGAGGGGGGAGCGGAGATGGGAGTAGTGAGGGAAGTGGAGAGGGGAGTGGAGGGGGGAGTAATGAGGGGAGTGGAGGGGGAGCGGAGAAGGGAGTGGAGGGGGGAGTAATGAGGGGAGTGGAGGGGGAGCGGAGAAGGGAGTGGAGAGGGGAGAGGAGAGCGGAGTAGTGAGGGGAGTAGCGAGGGGAGTGGCGAGGGGAGAGGGGAGTGGAGAGGGCAGTAGTGAGGTGAGTGGAGGGGGAGTACTGAGGGGAGTACTGAGGGGAGTGGAGAGGGGAGTGGAGAGGGGAGTGGAGAGGGGAGTGGAGGGGGAGCGGAGGGGGAGCGGAGAGGGGAGTAGTGAGGGGAGTGGAGTGGGAGTAGTGCGTGGAGTAGTGAGGGGAGTGGTGGGGGAGCGGAGAGGGGAGTGGAGGGGGAGTGGAAAGGGGAGCGCAGTGGGGAGATTAGGGGGACTGGAGAGGGGAGTAGTGAGGGGAGTGAAGGGGGAGTATAGAGGTGAGTGGAGAGGGGAGTAGTGAGGGGAGCGGAGAGGGGAGTGGATGGGGGAACGGAGAGGGGAGTGGAGAGGAGAGTGGAGGGGGAGTAGAAAGGGGAGCGGACAGGGGAGTAGTGAGGGGAGTGGAGGGGGTGCGGAGGGAGGAGCGGAGAGGGTAGTAGTGAGGGAAGTAGTGAGGGAAATGGAGGGGGAGTGAAGAAGAGAGCGGTGAGGGGAGCAGAGAGGGGAGTAGTGAGGGAGTGGAGGGGAGCAGAGAGGAGAGTGGTGAGGGTAGTGGTGAGGGGAATGAAGAGGTGAGTGGAGGGGATGCTCCGAGAGGAGTGGAGAGGGTAGTGGAGGGGGAGCGGAGAAGGGAGTGGAGAGGGGAGCGGAAAGGGGAGTGGAGAAGGGAGCAGTGAGGGGAGTGGAGGGTGAGAAGAGAGGGGAGTAGGGAGGGGAGTAGTGAAAGGAGTGGAGGGGGAGCGGAGAGGGTGGTGGAGAGAGGAATGGGGTGGGAGTGGAGAGGGGAGTGGAGGGGGAGTGGAGGGGGAGTGGAAAGGGGAGTAGTGAGGGGAGTGGAGGGGGAGTGGAGAGAGGAGTGGAGAGGGATGTGGAGTGGGAGCAGAGGGAGGAGTGGAGGGGGAGTGGAGGGGAAGTAGAGAGGGGCGTAGTGAGAGGAGTGGAGGGGGAGCGGAGAGGGGTGTGGAGAGGGGAGTGAGGGGGCGGAGAATGGAGTGGAGAGGTGAGTGGAGGGGGAGCCGAGAGAAGGGTAGTGGTGAGGGTGTAGTGGTGAGGGGAATGGAGAGTGGAGTGGAGGGGGAGCGGAGAGGGGAGTGGAGGGGGGAGTGGAGGGGGGAGTGGAGGGGGAGCGGAGTGGAGGATGGTGAGTGTAGTGGTGAGGGGAGCGGAGAGGGGGGTGGAGAAGGAAATGGTGAGGGGAGGGGTGAGGGGATGGGAGAGGGGATGGCAAAGTGATGGGCGAGCGGTGCAGTGAGGGGAGTGGAGAAGGAAGTGGTAAGGGGATGGGTGAGGGAAATAGTGAGGTGTGTAGTGAGGGATGTAGTGAGGGGAGTGGAGAATGGAATGGTGAGGGGTGAGGGGAGTGGTGAGGGGTGAGGGGAGTGGTGAGGGGTGAGGGGAGTGGTGAGGGGTAAGGGCTGAGGGGTGCGGTGAGACTAGTGACAATTTCTCTGTGGTCTTTCTCCTCCTTAGTTTTCAATCATCTTATCGTCCTGCACCTTTCCCCAGAACTCCAAGACTTGTCCCCGATATAACTGATCAGGACTCACACCCACACCCCCTCTCCACCATCGAAGCCGCCTACATTTGTCTGTCCTCCACCCCAGGCCCTTGCCTCTAACTGGGCTTTACATCCTGCTCACACCCTTTGCTTGTAAATTCCAGTGAATCCCATTCTGTGATACCTGACTAACCCTCACTCTTCTTATGGAATGCCTATGGTCCTAGCAGCACTGCAGGGACCACAGGCAAAAACTCCACTCGGATCTGATGAATGCTACCCCAGAGTATCAGAGCTGCAGGCCGCCAGCAGGATTAGGATGGACCTTCCCATTGGAAGGCAGGGAGTGTATCTCCATAGAAAATCCATTCCGCTGTTTCTCCTACCACGGAGATGCTATCAGACCTTATTTCCAGTATCTTCTGCTTTTGTTTGGTCTTGTGCCATGATCTTTATGGTTACAGAAAATTGTATAGAACATATACCACAGAAACATGACATTCAGCCCAAATGATGATTTGTCTCAATGGTTAAACTCCAAATAGTCCTACTCTTATCCTTCTTGATCTCACCCATCAGCATAACCTTTAATTCCTTGCTCCTTCATGCATTTATCAAGCATCCACTACATTACATGTGTGTTACTTGCTTCAGCTGCCGGCCGACTGTAAGGAAAGCAGGTCGGGGCGTGGTTTGGTTTGTACGCGGGGTGACCGGGAGCCAGTGGTCGATGTCTGTACAGGAGGAAAGAGAGCTGGGGAGGGTCAGTCAGTACGCAGGGTGGCCGGAGACTGGAAGGCCAACAACCAGCTTGTCGGAAAGCGGCATGGGGTAGTCCGGTCATATGCAGGGCGACTGGGAGTGGGTGGTCGACAACCAGCCTGGAGGAAAGCAGGCCTGGGGAGGATTGGTCAGTATGAAGGGAGGCCGGAGACCAGAAGGCCAATGACTGTCCTGCAGGAAGGCTAGCCAAGGAAGGTCTGATCAGTATGTGGTATGGTCAGGTGTCAGGTGTCCTTTTATAGCGAAATTGGGTCTGTGTTCCATGTACTGTTGCCATTTGATTGCACTGTCTTGTCTGTGTTTGTTACTGTTATCTTTGTGATGAATGGGAGTGGGATTTAAGGATTGTCCTCATCTCCCTGAAAACTGGTTGAATGGTGGGGTTTGGGGTTCGTCTTTTCTGCCGTTTCCCCTGTATATAGTGTTTCTTTGTGAACTGCTGCTTCCTGTTTATTGTTAACTGTATTTTGTACTGTTTAATTAAAAAAAACTTGTTTCGGCTGTTTCTTATAGTAGTAGGTTCCATATTTTGTCACATTCCAAGTAAAGAATCTTTTCCTTATTTCCTTGTTAGATTTATTAGTAACGATTTTATATTTACTGAGCTCACCCCCAAGTGAAAATTCAGACATAAAAGAGTATAGGAATGGGTAACATAAACAGCTCTGATGCTGTGAACCTCTTCTATCACTGCCATCAGATCCAACAGGGGTTGGAAAGAACTCAGCTCAGATTCAATAATGGAATTAAATGGCATTTTACTCCAAAATTGACTCCCTTCCTTGTTGCACCTTCTGCATCAGTGCTGAAAATTAGCCATGTGTAGAGGATTTAGTCTTCTTCATCGGCCTCATTGCACGCATTCTTAAAGAAATAAAGCTCTTTCAGGTTAACTAGTCAAATCAGTGCAGTCATAAAATCAGTGCAGTCTTCATTAATACCTCTATGAGCTGTCTCCTTTCTCAAATAAGCTCTTCCCAGCTCGATGTACTGCCATCTCGTTCTGTCCCCATTGTGGTTTTCCATGAACAAGTTCAGACTGAATGTAGAGGCACACAAAATATGGTAAGGCAGGGCTTGTTAATAGAAGCACAAAAATGCCTCTAAGGTGAGCCTCACTTCAGTTTATTTAGTGCAACAGACCAGGACTACCTCACACAAATAAAGATGGACATTTCCAATGGTGGCAAATATTTATATGTACTGCAAAGCTATCCCTGTTGGGACTCATTAATTACTAAAGGATGGGAGAAGCAAATTCTTTGTCCTTTAAAATTTTGTGCCATCACAAAGAGTATTTTTAAAATTTGTTCTAGGCCAGCATTTATTGCTCACCCCTAATTGCCCAGAAGGCAGATTAAGAATCAACGACATTGTTGTGGGGATGGAGTCACATGTAGGTCAGATCAAGTCAGGAATGCAGATTTCCTTCCCTGAAGGGCATTAGAAACCTATATGGTTCAGTACAACAATTGTTACATAGATCTGAATAGCTAACTTTTTCTTACAATGTTTTGATTGAATTAAAATTCCACTATCTACTGTGGTGTGATTCAAACCCAAGACATTCTGGATTAGTATGGGAGAAAATTACTGCAGATGCTGGAATCTGCACTGAAAACAACAAATGCTGGAAATCACAGTGGGTCAGGCAGCGTCCATGGAGAGAGAGCAAGTTAATATTTCAAGGCTAGATGACTCTTCATCAGAGCTGAGCTAGTTATCTGGACTCAAAACGTTAGCTTGTTCGCTCCCCGTGGATGCTGTCTGACCTGCTATGATCACCAGCATTTGGTATTTTCAGCCTCTGATTAAATGGTTTAGTGATAATACCATAGGCCATCTCCTCCGCTGTGTGTCTGCTTTTAATCTAAGCAATACACTAGCTTCACAACAAAGTCTAAATATTGCTTTCATAATATCTTTCATGTTGTTACTGTTTAGTTTTGAGTTTTGATTGAGTTGGTAGTGGGTTACCATCTGAAACTTGAGCACATGGTCTTAGCTCGGATTTCAGTGTGTCATTGTGGCAGGGCTGCATTGTTAGAAACGCTGTCAAGTGAATAAGGTGTGTTAAACTGACGCCTTGTTTTTTAAGTCAAGATGTTATTAAAGCTCTCATCTCCACATTTGATAATTAAAAGATGGTCTTCTTGTACCAAAAACAGCAACAATTCTTCAACTAACACTGTCAAAATGAAACCTAGTATTCAGTACTTCATAATATATGAAAGTATTCATTGCTATTCACAACAGCAAAAATGATGCTGTGCTGTGGCCACATGACTGGATTCACCAAAATTCAGAACATAGGAGCAGAATTTGGCGATTCATCTGCTCCACTACTTAATTCAATCATGGCTAAGCTGTACACCAACACCAGAGCTCCAAATCACTTGATATCTCTGCCGAATAAAAATCAACAAGAGACAATTGTGCGTGTGAAGAGACACTTGTATTTGTGATTTGCAATTGAGAAACATATTGAACATGCTGCAGCACTCCCTGGATCCTGAGGAGGGCAGTATTGTTCCTTACATGCCTGACCTACTTGGATCCCTGTTTTTCAAGAAGCTGGAGGAGGTAGGTGCCATAAAATATCGCCTCAATTTAACAAATAACATTTAAGAACTCTCTTACCGTTCATCTAAATTATCCTGAACAGGGATAAAGACCCACTAATATAACAAATATGTGATACTAACTGCAACCACATGTAGCAATTATTTGAGATGAGCTTAATATTGAAAAAATAAAGTTATTTCTGAGATGTGGCAGTATTCATGTTTGAACATTTGTAGCACAGATGCTTGGAGAAATCAATGACTCACTTCCATTAATTTCGGTGTGGAGAGAGCCAACTTCCATCAGTCCATAATTCAAGTTGCTCACTGCAGTATTGAAGGAGTGCTGCACTGTCAGATGTGCGGTATTTAAATTAAAGTCCTGTCTGTACTTTCAGATGAATGTATAAGGTTCTAAAGCCTTTGAAGAAATTCAGTGAAGAAAACTGGGGGAAATTTCTTGACTCATAGTGCCCACAAAATGCTGAAGGGAATGTTGTTAAAGTTTGTTTTCAAAAGACTTGGTATTCACTTAAGTACCTGTGTTGTCTGCCTCCCTCAGGGCCTGACCTATGTGGGAAGAGTCACATCTGGCTGTGACTTCTGGATTAATAAGGGATCGAGTCTCACTGGGACTATTTTGAAAGCACCATGCAGCTACGTGGCACTGGGGTTTACCAAGTGCATCTGGCCAAAAATACATTCTACAGGTCCCCAGCAGCAAGGGACCATTAATATGATAGGTCAATACCTAACGTTGCTGGATGGTGTTGAATTAGAATTGATTGCCACCAATAATTATTGCAATTAAACTGCTAGTTGTAGAAAGCATCAAGGTTAGTCCAGCATCTCAAGGTGAGCTCTGAGGATGACATGTTTTTGTATAGGGTTAAGAAAGGATAGCATTCTTAAAAAGTCCAGTTTGAGTACTGGTATCTAAATTGGACCTTCGAGTGCCTATTAGGACTGAGCTTTGGAGGTTTTCTTTAGCCATCTGCATTTTCCATTGCTCGGAATTGGCAGTAATGGTTCGAGCTCCAGTTTGCTTTACCTGTATTCAGGTGCTTAGGAAGGGAGGTGAAGAAAGTTGTCTGCATTTATATCCTATCAGTAATTGCCTTGGAGTGATTGAGAGTTGCCTTCTTGGACTGCAGTCTATGTGTTGATAGGGAGAGAGTTCAAGGATTTTGTCTCAGTCACTATAATGCGATGGTGATATAATTCCAAGTCAGGGATAGTGTGGACTTGGGGTCATCCCATGAACCTGCTGACCAGGTCCTTCTCGATGTTTGGTAAGTGCTGTCAAAGATGCCTGGGCAAGTTGCTGCTCTGCAATTTGAACATGGCATACACTTGAGGTGACAATCAAATGAACTGCTTTGTACTGGATTTATCAAGTTTCTTGAGCGGTTTTCAAAGCTGTATTCATTCAGACAAGTGGAGACAATTTCCTCACTTTAGTAATTGTATTGAGGTCAGCCAGGTGCACCTCATTGAATATGAGTTCCCCGATTGTGGCTGTTAGTCTGGTCCAATCAGGGAACCCTGGCTGATAGAAATAAACCTTCAGAGGTTCTGTTCACTCTGAGAGCTGGCTCGGAGGAAGCTGGAACAGTGTCAAGGTCTCTCCATGTGTAAATAAAGGATGACTTGGTGACAAGATACTAGCCTCTACGGAATTATTTCAGTGGCAATGAGAATAAAGCACATTCCTGGAGAAACAAGTTGGGGTAAGCATTTCTGGCATCATGCCATTTTTTGGGACTCTTGACTCATTAGATCCTGTCAAAGACTGGGCCCAGAATGTAGAAATATTTTTTTTTCGGCAGATGAAAAGCAATGAGTAATTCGCCTGGTAGCTTGCAGACCTGCAGCTTTTTCAGTTATTAGGAGCCCAACTTTCCCTGAGACACCAGGTGCTAACGTGTTTCAAGAGTTGACGGATTTAGCGAAGGAATATTACAACCCCAAGCCTTCTCAAATTCTAAGATGCTATCATGTTCACTCAGCAATTCAAGAACTGGGAGAATCAAAGTTTGGATTTTTGACTAGGTTAAGATGATTTGCAGAGGCTTAACGCTCAATGAGATGCTGAGAGACAGGTAGATATGTGGGATTAATGATGTAACCATGCAAAAGCGCCTAATAGCTGAAGCCCGCTTAGATTTCAAACAGGCACTCCAACTGGCTTTATAATTGGAAAATGCGCTAAGTGGAGCATTTGAATTGCGAGGTATTCCAATGGAAGTGGACACCCTCGCCTGTCCAACTGAGCTTGGGGAACTCCACTTGAATGAAGGCAATTGTACAGCCACATTCCTGAACAAAGGGATTCTGGGTCAGTCCACAATAAAACCCCAAAACAAAGCCAAACCTCAGGCAAACAGTTAGAGTTTTCTTCAGGATCTGGGCTGGCAAGCCATTGTAGTTGCTACCGGTATATGGACTTGAGACAGCATTGAGGTCCTACTAGACCTAAATTGTTAAGAGAGCTCATAAGCCAGTGTCCAAGAGAATGCACACCCTGGAAAATCCATCTACATCTGGTTTGGAACAGTTAAGTTGCTTAGCAACACCTAAATCAGAACCAATCAAAATAAATGTCTGGTTAAATGGTCACCTGGTTCTAATGGAGGCAGATATTGGCACGGCTGTATCAGTGATCTCAAAACCAGTCTTTACCAAAATTCGCTCTAGACACTAACTCTTAAGCTTGCATAAGACCTTGGCAAGACTGAGAAGCTAGACCAGGGAAAATTTACAGATTAAGGGTACAACTTTGATTCTGGTCTCTTCAAAGAAATAGCTGGTTCAGTTACTACTAATTGTAGTAAAAGGCTTGGGCCCAAGCTTGACAGGGTGAAATTGGTGTCGAGAGAGATTCGCCTAGATTGGCTCAATATGTTTTGACTAGAAAATGATTACCTGAGTAAAGTCTTAATTAAATACCTGGAAGTCTTTCACTCACTCTCCTGACTTCCATCTTACAGTTGATGGACATACTTTGAGTAATCAAGAGCTTAGTTACTTCCCTCAGAATCTTTGTGTCTGATTTAGTGTTTGCATAGTTGATCCAGTTCAGTTTCTAATCAATAGTAAGGCTCAAGTTGTGGGAGATTCAACAATGATAGACATAGAAACATCGAAACAGGTGCAGGAGTAGGCCATTCAGCCCTTCGAGCCTGCACTCCCATTCAATATGATCATGGCTGATCGTGCAATCTCAGTATCCCATTTCTGCTTTCTCCTCATGTCTCTTGATCCCTTTAGCTGCAAGAGCCACGTCCACCTCCTTCTTGAATATACCTAACGAACTGGTCCCAATAGCTTCCTGTGAGAGAGAATTCCACAGGTTCAAACTCTCTGAGTGAGGAAATACTTCCTCACCTCAGTCCTGAATGGCCTACCCTGTATTCTTAGATTGTGACGCCCAGTTCTGGACTTCCCCAAAATTGGGAACATTCTTCCAGCACATAGCCTGTTCAGTCCAATCAGGATTTTATATGTTTCTATGAGAAAGCCCCTCATTCTTCTAAATTCCAGAGAGTACAAGGCCAGTTGATCCAGTCTTTGTTCATATGTTAGTCCTGCAATCCCAGGAATCAGTCTGGTAAACTTTCGCTGGACTCCCTCAATAGCAAGAATGTTCTTCCTCAGACCAGGAGGCTAGAACTGCACACCATACTCAAGGCCCTACATAAATGCACCAAGATATCCTTACTCCCATACTCAAATCCTCTTGCTATGAAGGCCAGCATGCCTTCAGCTTAATGCAGCTGAAAGTCAAAGGATCAAGGTTAGATTCTCTTTCGTGGAAGACGTTCATTGTCTGCATTTCTGTGTCATGGGAGCTGACTTTTTATGTATCAGTTACAGGCTGAATACTGTTCAGGTCTTGCTGCATATGAACATGAGGATTTTGCAAGTCTGACTCGGCAGAGAACCCTTTTTGCGTGTGCAGCAAGTGGTCAAATTTCCCAAATCAATCCAGGTCATCATATTTACATTGTCTTTGTTAAGGAACGGATCCTGCCTGTCCCCGAACCTGTCCAATAGCACACCTTCCACAATCCCAGGAGCGTACAATCTACTGCCAGGATTACCATTTCAAGGTCTTTTGCAAGCCTGCCTAACTTCTCCTGTCACAACTCCTGTTCATCAAAGCACACTGCTTGTGTTGTTGAGAATGAGAAATAAATTCTAATTTAACACCTTTTTATTTGTTGTTGGGACATTATAATTATGATGTGCCTTCCTGGGCACTTGTCGAATGTATTTTCAGTTGGAGGAGTTGGGCAAACACCGGTGTCACCGTGTTGCTGCTTTCAAAATAGTCCCAGTGAGACTGAATCCTCGATTAATTCCGAAGTGACAGGCAGATGTGACCCAATGCAACACTTGCAATATAAACTCGGCACTGAGGGAACCAACCCATCACAGATATCTTAGTGGGTGCCAAGTCTTTTGAAAACATTTCTTGCCTCTTAAGCAGTTTAAAACCATTGCCTTAAATTCATTCATAGCAATCTCCAGTTGTTATCAAAGGTGTACACTCACCTTGTGCCCGCCCATACATGAACAGTTTTCCCAATCAGTTGGGTGCTGAGTGGAGGCCGGGTTTACCAAGGTTATCTTGGTGCTTGAATCTGCTGTGGTTCGAAAGTAACCCTTGAGTTGCCAGATTTGATCGATTGTCAGGTGCCAATTAATTACACGCCACAAATTTTACAGTGTGTGCTATTAAAAAGCAGACTAAAGCCCACCTAAGTAACGTTTATGACAAGAAATTGAGGAAGAAAACTAATGTGAAATGAATATCTTGATTCTAAGTTTGTAATGATAAAGTGAAAAGTGTAACCATAGTATGCTATGTTATGGTGAAATGTAAGTAAGTGAAGATTAAGCATTGTAAATGTAAGATGGATGGGAAAAGAGTATAATCAGAAATTCAGCACAGTAAATGATTTGTGTTATGTGATCTGTACCTTTAATACGGGCTTTGGAACTGTGCATAGGTAACAAGTGAAGTTCCATTGTCTGGTTGCCAAACATAGACTAAGATTTCTTTTGTTAGAGTGTTTTGACAAAGTCAATGACTTAATTAGTATTTATACAAAGAAAAAAAATATATTTCTCCCTTTAGATAGAGAACACGTTCATGTATTCCTTTGTTCTTGTGTCTCTGATAAGTTATCAAGTAAAATGGTAGACCTTCTGAAGGCTCAGTTCAAATACAGTCATTCCTTAACAGGAACAGTTTTCAAGTCTGTTGATCATTGTCTTGTTTGTTAGTGATATAAACTCCACTCGATATCTAGAGACAACTGAGTCTTTTTCATCATTCCTTGTGAACAAGAGAACTGAACATGCTGACAAAGGGTTTTCCTATCGGATGTCATCAATGCCCTGAGGAATTCTGGAAATGAGCAAAAACAGCCATTTCATTATTTCTGGCCTTATAAGTGAAAAGGGAGAAAAGCATTAGGCTTATGAAATTAATCAAATTGAAAATCCATGTATGTATGTATAGATTACACAAGTTGTCAGGATTTGAAACGCACTACCCGAAATGGTGGAAGATAGAAATTCAATTGCAGTCATCAATAGGGAATTGGATAAATACTTGGAAAAGAAAATCTGGGGTAGGTGAAATGTGGGACTAAATCTTCAAAAGAGTCAAGGTAGACTCAGGCTGAATGATGGAGAAAGTGAGGACTGCAGCTGCTGGAGATCAGAGCTGAAAATGTGTTGCTGGAAAAGCGCAGCAGTTCAGGCAGCATCCAAGGAACAAGAGAATCGACGTTTCGGGCATCAGCCCTTCTTCAGGAATTCCTGAAGGAATTTTTAGCTCAGGCTGAATGATGCACTTGTACCATATAACACTATGATTCTGTAAGATTAGGTTATCTTTCACTCTCCCCTTTACCCCCCACTCAAATATTTCCCGCGAGCTTTTTAACCAACTAATCATTTAAAAAAGAAAATTGATAAAGTAGGATTAAGATCTTTTTATTTCCTCCTGAGATGAGGAAGAATTTGTTCACTCCGAGAGTTGTGAACCTCTCCCACAGGAAGCTGTTGGGGCCAGTTCATTAGATATTATTGAAATAAGACACATTTTGTCAAATCTCTTTGTCTTGTTATTATCAAGGTATATCCTTCATTTGTTCACAACAGCCAATATACAGGTGTACCCAACCACCCTGTACTTGCACAACCTGCAGCAGTGTCCATTAGATGTAGATTCTACAATTGGACAACAGGTCTGAACAGGTTGTTTGGAAAGTATCTATCTCTTAATGAGCGCTTTCTTCTCAGGAAAAATATACCCTGAGGAGCTAGGGCTCTTTTGATATGGGGCAACGTTCCTCCTGCTGAACCTGGGGACCCAGGTTCAAGTCCCAACTGCTCCAGAGGTGATTAATAATATCTCTAAAGACATTGTTTAGAAAATGTCTTATCTGAGGAACTAGGGCTCTTGTGTTGTGATGGTCTTTACCCTCCGAGTCTAGAGGCCTGGTTTCAAGTCTCACATGGTTCAGTGGTATGTCATAACATTCGTGAACAGGTTGACTAAAAATACCTACCCTGAGGAGCTACTGTTCTATGAGAGAAATGATTGAACTGTAGCAGCCACAATAATCTTCCTTTGCGCTAGGTATGCCTCTAACCAACAGAAAGTATCCCCAATGTTGGCAGCTTTGCTTGGGCTACCATGATGCTGCATACACTCAAATAGTGCGATGGTGTCAAGTAAAGTCACCTTCACTGCTCCTTTAGAGTTCAGCTCGCTTGTCCATGTCTGCACCAGGCTGTAATGTGGCCAGGAGCTGAACAAACAAACAGAGAGCACCTTATTGTTAAGTATTACTGTCATCCACTTGTTCTATCATTTTGCTAATGATTGAGAGTAAAATGATGGGGCGGTAATTGGCTGGATTAGATTTCCCTGATTTTAATGGGCACGATCTACCTGGATAATTTTAATCATTGCCAGATACCAGTGTTGTGCTGGAACAGCTTGATTGGCAGGATAGTTAGTTCTGGAGCACAAGTCTTCAGAATAGCACTGTTGCCAGATATTGAAAACTGCAATGAATTTGTTTCTCCATTTTACAGGAATAAGGGAGATTAGCTAAGTTGCAGCATGACACATATATCTTGAGCAAATCAGAAAGTAAAATGTTGGAATCCCTACAGCACGGAGGCAGGTTATTTGGCCCATCGAGTCCACACCAAACCTCTGAACTTTATGAAAAAGCCCTTTGTCATAATGAATAATTCATAAAAACATCAAGGCCAAAGGTGGAATCCATAAACATCATTGATAGAGTGCATGCAATTCAGTAGCTCAAGCTTGCTCCACCATTTGATGGGGATCATGGTTGAACTGAACATAACCTCTACTTTTCTGTCTACCCCCATACCCTTTGTCTCTCCTGTCAATCAAGAATTTACTCAACTCAGCCTTAAAAATAGTCAATGATCCTTCCTCCACTGCCCTCTGGGAAAAGCTATTCCACAGGTGAAGTAGATGGTTCAGTGATTAACATTTTCCAATGGTTTGTTGGATGTGCGTTGATAACAGGAGACTGGAAGATGTGGCTCCAATCATTAAAAACATCCAGAAGTATTATCACAGGAATTCAGCAAGGCATCTACACTGGCAAAAATACCGGAGCTTTTTAATAAAGAAAACATATTAAGGCTGTCTGCTGAGTGGAAAAGATTAAGCTAGAATCAAGAAAACATTGTTCAAAAAGGTCAAAATATAACAAACAAGTTTATTGCTGTTCTGCAAAGTTTCTGCACTGAAATTGTGGATGCAATGAAGGTTCATGGAATCCTAATGAAGATGCAGTTTGCGTTTGAGTTGGGGACGGAAGATACTTCTTTTAATAACAGGGAGTTCTCACTACACAGAAGTCGCCCCTAACCTAATGCTCCATGGGTTAATCTCAATCAGTATATTGTAACAACCATGACAGAGTGAAACTGTGTATATTGCAAAGTGCTTGATGATACAAGATGATGAGAAGAGTATTGGTGTATAAGCTGATGGTTCTGAAAGGGTTAATGTTGGAGACTGCATTAAGTTCCATCTAATTTGATGATGCCATAAAGACTTGGGTGGGAACGGATAAAACAGCTTAATGTCTAATGAGGTGAAGAGCTCTGGCCATATGTCTCCCTATGTTCTTAGAAACAATGTTCAACTGTCTGATGCATAGCTAAGTAAAAAATACATATACATTGCTAAATATTAGTTAAGTGACAAATTGTAAAGCGAACTAAATAAAACTGAAAATGTTACACCTGAGATCTTTTTATCCCTGAGCATAGGAGGAGGTTTATAAAATTATGAATAGGGTGAATAGCCAAGGTCTATTCCCCAGGGTAGAGAAGTCCAAAGCTAGGGGGTACAGATTTAAGGTGAGAGAGGAAAGATTTAAAAAGGACCTGAGGGGCAACTTTTTCACACAGAGGTGGTATGTAGATGGAATGAGCTGCCAGAGGAAGTGGTAGAGGCTGGTACAATTAGCGCATTTAAAAGACATTTGGACAGGTACATGGATAGGACAGGTTTTGAAAGATATGGGCCAAACGCTGGCAAATAGGACTAGTTCAATTGAAGCAAGCTGGTTGGCATGGATGGGTGGTTGGGCCAAAGGTTCTGTTTCCATCTGTTTACAACTCTATGACTCCATACCACCATGCAACCACACTGGATAAACATCAGTTAAAATATCTTGCACTCAGAAAGAGAAACATAGAAAATTGGTAGCGTTGAACATAACCATTGAGCCACCATCTCTGTGCTGGTTGGAAAGGAGCTCAGCAGTCTAATGCCACTTTTTAGCTCCTGCTCTACAATTCTGTAGATAATGGTGCTTCATATTCAATTAATGTGTGTATATGATGAGGATTTCAGTCTCTGCCACTTTTCTCTAATCCATCTACTGATTTCTTTACATCTTTGTCTCCAACTATCCTCATATCCAGTCAGTGTAGACCCCTCCTAATCTTATACACCTCAATTAAAGCTTCCTTCATCCTCTGCTGTTCCCAAGAAGCCAACCCAGCCTATTCACTCTTTCCTCAAAGTTAAAGTCTCCATTGCTCAAAGCAAAAAAATCTTCATTTCAGGATGCCCCAAAGCAGCCAATCATCATGTTTTGAATGTTTTTAAACACCATTAACATGTAAGAAACAACAATAACCATTTTGAATACAAGAAGGTCTCACAAACAGTTGTGAAATGAATGACAAGGTGATTTGTTTTTAGACTGTTTGTTAAGCAATGCAAAGATAGTGCAAGAACCTCCTACCTTCCCTCAGCTGTTTACATCTGTCTGAGATATCAAACAGATTCATCCAAGGAAATGGCGTGATTGTCAAGGCTTCCTTAAGGTCAAACTTTAAATTATACATTCAAGTCTTTGGAATGGGATGCAAATCCTAGTTCAGAGTTAAGAAAAGTAAATACTCAGTAAAGGCTGATCTTTAAAAGCTTTATACGACAATGATTTACACCAAAGATATCACTACAGCAAAAAAAAATTAAAGGTAATTGCAATGGATGTTTAGTAGTTTTTCTTTATGTGGCATTCATTAAATACAGGTTTATATCCACTAGCAGTTGCCTGATGTCGAAAGGGCTGACAGGTTTAGACTTGGAGAGGCTGGTAACCCCACAGAATAGGCCCCTGCTGTGAACACTGCTTTCCAGCAATGAAATGGGTATGCAGCAGCTGCCCCCCCCCCACTCAAAAGAGGCAGGAGCTGGGTTTGAATACTTAGAGGCCTTATTAGGGGCCATTTTATGGGCCCACCAACATTTTGCTGAGAATGAGGGCATCTGATTGCTACCATAATACAGGAGCCCTCCTTGCAACAGCCCAAGGGCTAATACAGCCAGAGACTGCACAATGCACAGACATTTGGATCTTTGGTGCCTGAAATAATTGCTTTTCTTCACTTACCAGGCAGAGACGCAAGGTTTCCTGCCAATCTCAGCAATGCCAAGCTCTCCCAATGTACGCAGATGAGGCTTCTGAGGTGCCAACACTCAGGCTTGGTCTTACTCCCAATTCCTCCACCTCCGCCGCATCTGTTCCCAACACGACTTATTCCCAATTCCTCCACCTCTGCCGCATCTGTTCCCAACACGACTTATTCCCAATTCCTCCGCCTCCGCTGCATCAATTCCCAATATGTCCAATTCCACCTTAGAAAATCCCAGATGGCCTCCTTCTTCCAAAATTGCAATTTCCCCTCCCGCGTGGTCGATGATGCCCTCCAGTGTATCTCCTCCACTTCATGCACCACCGCCCTTGAACCCCACCCCACCCAATGCAACAAGGACAGAAACCCCCGGTCCTCACCTTCCACCCCACCAACTTCTGCATACATCGCATCATCCTCTGCCACTTCCGCCACCTCAAACGGACCCCACCACCAGAGATATATTTCCCTCCCCACTCCTATCAGAGTTCCAGAGAGACCATTCCCTCTGCGACTCCCTCAACAGATCCACGCCCACCACCTGACCACAGCCCACTCCTGGCACCTTCCCCTGCCAACGCAGGAATTGCAAAACCTGTGCCCACACCACTCCCCTCACCTCTGTCTAAGTCCCCAAAGGATCCTTCCACATTCGACAGAAATTGACCTGTATCTCTATCAATGTCATCTACAGTATCCGTCACACCCGATGTGGTTTCCTCTACATTGGGGATACAGGATGCCTTCTTGCAGATCATTTCAGAGAATGTCTCCGCACCCACCAACCCCACCACCCTGTGGGTGAACACTTCAACTCCCCCTCCCACTCTGCCAAGGACATGCAGGTCCTGGGTCTCCTCCATCGCCAAACCGTTACCACCCGACACCTGAAGGAGGAACGCCTCATATTCTGCCTTGGGACCCTGCAACCACATGGGATCAAAGTGGATTTCACCAGTTTCTTCATTTCCCCTCCCCCCAACATAATCCCAGTCCCAAGTTTCCAACTCAGCACCGCCCTCCTGACCTGTCTATCACCTTTCCCATCCATCCACTCCAACCCCCATCCAACCTATCACCTTCTCCCTCACCTTCATCCTATCGCTTTCTCAGCTACCTACCCCCCCACAATTCCACCCCCCCCCCCCCCCCCACCCCGGGCACCCATTTATCTGTCAGCCCCTTGGCCCATAAGCCTCATTCCTGATGAAGGGCTCTTGCCCAAAACGTTGATTTTCCTGCTCATCGGATGCTGCACCACACCCTCAACTCTGATCTCTAGCATCTGCAGTCCTCACTTTCTCAGGTCTGGTCAGATGCCCAGTTGGGAAATGGGAGTGGTGGGTTTGGGGTATGGTGGGGGTCGTTGGAATTACCAGGAGGTGTTGGTTTTGGATCTGCTTTTAACCCTGATGAATGTCAACTTCCAAGGCCTGGTGTTACAGTCCTAAATGTCAACCTGTGTAATTATCATTCTGAAGTATTTCACGATCCTGCTTTTAAAACTGCTTTCCCCGATCCAGCAAATTATTTCCACCTTTGCTGATGGCAAGGCAGACATGAGGGATTTACAGAATCAGTGGGGATAAGGCAGTGAAGGGCTGAGTTCAAACCATGGGGAGCTCCCTGTAAGCAAAGGACTCCCCCACACACTTGCACCCATTCTTCGGGGAGTTTTCAATAGCTGTGAGGGTTCGAATCCACATCTGCAGTGCTATTTATAGTTGGTCACATGAATCATTTCATTCTAAAACAAGACTGTTTACAGGATAGAAACAGTGATATCTTTATCTTGGAAAGTTTTGCACTGCTCTCATAAGAAACAAATAATGTGTTGGGTTTAAGAATGTATTATTGCTATGTGACTTCTTTTATTTACTCTTTTGTCGGCATTTTGTTACCCATCCATAATTACCTTGAATGTCTTGCTCGGTTTGCTTAAAGGGCTTGCTCAAGAGTCAGCCACATTGAGCTGAATTTGGAGTCATATCTCAATGGGGATAGCAGATTCCCACTCCATAAAGGACATCAGTGAAGTAAGTGGGTTTTATAGGAATTGCTGAAGGTACAGAGACTAGCACTTTAACTCCAGGTGTTCTTAATTGAATTTAAAACCCACCTCTTGCTATGGTGAGATTTAAACCTTGGACCATTAGCTCAGATCTCTGGATGACATTACCACTGTACATCACCATCTCTGCTTAACATATACTTATGCACTTTCCCAAGGCTCTTATTCTTTTAAGGTTATACTTCTGAATTCAATGGGAAAATATGTTGTATACATCTCGTTTTTATGTCTTTTGGATGAGTGTAATTGTGGTTGACTGCAACCCCACTTGAATCCTGAGAGGGGCACAAGAGAACCATAAAAAATAAAGTTAAAAATAATACAACACCAGGTTATAGTCCAACAGGTTTAATTGGAAGCACACGAGCTTTCGGAGCCTTCATCAGGTGATAGTGGAGGGCTCGATCATAACACAGAATTTACATCAAAAATTTACAGTGTGATGTAACTGAGCTCAAAAACTGCATGAATTTTTGTAAAATCTGTTATCTCATTTTTTAGATTAGAATCAATCTAACATCAGGTCATAGACAGAGAACACAGGGGGCTAACACCTTCAACATATTCCTGAAGAGGATTCCTGAAGAAGGGCTGATGCCCAAAACGTCGATTCTCCTGTTCCTTGGATGCTGCCTGACCTGCTGCGCTTTTCCAGCAACACATTTTCAGCTCTGATCTCCAGCATCTACAGTCCTCACTTTCTCCACCTTCAACATATTGTCTAGCTATCACCATTGTTAACAGCTAATCCGAGAATGCAATTTTAAAAAAAAGGTTTTTTAATTTACACATGAAAGAAGTGAAACTATCACTGTATTCTAACAGATGAAAGGCTTAACAGACAATCAATTTTTCAATGTATAATTTCACTTACATCACACTGTAAATTTTTGCTATAAATTCTGTGTTACGATCGAGCCCTCCACTATCACCTGATGAAGGAGCATCGCTCCGAAAGCTAGTGTGCTTCCAATTAAACCTGTTGGACTATAACCTGGTGTTGTGTGATTTTTAACTTTGTACGCCCTAGTCCAACACCGGCATCTCCAAATCATAAATAATAATGGTGAGGTCTGAGCTAGTTCCGAGCTTGGGTTTATAACTAAGTGTTGCTACCACCTTAAGTGACAAAAAGCAAAGTGGGGAGAAGCTTCCAAATGACAGGCAAAATCATGTCAACTTTTATAAGTTACGTGATAAGATTGTGTTATTGGTGATAATTCTATTGGGATTTTCATTGCAGTACAAAGATGTAATATTCAGAAAGCTCAGACATAAATCTGACTTCAGGAGTTATTACAGAGGCATAGACAATCAAATCTCTTGGTTCACCAAATCCGTGAAACATGGTCAAATACTCCCACCATCTTGTGTGGCGAATTGGTCTACGGCAACACTTCTGTAATATTGTAACACTTCCCTCAATAACAGTTAGCAATAACCTAGATTTATATAGTGCCTCTAAAAATTTCAAGTTGCCTCACTGAGCACTTTCAAAACTTGACGCTGAGTTACATAAAATGATATTAGGGAGGTGAAAAGAAGACTTGGTCAACTTAAAGGAGGAGAGAAATTTAGGTCGAGAAGCAGAGAAATTTAGAATTAGAATTAGATTTTTAGGAGGACAATGACAAGTTTATAATGGAGCCATTCACAGCGCCATCTTAGGTGCAAGGTACATAGGTACAAAATCTTAAGTAAAACGTAGAAAATAAAGAAATAAGTTAAAAGTTCAACATTACAGTTCTTCTCAGTATAAAATAAGGAATAAAGTTAAAAGTTCCAAGTTATGGGCCCACAGTCACTCCACCCTGGGCTTTCCCTGCAAGAGCTCGATTTCTCCCCCATGTTGGTCTCAATCTCTCCCCTGTGCTGCCCTCGGTCTCTACCCTGTGCTGCCCTCGGTCTCTCCCCTGTGCTGCCCTCGGTCTCTCCCCTGTGCTGCCCTCGGTCTCTCCCCCCTATGCTGCCCTCGGTCTCTCCCCTGTGCTGCCCTCGGTCTCTCCCCTGTGCTGCCCTCGGTCTCTCCCCTGTGCTGCCCTCGGTCTCTCCCCCCCGTGCTAAGGAAGGAATTCCAGAGCCTAGGGTCAAAGCAGCTGAAAGCATAGTTACACTTTGGGGCAAAGGAGATCGACAATAGCAGAATAAGCTAGAATTAGAAGAATGTGAAGATATCAAAGCAATATCTTCAGAATCAGGATCAGAATTTTCAAAGCACAGGCAGCACCACAGTCTCGACTCTGATCTCCAGCATCTGTAGTCCTCACTTTTTCCTAGATGATTTCTGGGGTGAGAACAAATGTAGCTTGATGTGTCCCAGGGGTGAGAGTTAATTAAGGATGAAAGAGTTGATTTTCTGATCAGTGGGTGTGATCTATCCAAAATGAAATATAACTTCACGAATAAGGATATCCAATCATTGTTTAGTTATTTCAATGTTAAGTATTTTATATTGACCTTCAAATGTTCTTTCATAGTCTGTACAAGACCTTCATTTTAATAAAATTCTAACCTGAGGTATAACATTAGGCATAATTTCCCTTCCATTCATAGCAGGAGCAGGGTAATGTACTTTGTTTGCTTGTCCACATTGGGTAAACCAGAAACTATATATACCACAAACATTCTAATAATGAGGTAGTATTTTCTGAATTCATTAATTTTAATTTTCTTATTTCATAATTAGTGATTTTTTTTAAAAGCATCAGACTGTGTAGAGAATGCTTATCTAGAAATAATGGCCGATGGGAAAAAAACTCAGGCCAGGGTACTTTAGTTGTATTAACTCTTCTGCTGTTGGTATCCACTCCAAGCTTATTTCCCAACACCTTGCCCACTTAGGAAGAAAATAAAATGATCTGGTACCTGATTGCAAGTTAAGTATGTAATAGCGTTGAGGTTATTTAGGGCGGCATGGTGGCTCAGTGGTTAGCACTGCTATGTCACAGCACCAGTGACCCAGGTTCAATTCCAAACTTAGGCAACTAACTGTGTGGTGTTTGTAGGTTCTTCCCATACCTGCATGAGTTTCCTCCCACAGTTCAAAGATGTGCAATTAGTAGGGTTAGCCATGCTAAATTGCCCATAGTGCTCAAGGATGTGTAGACTGGGTTGATTAATGTAGGATTGTAGGGATCTGGGTGGAATACTGTTCAGAGAGTCGGTATGGGCTGAATGGCCTCTTTCCACAATGTAAGGATTCTATGATTGTCATTGATGTCAAATCAAATTGCCATTAATAATGAATGTTATTTTGCTAAAACTCAACATATGCAACATTTCATACACAAGGAAGTGCAAAATCACAAAGTAGTGATCAAGTAGATAGATCACCAGCACCTTCTCAAGGGCAACTAGGGATGGGTAATAAATGTCGAATAGTCAATGATGCCCACATCCCACAATTGAACAGGAAACAGTTTTAAAAATGAGAAAGGCCATGCTTAATTCATTTATCTGGAGAGACCCTAATAGGTACTCCCTTTGCAGCATTTGAATTTTTTGTTAAGTAATTTCATATACCTTGTTTCCTTCTTTCCCTGGGGTTCTGTTCCAAGTATTAATCAATCTTTCTGTTGTCAGTACTACATTTGATTTGTTTGAATATGTTGCATTATGTCTTTATTTAATTTAAAAGATAATTCTAGTTTTAGCTTTCATTTCTCTTAATAACTTGACATTCGATGATTTTATCTGTATAATTCCACTCTCCAGTGCCTTCTGCCCAACCTGAAGTGCTCAAATTTATTCAGTCTGTTTTTATAGAGCTCAGACACTTAATTCACTAGCATTATAGCTGTTTCTTGAAATGTTTCTAGTGTTTTCACACCTCCTTTGTCCAATGGGAATCAGAGCTCCACATAATACTTGTGATATGTCCTGACCACATCACTATACAATTAATTATAACCTTCTTTCTCCATAATTTAGTGTTCTAACTATGTAGTTTAACATACATTTTGAATTATTCATTGGTGCTTTGCACTCATTAGAAATATTGGGCACTGGATCAAATGAGACCACAACATCTCTTTCCACGTCACCCTTAGCTGTTTCAGTGTTATTCAAGGAGGATTCTCATTCTCCTTCGAAAGTGGAGTACTTTTGCACTTGTCTGATTTCATTTCCATTGATTATTCGTCTTGATCAACTCAAACAATTTCAGGACCACTGTATTGCGTTCTTGAAGCCAAACATGCTCCAACTTAGAAACAGCAGTAAATTTGTCATTGTCCCCAGGGTCCTCATTTTGTCCTTGCCCATGACTTCAAACTGATTCCTGTAGCAAATACTCATTGTTTCCTACTGTCCAATTTTGTATTCATTTCCAAGATTTATCCTGAGTGTAATTAATATCTTTTGTGTGGATTTAGGTCAAAGGTCCTTTGGAACTCTAAACTCATCATGTCACATGGGTTTCCACAATCTCTTAGCTTATTATTTTTCCAAATAAGTTGCAGAGCTTGGCTATTGCCTTTTCTGAATTTGTATTTACTGCTGTATTTACAAGGCTTGTAGTAACCCTCAAGGTTACTTCTGTTCATGCGGCCTAGTACTCACATGAAATGGAACCATAAGATTATTGAGTCTGTATTACTTTGTCAACCTTTTTGAATATTGGTCCAACATTAGCAAAGCTCCAATTTAGTTATGCTCAGTGTCTACTAATTCTCAAGATGACTTCTAATAGCTCACAACACTTCCCCTTAGCCTTTTTGAGAGATCTGACATTAGACATTTCTAGCTATACTTGTTTTGAGCTTTTTAAACCTGTCTGACTTGTATCTCACTTCTATTGCTTATTGATTTTGCTCTGCTACCCTTTGAAGAGAGCATGTTACTCACATGTTTCCTTATGAAAACTAACTGGAGGTTGTCATTGGATTATTTACTGATTGGTGGTCATCCTCAGTTTCAAGTGCACTTTATGTTTTCACGATTCTCAACTCTTATTCTGATTGGCATTCTATAATAGGACAAATAATGTTTACAATTTTTTTTATCTTTTATTATCATAATTTTAAAATGCTACTCAATGAATTCATCTCAGAGATTATCATATTAATTCTGAATTTTTCATTTTTGTGTTAATAAGTTATAAGTATATACTTATCCTGTGTTTTATTCTTTGAAATATGTTTCTGTTAACTTCTGGTGCAACTCCTTCCCTAATATCATTGTGGGGACCAACAATCAGCATAAGGATAGAAAAGGCAGGTCCCGTGAAGATCATTTCAACTTACTTAGGGATGGGCAATTAACATAGCTTTGTTGGCATTGCTCATGTTAAGAAAAGAGAAAAAAAGGAGATTGGCATTTATATCGTATATTTCTCAAACTCATGTGTCGTAGTGCTACAAAACTAATTAAGTGCTATTGAAGTGTAGTTGCTCAGGTAATGTGGGAAAATACAACAGCAAAAAACCACTGACAGCAGCATTATTATGACTAAGTAGTTAATTCATTTGGTTATACTGGTTAACAGATAAGTGTCCAGCCCATACATTGGGAAGACATTCTTTCACAACCAGCAGATGAAGGAGCAGTGCTCCGAAAGCTGGTGCTTCCAAATAAACCTATTAGACTATAACCTGGTGTTATGTGATTTTTAACTTTGAATTATTTTGTGGGATATTCTCCATCCACTCGAAAGATCAAATGGGGTCTTGATTTAATGTCTCATCCTAAAGGTGATCCTTGCCAATGAAGTGCTCCTTCTTAACTGCATTGGAGGGTAGGCCTTGATTTTGAGCTGAGGACTCTGAAGTGGACTTTGGAACTATGAAATGCTGACTTAGAGCACAAATAATGACAGTGACAAGTTGAATGTCTGTCTTAAGTTATAATTATCTCGTGACACCAATTAACCAACTGAAATGAAATGGTCTTGAGTGTTTTTTCCACACATAGGTCCAGCTCGCAAAGCTTAATATTGAATTAATTTTGGTTGTTTCTTCATTCTGAAGTTTTCTTTTAATTCATTCATGGGTTGTGAGTGTCACTGGCCCAGCCAGCGTTTATTGTACATCCTTAACTGCCCTTGCAAAAGCGTGGACAGAGGTAGACCCACAATGCTATTACGGAGAGACTTCCAGGATTTTGACCCGAGTGCAGTGAGGGAACATTAATATACTTCTAAACCAGGATATTGTATGACTTGGAAGACAGCTTACAGATGGTGGTGTTCCAATGGCCTTCTAGGTGGCAAAGGTCATGTATTTTAGAAGATGCTGGCTTAGAAGTCATGGTGAGTTGTTTCCATGCAACATTTAGATGGTACAGTGGCGGCTTTGGATGGAGTTAATGTTTAAGCTGGCAGGTGGGGGTATAATCAATTGGTTGGCTTTGTCAGGATGGTGTCCAACTTCTTGCATGTTCTTGGAACTGCAGTTGTGTAGTTGCCCTGAAGATATAAGCTTCACAGAAATTTCAATTGATGAACCAGGAAATAGATCTTTGGATCTATTGATGTCATTTGGTTTGGGTTTACACTGTTTTATTGTTTGCTATCCAACTACAAGCTGAAATGAATTTGATAATCCGATAAAGATACAGCATCTTAGAAGACTAAACTCCTTCTAATGTGCAGTAAATGCCACAACTGAGCTAAGGGAGAAAACGACAATCCTTTTGGTGTCTTCCCACAGTTGCTTATTAGTACTGCCACCTCACATATGCAAAGGCTCACAAAACTACTCATCAGGACCAAGAGATTGGTAGGTTTTTGTCAGGTAAAGGGTATCCATGAATATGGAGCAAAAACAGAGGTTTAGAATAGCCACCTAATTGGCTATTCTAATAGCCACCTATTTTGAATTGGGGGACAAAATGGAGGACCTGAAAGGCTTATTTCAGCTCTATGTGTAGATCATAGGTGACCACTAGTTTACAGGATTCTGTCCAAATATGATGCCCCAAAGTTATTGTCACTTATTGACAAGATTCTGACCTGTTGACTTTATTTATTGGTAAATTACAGGAAGGCAGTCATCCTTTTGGATGATTCAAGGAATAATGAGTAACATGGGTGGACGTGATGTGTTCACATACTTCATACAAATTGAAGGATTAGGACAAGAATATTTGAATTGTCACAATAAAGTATGCAATACATATTTAAGACTGAAATGTACAGGATGGTATTTTACCAGTTACACCAGTTTTGCCATATGACCTTTTTGATTGAACTATCTCATTCACCCAGTAATTATAAAGTGCAATCATGCTAGGAATTTTCCTTAAGGGTTACAGAACTGATAGAGTGTGATTTAAATTAGTTCCTGTAACCTGAGAAGCCTAATATGTGTGTCAGAGGATTCAAAAATCTATTCAGTATTACACAATGTATTATTTAAGAATAGCAACAGAGCACAAAGCCATAAACTTGCATAACATTGCAACTGTTCCTTCCTACAGTACAAATATTATATGCTTCTTAATTCATGAAGGCATTAATTTTGTTTTCTTCCACTTCCCCATTGTAGATTCAACCATTCGTTGTGTCCTTTCTGCTTGCCATTCAATGACTGGAATTGAGATATATTGCCAGATCACTGTTACTTATAATCTGTACCATAAAGTCATGGAGAAGTACAACACGAAAATAGACCCTTTGGTCCAACTCATCCATGTCGGCCAGGTATCCTAAATAAATCTAGTCACATTTGGTCTATATTGCTCTATTCAATCCAGACGCCTTGTAAGTGTTGTAATTTTACCAGCCTCAACCACTTCCTCTGGTAGCTCATTCCATACACGCACCACCCTCTGCATGAAAAAAAATGACCCTAGTTACATGACACACAAGGATAAATTCTATCATTATACCTACCTATCAGAGCAGGACTGAGATTAGAAATTCACCATTAAACGAAAAAGGCTGGTCAGGGGGCTGTCAACCTCATCCATTTTGTTACTCGCAACAACAAATCCATCTCAGCCTTCTCCTCAAAGTCCTCATCCTTAGAGAAGCCTGTGCTTAGCTGGTGTAAATTAATCCACATGATACAACAACTGAGCTGAGTGCACTGGATGCCTTAACACACAGACACCCCAACAATATCCTGGCTGCAGTGCTTATGATCTGTGCTCGAGATTTGGCTGTCCTCTAGCCACATGCTTCCAATACAACCGAAACACTGGCATGTAATCAGCAATGTGGAGAATTATTCCATTATGCATTTTCCCAGGAAAACAGGACAAATCTATTCTGTCCCCCGTTCTCCCACCCACATCCCATCAGCTTCCTCTCAACTGCCAGCAAATTGATGGATGATGTTGTTGTCAGTGCTGTCAAGTGGTCTCCAATGATTGCTTAACAATGCCCACTCTGCCAAAGACAGGCAAATCCTGGACCTCCTCCATTGCCAAATCTAAGCCACTCAACACCTAGAGCAGGAACGCCTCTTCTTCCACCTTGGGACCCTCCAAACAAACGGGATCAATATGGATTTCACCAGTTTCCTTATGTCTCCTCCCCCCACCTTATCCCAGATCCAATCCTCCAACTTGGGACCACTTCTTGAACTGTCCTACCTGTTCATCTTCCTTCCCACCTATCCGCTCCACCCTCCGCTCTGACCTATCACCATCACCCCTACCTTCATCCACCTATCACATTCCCAGCTACCTTCCCCCCAAGCCCCACCCCCCGTCCATTTATCTCTCAGCCCCCATGGGCACTCACACATTTTTGAATGAAGGGCTTAAGCCCAAAACATCAACTCTCCTGCTTGGATGCAACCTGACCTGCTGTGCTTTTTCAGTGTCACAGTTTTTGACTCTGACCTCCAGCATCTGCAGTCCTCACCTTTTCCGAATGCACAGTTTGGGTTCTGCCAGGACCATTCAGATGCATCCGGACCACCTCCAGCAGGATGCTACCACCACTTATTCCCCTTCTCTCCCCTGTCCACATTCCGCAGGGACTGTTCCCTGCTGAGTTTCTCTGGCAACTTTGTTTTATTTTATTCATTCCAGTCCTCACTACTGTTCTGATCTAAATATCAACCAAATAGCAGCATTCCAGAGGTGGGTGGAAAGTGACAGCCCTTGGTAGCAAGGTTGTTTGCAAGTTGCAAAGTTATTGGCCAAGTGTGGCCTCAAGGAGAGATTTGTGGGAATCATAGGAAAACTAGCCAATGACCGAACAAAAGTCTTTATTGCTCATCCCTAATTGCTCAGAGGGCAGTTAAGAGTCAATTGCATTGCTATGGGTCTGGAGTCACATGGAGGCCAAACCAGAAAAGGATGGCAGTTTCCTTCCCTCAAGGACATTAATGAACCAGATGGAATTTTCCAACAATCACCAATGGATTTATGGTAACCATTCGACCCTTAATTCTAGAATTATTTTATTGAATTCAAATTTCACAATCTGCTTTGTTGTCTTCCACAACTTTGGAACACAAGAACTGCAAGTGAATGCAAGTTGATGAGTTGCAGGTTCCCCCTCAAGACACACACTATCCTGATGCGGAATCATATTGCTTATACTTAACTTTTATTGGGTTAAAATTCTGCACTGTCCTATCCATAAGCACTGTACTTGGAGTATGTGCAACACACAAGCAGCTCATCATCACCTTCTTACAAGCAGTTTGTGATGGACCATAAATGCTGCCCTTAACACAGACACTCAGTCTATGAATGAATAAGAAAACACCGTGGCTCCTGTGGGAATAAACACAGAAAGAGTACTAGAGAAACTCAGCAGGTCTGACAGCATCAACAAAGAGAGAAAACCAGAGTTAACATTTCAATTCTGGTATGATTTGTTCAGAACTTCGGGGCTCCTGTGGGATGCACTTCCATACAAAGTTTCTGCTTATTTAGAATTAATTCTGCTTCAGCGAGACGTTAAAGTCCTTTTATTTAAAAGGGTAAAGATCATGCATTTTGTACCCTTGTTTGATTTCCCTTTGCCTTTGTCAATCAATGACCAAGCTAATTTTTTTTATGGAGGACATTTTTCCCAACTTTTCCCAATTCCACTTTATTTACTTTTTACTGGGTGAGAAAGCGGGTAAACTGTCACAGCTGAGGTCAGAGACTCAGAAAGGTGGGTCTTCTATTATGCAGTCTATGTTAACCAGCTGACATAGAAGTGACCATCATCTCTGCTCAAGTGTAGGTTGACGTTTAGAACCAGGAACAAGAGTGGACTATTCAGCCCCTCGAGCCTGCTCAGCCAATCAATAGAATCATGGTTGATCTCATCTTGGCTTCAACTCCATTTTCCTGCCCACTCCCCATAACTCCTCAACCTGTTACTCATTAAAAGTATGTTTGTCTCCTCTTTAAATTTACTCAGTGTCCCAATAGTGAAATCCACAGATTCACAACCCCTTCAAAAGTGGCAACTTCTCCCCATTTCTGTTTTAAATCTGTTACCCCTTCTCCTAAAACCTTTTTTCCTCATGCCATTTTGCCATTCTCAGTTTATTTCACATGCATGAGCAAATAACATGGTGAATTTTGCAGCCCACCTCACCATTAACATAAGGGGTAAAAGGCACTGATGTCATATTTAAGGGGCTCCCAAATGGATGTTTGTTCCTTTCCAGCTGAGGGCATCACTCAGGTTACTGGTGTGGAGGACTGCAATTAAACCTTCTGGCCCTCCCCTGGTCAACTTGGCACCCTTAACCAGACAAATGTCCACCCTTGACCTGTGCCCATTACATTCCAACTTCCCTTCCCTCTGCACCTTGTGAAACTTAGGGGAGGTGATGGCCCAGTGGTATTTTTGTTGGACAGTTAGTCAAATCATGTTCTGGTTTTAAATTCTGTCATGGCTGATGGTGAACTTTGCATTCGATAAAAATCTGGAATTAAGAATCTGATGATGACCATGAATCCATTGTCAATTCTTGGGGGAACGATCCACCTGGTTCACTAATGTCCTTACCTGGTCTGGACTACATGTAACTCCAGACCCACAGCAATGTGTTTGGCCCTTTGGGGACAGGCAGTAAATGTTGGCCTGGCCAGCAACACCCTCATCCTGTGAATGAGTAAAACAAAACTTAGATTACCACCACCTAATGTTGGTTATGGCATGACAAAAACACATACTTCCCAAAGAGGACAAAGCAGGGCTCACTGCCTCTAAAGACGAGCTGCACACATCTATGGGCAGTCAGGAATCTGATGACACACTGTTTGCTTGCAGAAAACATAATTTGGATACATCATGTTCATGACATTTAAAGCAGCATTCATGGGATGCAAATACTTGCAAACGGGCTTCCTGATAAAGGCTGTCAGGAGACTAGACTTGGCTGTAGGTTTCTGAGAATTTAATTGCAGTCTTTCATCTTGCTGTCAGGAACCTGAGTTTTGGTCTCTCTTGCAATTAAGTTCCCTTCTCTCCTTGATCCCCACACCAGGGAACAATGCAAGGTTCTACTTTTTGAATGTGTAACCCCTTGGAATTATTGTAAACAATTAGTTACCTCATAGAGTTGTACAGCATGAAAACAGTCCCTTCAATCCAACTCATCCCCGCTGACCAGACATCCCAATCTGACCTAATCCCATTTGCTAGCAATTGACCCCTATCCCTTTAAACTCTTCCTATTCATGTATCCATCCAGGTAGCTTTTAAATTTTGCCCACTTCCTGAGCAGCTCATTCCAAACACTCACCACCCTCTGTGTGAAAAAGTTGCCCCTTAAGTCCCTTTTATATCTTTCCCCTCTCACCTTAAACCTATGTGCTCTAATTTTAGACTCCCCTACCCTGGGAAAAAATACTGTGTCTATTTACTCTATCAAGCCCCTCGAGATTTTATAATCTACTATAAGGTCACCCCTTTGTATCTGATGCTCCAGGGAAAAAAAGCCTCAGTCTATTTAGCTTCTCACTAAAACTCAAACCATCCAGTCCCAACAACATCCTTTTCTGCATCCACTTAAATTTAACAACATCCTTCCTATAGAAGGGTGACCAAAATTGCATGCAATTTTCTAAAAGTGGCCTCAATAATGTCCTGTACAGCCGCAACATGACATTCCAATTCCTATACTCAGTGTTGTCACCAATGAAGGCATGTGTGGCAAATGCCTTCTTTACCACTCTGTCTACTTGCAACTCCATTTTTCAAGGAAACAACACCTGCACTCCTAGGTGTCTTTGGCAACACTGCCCAGGAACCTACCATTAAGTGTATAAATCCTGCCCTGGTTTGCCTTACCAAAATGTAACATCTCACATTTATCTAAATTAAACGCCTGCCACTCATTGGCCCATTTGATTAAAGACCTCTGAGATAACCTTCTTCATTGTCCACCACACTACCCGTTTTGGTGTCATCTGCTATAAACATAATAGCCATATCTCCCAAATTCACATCCAAATCAATTGTATAAATTACACAAAAACAGTGGACCCAACACCGATCCTTGTGGTACACCGCTGGTCACAGGCCTCCAGTCTAAAAAGCAATCCTCTATCACCGGCCTCTGTCTCATACCTTCAAGCCAATTTTGTATCCATTTGGCTAGCTCTCCCTGGATCCCATGTGATCTAACTTTATTAACTAGGCTACCATGCAAAGCCTTGCCAACCACTTTGCTGAAGTCCATATAGACAAAGTCTACTGCTCTGCCTTCATCAATCTTCATTGTCACCTCTTCAAAAACCTCAATCAAGTTAGTGAGACACAGTTCCCACTCAGAAAGCTATGTTGACAATCCCTAATCAGTCCTTGCTTTTCTAAATGCAAGCAAATCCTGTCCCTCAGAGTTCCCTCCAACAACTTACCCTTCACTGACATAAGGCTCACCAGTTAATAATTTCATTTTTTAAATAGTGGCACCATAATAGCCAACTTCTAGTCTTCTGCCACCTCACCTTTGACTGTCAATGATATAAATATCTCAGCAAGGAGCTCAGCAATTCCTTCCTGAGTTTCCCACAAAGTTCTGGAAAACACTTGATCAAGTCCCAGGGTTTTAGCAAACTTTATGCATTTTAGGACCTCCAGCACCTCCACTTCTGTCATATACACTCTTTATTTCCTCAAGTTCCCTAACTTCCACATCCTTCTCCACAGTAAACGCTGACACAAAATATTCATTTAGTACCTCACCCATCTCCTGGGGTTTCACACATAGACGGCCATCTTTAAGTGGCCTTTTTCTCTCCCTGGTTACTCTTAATGTACTAATAGGATCCCTTCAGATTCTCCTTAGCTCTATTGGCCAAACCTATCTCATGTCCTCTTGATGCCCTCCTGACTTCCCTCAAGAACAGTCCTACTGCCCGTATACTCCTCTGGTGATTCATTTGATCCCAGCTGCAGTACCTGACATATGGCTGGAATAAAAGACTTTACAAAGTGCTTTTCGGAGCAGAGATGTTTTGGGGTTCCCATTTAAAACAAAACAATATTTTGTTACTGAGGAATCAGCGAATTGAGTCCTGTTCTGGAGGAGGGTTACTGGACTTGAAAAATTTACTCTGTTTTCTCTCTACAGATACTGCCAGACCTGCTGGGTTTCTCCAGCAATTCCTGCTTTCGTCTGGGTCTAAGTGGCCCTTGTATTTAAAAGCCGAGCACTTTTGAAAAAAATGTAGTTTTGTTGTGTTCCGTTTGGAGATTATCAGAAGTGAATGGGATTGAAAATTTCAAATGAGGCACCTTGAATTACCAACACAAACGTTGATAACACATATGGGGAAAGGTGAGTCACATTACCGATAGGTTGCATGGAAAACTGTTTATATGGTTTCTATTTTGGACATTATCTGTACTCTAAAGTGTTTACCCATGTGCTTCTATAGGCAAACAATGGCATGCGAAAGAATGCAGGCTGAATAACCAATGACCCAAATGCAGGTTAGTTATAAGAAATCATTTTTACCTTTGTAGGTCCTTTCACAATCTAGGGTTGCTCCATACCCCCTACTCAATAGATAAAATGCATTTGAAATGTTGTCACAGCATTTCAGAAACAAGCCAACCAACTTACATATCAATGGGATACTGACAATGTCATCTGTATTCTCTTTCCGTATTGGAGGAGTTGTAAATGTTGAACAGGACACCATGAAGAGCTCCTCAGGCTTGTATTAATAGAAGTGTTCAAATCTTTTAATTCCAGCTGAGAAGTTAGACAAAGCCTCCATCTAGTGCCTCATAAGACAACAGTATGTGTTTAATTCCCACACCACAGAAGTTTCCATGAAGGACTCTCCTTCTTAAGCTCTCACCACCAGTCATCTCTCTGTAATGAGAGAACAGCCCAAGGACCATGGTACGGCTATGGCAACTTTAACTTTTTACCAGCACTGTCTCATTACAGCAATGGGCCTGGAATTCACAACCTTCTGACTCAGAAACAAAAATATTACAACATGAACCAACATGCTTTATGTTTGTGGTGAATAGCTTTAGTCAGTATAGTTTCTCCATAGATGTGTATTTCTCACACATGCATTAATAAGAAAATAAAACTGAATTGAAATTGAATGTTCTTATTCCATTCTGTCCAGCATACCCCCGCACAGCTTGTTTAATCATTTTTGTACTGATTGCCTATTTTGAGTTCAACTGATCAGTTAGTAGCATAACTATGTACTTGATACAGTAATCTCAGAATATTCTTAAAGCAAGTTATGAATGTATTGGATGCAACACTTATTAAAATGGAGAATGTTATACATAGAACACTGCACCTTTCGAATCCTCCACTGCCAGTGTCAGACGCACTTTAGATAAAATATAAAGCCGAAAATTATTTTGAATTGAAACAAAGGCAATTATGAGGGCAGGAAAGTAGGGAGAGTAATAGTTTGGGTTAAGGGATATCTCGATTGAGATGCCATATCAAATGTTTACTGGGATATTTCAGGAAGTGCAGAAAAAAATATATTCCAGCAAATAAGAAAAGTTCTAAGGTAAAGCGTCACCATCTTCTATTAACAAAAAAACATCAAAGATAGCATCAGTTTCAAAGAACGTATCTTTGATTGTGCAAAGATAGGTGGCAGGTAAGTATTTTGGACAGAATATTTTTTAAAAAGCAAAGAATTACAAAAGATTATTCAGAAGGGAAAAAATAGAGTATGAGAAAAAGTTAGCCAAAAATATAAAAAAGATAGGAAAAGTTTCAGCGAGATATTTAAAAAATGGAAAGAGCTAACAAAGCTAATATTGGTTACATTGAGAAATGAGTTTGGGGTATTATTAATGGAGGATGAAGAGATGGCAGACAGATATTTTGTATCAGTGTTCACCAGACAGGATATAAGTAATATCCCTGAAATAGCTGTAAATCCAGAATTGAAAGAGAGAAAGGAATTCAGAAAATTAGAATTATCAAAGATGTAGTTCTGAGCAAATTGTTGGAACTGCAAATTGACATGTTCCTAGATCCTGATGGATTTCATCCCAGGGTCTTAACAGAAGTAACTAGCGCGATAGTGGATATGTTGGTTTTAATTTAACTAAACTCATTTAATTCTGGGAAAGAGCCTTTAGATTGGAAAGCAACTGATGTATCTCCTTTCTTTGAAAAGGAAGGAAATTAGACAACAGGAAATTACAGGCCAGTCAGCTTAATATCTGTCATGGGGAAAATGTTAGAAACTATAATTCGACATTATAACAGGGTGCATGAATAAGTTCCAGCTGATAGGTTTTGCAAGCGAACAGTTTTGTCAATGGGAAATCACAGTTAACTAATTTATTGGAGTTCTTTGAAGAAGTACCTTGTGCTGTTAATAAAGGGGAAACATGGGATGTTTTGTACTTAGATTTCCAGAAGGCGTTTGATAGGTGCCACATCAAATGTTCTTGCAGAAAATGAAAGCTGATCGTAGGGTAACATATTGATTTGTTTCTTCTTGTGGGAGAATCGAAAACTAACGGTCATGATTTAACAACAATGGGTTGCCCATTTAAGACAAAGATGAAGAAAAGTAATTCTCTCAGAGGGATTTGTGTCTTTAGAATTCCCTTTCTCGAAATGCAGTGGAAACAGAATCTTTAAATATTTTTGAGGCAGAGGCAGATAGATTCTTGATTACCAAGGAGATGAAAGATTATCAGAGTTATGCAGGAATGTAATGTTGAGGTTAAAATCAGTTCAGCCATGACGTTACCGATGGCAGAGCAGAGTCGAAGGGCAGAGTGGCCTGATCTTGTTCTTTGTTTGTAATGAGATATTTATTTGCTCCATTTGCTGATCATTGTGAAAAGGTCAGCATGTACAAAGCAGTGATTTTTATTCATGACTCCATAATTTTGCGAAAATGAATTAATTGAAAATGCATGTTAAGCTCACAGAGCAACCCCAACAAAATTCCCTTCCACATTGGTCATTCAATCTGGTTATTTGTGTCTTCCATTTCAAGTTGACATTGCACTAATTTGCTACTCTATAAACTATCTTATTTGTTTATTTCATGATCAGTAATAACATGGAAGTAGTTGTAGAGTCATGGAGTCATACAGCATGGAACAGACCCTCCGACCTAACCAGTCCACACCGATCATGTTCCTAAATTTATCTAATCCCACTTGCCTGCGCTTGGCCCACATCCACTCAAAACTTTCCTATTCAGGTACTTCCCTACATATCTTTTAAACATTGTAGCTGTATTTGCATCCATCACTTTCATTGGCAGTTTCTAACCACTTTCTGTGTAAAAAAAATGTTGCTCCTCATGTCCTTTTCAATCTTTCTCCTCTCACCTAAAAAATACACCCCCTTGTTTTAAACTCCCCCACCCCTGGGAAAAGTTATTAACTTTTATTTGGTTTAAGCAACATTAAGCCCATAATACTGCAGGAGACGGTACAATTAACAATCAACATGAAATGTACCAAACCCACATCTTCGCAACCCTCCCCTTTGAATCTAGATTCGATCAGGAGGAGAATAGCTGGAAACATCTGATATTATGTCTTCAGCAAGTGAAACAAGACAGATTAACAAAATAAAGTTGAATGTCTGCTTGATGTTCACTTTGAAGAAATGGATTTCTTCAAATTTTGTTCAATGGCTTTTTTTAAATTCATTCTGTGAATATAGACACTGCTCATAAAACAAGCATTAAATCTCCTTGCGAGGATGTTCCCACCATGCGGTTAAATAGGGAGATCCAGTATTTTAACCATGTGACAATGAAAGAATGGTAATTACATGACTGGATGGTCAGTGGCTTTAAGAGGAACTTATAGATTCTGGTGTTTCCATACATCTGCTTTTAGATTAGAATCCCTACAGTGTGGAAACAGGCTCTTCAGCCCAACAAGTCCACATTGACCCTGCAAAGAATAACCCATCCCCTTACCCTGTATTTATGCCTGACTAATGCACATAATCTACACATCCCCAAACACCATGGGCAATTTAGCATGGCAAATTCACCTAACCTGCACATGTTTGAATTGTGAGAAAACCAGAGCACTGGGAGGAAAGCCATGCAAACATGGGGAAAATGTGCACATTCCACACAGTCACTCAAGGTTGGAACTGAACCTGGGTTCCTGGTGCTGTGAGGCAGCAGTGCTAACCACCAAGCCACCGTGCCACCCCACTGCACTGTCCTTGTTCTTCTAGATAGTGTAGAACATGGCTCTGGGATATACCAGCAAGGAAATTTGAAAATCTCTCAAGGTGCTATGAAGAATTATTGAGCTGCATTTTTCAAATGCCAGAGGCAATGTGAGTGAATGCAGGCGTGATTCGAAAATCACTGTCTTGGAGATCAGCATCAGATCCCATTTTTTCTGAAGTGCAATACAACTTTCATAAGGAGGGTAGCAGTGAGAAACTCTGAAATCCAGGGAAAAAGACTTTGGCTATTCACCCTATCCATGCCCCTCGTTATTTTATAAACCTCTATCAGGTCACCCCTCAGCCTCCAATGCTTTAATTAGGTATTTGTTGGTCTCATTGATGAACTCATTAACAGACATGATAGAAGCATTTTGGAATGTCTCACTGTCAGACATGAGAATCACCAAGTGATTTGATGTGATTTGATTTACTATTGTCACAAGTACCGAGATACAGTGAAAAGTATTGCTTTGCATAGTAATCAGACAAGGCGCACTTACCAGCACCCGGCCCATATCCCTCCAAACCCTTCCTATTCATATGCCCATCCAGATGCCTTTTAAATGTTGCCTCCACTACTTCCTCTGGCAGACATGTACCACCCTCTGTGTGAAAAAATTGCCCCTTAGCTCCCTTTTATGCCTTTCTCCTCTCATCCTAAACCTATGCCTTCTCATTCTGGACACCCCCACTCCAGGGAAAAAGACTTTGGCTATTCACCCTATCCATGCCCCTCGTTATTTTATAAACCTCTATCAGGTCACCCCTCAGCCTCCAATGCTCCAGGGAAAACAGGCCCAGCCTATTCAGCCTCTCCCTATAGCTCATATCCTCCAAGCCTGGCAACATCCCTGTAAATCTTTTCTGAACCCTTTCAAGTTTTACAACAAATCTTTGGTGATCTTTACTCCTAGGCACTTGAAAGTCTCAGCAACCTCTACTTCAGCACCATTGATACAGACAAGGGCATGTCCTCCACTCCACTCCCTGAAGTCGATGGCTAGCTCTTTCATTTTGCTGACATTGAGGGAGAGATTATTACCTTTACACCATGCCACAAAGTGGTCTATCTCTTTCCTGTACCTGTCTTGATGATGTTTGAGATCCGACCTACTACAGTGATGTCATCAACAAATCTGTAAATGGAGTTAGAGCTGAATTTAGCCACACAATCTTGAATGAAAAAGGAGTATAGTAAGGGGCTGAGTACACAGCCTTGCAGGGCACCAGTGTTAGGAATTGTTGTGAAGTGGTGTTGTCACTGAGGCACATCATATGTACCTGGCATGCATGCAGTAAGGAGCCATGAAAACTAATGATTGCGGTGTTCAACTTATATGAGGATGGGAAAATGCAACTAGGCTGCTCTATAGTTGCATTTATTGGTGCTGAGAGGCTTGTATTTCTCAACAGTGAGAGGTAGGAGTCTTGAGAGTTGCATAAGGCTGCTGGCATCTCTTGGGCATCAGTGGTTGGTAGAGAAACTTCTGGTGAACAGATGGTTATCAGCTGAGGGAGTGGGTGCAGATAATGCTGAGGTTGGTGCTAGTAGAGAAGACAGGCTGCAACAGAGAGACCCAGCTGTTATTGGGGATGGGTAGGGTGCAGAAGAACACAGAGGGTGGCTGCAGAGGGAAAAAGCTTCCTGTAAAAGACAGTGCAAGGGGATGCTGTGCCTCTCTTGGCAAATGGTCTCAGGTACCTGTGCTCTGGTCCACAACCATGCCAGCTCCAATCTGCAGCCATATGGGTCATCGTTGGACTTAATTCTTACATTTCTGATTCACTCCAGGGATTATACTTAGTCCTAGGTGCTATCCCATAGTCAGCAGCTCACCAGGTTGGTCATCAATATCCTATTATGGAGATTAGGGGAATTACTTTCATTCTGTGATTGATAAGCCAGCAGAGCAATTATGGTTTGTCATCATTGATATATTTCCTTAGACTCAAGGGGACATGGCCATCACAATACCAACAAACCAGACATCTAGATTCCTAAACATGAAAAGCTTCAACTCAATGAATGTCTACCACAGAACATAGAACATGTAGGTCTGGGCTCGGATAATGGGCAGCTGTCATAGTAGCTTCATAGAGTCCTAGGGACTGCATTTCTTCAGAACAACATCCAGGCTCTGTGATTAGTTGCTATATGATAGAGTTATCCTCTGAGGAGGTAGCTCCTGATACTTGTCCATTACCCAGAGTCAGACAGAGAGAGGTTCTACAGCCAGAGACATCTACAAGCATGAACCTGCAATGAGCTGACCATTAACATCTTGAAGATACGCTTCTGTTATGTTGACCAGTCGGGTAGTGCTCTCTAGTACAAAGCAGGTAGGGTGCCTTGTACTGTGGTTGGCGTTTGCATCTGCATCTGCATGATTTGACAATGCCAAGAGGTTTGGAGTTGGATGAAGAGCAGGATCCTAGTTTCATCAGCAAAGGAGGAGAGTAAGCAGAGCCATTTGTGAGCAGCCCTTGGAAAATTAGACTTCTTGCTCTCAATGTTGAGAAGGTCTTCACTGAACATCTCACTCGATATGCCCAACTTGATCACCATGGTGTACGTCATGGCCTCCCTTTGGTCTATTCATTTTTTTAGGAATTATCCAGAAAAATCCTTTTATAAAATCAAATATTCTTGACATCCTTTAATCTGGCCATTGTAATCAGTGTCTTGAATATTCAGGATGACAGAGGGCAGACACAGCCATGCTTCGTTGGATGAAAATTCTGGGCCTCAGGGATCAAGTCTAACCTTCAGGCCACTCAGGACAGTGTTGGCAGGTCAATGAACTCATCCTTGGTGTTTTTAGATTTGAAAATAGTTTTGCATTACGGATACTGACTTATTCCAGAAACAGTTCCCAAACCTGATTTGAAAATCAAGCCCATTGCATCTGCAGACACCCATTTAATCTAATCACCCCAATTTTTTCCAGATGAAGGAGCAGCGCTCCAAAAGCTAGTGCTTTCAAATAAATCTGTTGGATTATAATTTGGTGTTGTGTGATTTTTAATTTAGCACACCCCATCCAACTCCAGCATCTCCAAATCATTTTTCCTTTCTGGTCTTCAATTCTCTTAAATGAGCTGTTGGACCTGAAAATGAACCTTACTTGCAAAGTGGGCATTATACTGGGAATAATTAAGCATTAACGCAGGGTTGGGTTCGGAAACCGTTCCAGTACCCAACTGCATCAAGAGCACTCACTGTCTAAACAAATATTCAAGACACCAATGGCCAGGTTTGTGTTCAATGTTCTCCAGAATGTTTGGCTCTATAAAAGGACTTTTGTGATAATTGCTGAAAAGGGAATAGACTGAAGGTATACCATGACGTGGGAAAATTGGGAAAATCGAGTGAGATCTTCAGTGAAAACTTTCTCAACATCGCGAGCAAAAAGTCTTGTTTTCCAACTAAGTACTGAAATGTCATTCTCACTGGGGAGAGGCCTATATTCAAGGATTTTCACTTTAGCCTCATTATTACTTCCTCACAATGTGTTTTCCTAATCTCTCACCCAGCTGACAGAAACTAAACGCCAAGAATTCCCAACATGAAAGTTAGAGCTCAGACCTGGCAGTTCCAGCTCACTGCTTACTCCTCAGGAAATCGATCATGGACACCCAGTGGCAACGTTTCATCACACGCTGCATGGGTAGGTCATTTTCTCCTGAAATGAGGTAAAAGGAAGGATTTAAAATGGCTGACACAAATGTTAATGCTGAAATAATTTGGGGGAAAGGTGGCGAGGTGGCTGGCCATGAGTGATGTATGGGTTAATATTCTCGGGGGAATGGGATGGGGGAAAGTGAGGGAGTGAAGATGCTCCATCTGACAGTGAGCATGCTCGAGCATGAGCCTCGAGGAGAGATGGGTGGAGTGTAAGTGATAGAGTGTGTATGAGGTGAGAGGATAGTGTGGCACCTACCCATCAGAGAAGATTAGATTAGATTAGATTACTTACAGTGTGGAAACAGGCCCTTCGGCCCAACAAGTCCACACCGCCCCGCCGAAGCGCAACCCACCCATTCCCCTACATCTACCCCTTACCTAACACTACGGGCAATTTAGCATGGCCAATTCACCTGACCGGCACATCTTTGGAGTGTGGGAGGAAACCGGAGCACCCGGAGGAAACCCACGCAGACACGGGGAGAATGTGCAAACTCCACACAGAGAGTCGCCTGAGGCGGGAATTGAACCCGGGTCTCTGGCGCTGTGAGGCAGCAGTGCTAACCACTGTGCCACCGTGCCGCCCACAAACTAGGCTTGCTGGATATTCTTGCAGATGGGTGAGACTGCACTGACACGAGTGACAGAGTCTTGTGTTGTGGTGACCGCCCCCCCCCCCCACTGCCAGTCCTGGGGGAAAAGGCAACCCCTTCTCTGCATACGCCCCCCCCAATCACCAGGACCTTCAGGCGCCTGCAGAGCTGGGTGCCACTTTCCCTTTAAATGCCGTGTCCGGGTCAAATGGCACAAACCCGTGCAGGGTAGCTCTAGAATGCCAGCTGGGGCCACAGTGATCTTTTAAAAATACCACCCATGCCAAGAATCATAGCATATCCCAGCAGCGGTAAGTACTTCCATCAACGGTGAGTGGAAGTTCTGGGCCAGCATCTGATGCACAGGGAGCATGGGGATATTGGTACATAGTTAATAAGGCAAGTTTGAGATCGTAACACATGAACACTCATACAGATAGAAAATCCCTCCAGAAGACTCAACTGAAATGGCACTCAGCTGATTTCTGGTATGATTCAGCCCTGAGGGTTAGATGTGCACTTTGTGATAAGATCTCAGCCTCCTTTACAATTTGCTCTTATTTCCAGAGAGATTAGTGGGAATAAAAATCAGGCTGTCCAATCAATTATACAGAGTCCAAACCTACTCCTTAAAGTAAAAGATACTGTTTCATACCAAGGAAAGGCACTTGAAGCACTTCGAGGCTTATTACATGATTGACAACCAGATACTGCAACAAGCAATCATGAATAATGAAACAGCCAACAGTAGCTCAAAGCAAGTTTCCCTACCTTATAATCGTTATCAATAGAAAGGAACATTAATGGCTGTGAAATGTTTGAGGCATGGCGTTGGAACACTGTAATAAAAAGTAATATAAACATAAGTTCTCTCCTCCCCGAAACCAAGAATTACAGTGTAAAAGATTATCAGTGATGTGAATACATTATAAACTGAACACCACGACATTGACTAGCAAACCATTTGAGGAATGCTGTTGATTTTCTCTACCAATGTGTACAGTTTTGATCCATGTGTGGAAAAAGGTCATTCAGCCCGTACTGACTCCACCCACACCCTCCCTATCCCCACATTTCATCCAGCGGGCACTATATCATGGCCAGCCCACCTACCCTGCACATCTTTGGGCTGTGGGAGGAAACTGGAGCACACAGAGAAGCCCACACAGACACAGGGATAACATTTAAACTCCAAACAGACAGTCACCCAAGAAAGGGATCAAACCCACTGCCGCTGTAAGGCAGCAGTGCTGACCACTGAGCCATCGTATCCACCTCATAGTGGGTTCCACTATATTCAGATCAATTCATTGGAGAATAATACCATCTCCTTTCTCTACATGGGGTTGTCTAACAATATGTTAACACTAATCCAATAAATTCAGGCGAGATACAGACGGATATGCCAAAAACAGTGCAGTCAGCCCACGCTCAGACACCCAGTCTGGTTGTAAACCTGAGGACCCCTGTATATATTTACAGTCCAATCTAATTATAAATATTAGTGCGGCTGTTTCATGGGACATGGTGGCTTGGCATTGGGTAATTGGTGCAATAAAATCCAATTTTCAATTGCATCTGTGCAAATAAAGCTGCAGTTCCAAAATAACTGTGAGTGGTGTTAGTGTATGAGCACTGAATACCCTCCATTCAAACACCTCTTTCCACAATTTAGTCTATTATATTTTAACAGGATTAACATTCCTAATGAAATTGTGGAATGGAATTCAATCTATCCTGACATTATTGAAAAGCAAACAGAGGTATTTTTAATCTTTTTTAACCTTTTAACTAATTTTCTTTTTATTCCTTTCATCTGCTCTCCTAAAAGTGTTGAATTTAGTTTTAATGCTGTCAACAGCCCTCACCCAAGTGGCCATTCAAACCGTTAATTGTGGGAAAGCTATTCAACCAATGGGGATAACACAGCTGACCCAATCATGGTGTTCCCCTGTTATTCGCACTCGAGCACTGAAGTTCCAGGTTAATAAGGTCCAAAGTGTAATATAAAGGGGTGGTTTTGCAAACATTCTGTAGACAATAGCACTGGCAGATGGTTCATCATGGGAAATCCTAGCAGAACATTCCAATATTAAGCATCCCTACCGTGTGGAAGCAGGCCATTCAGCCCATCAAGTTCACAAAGAGCATCCAATCCAGATCCCCCCCCCCCACCCCACCCCACTTCATATTTGCCATGGCTAACCCACTAACCTGCACATCCTTGGACACTGGTCAATTTAGCATGGCTAACCCACTAGCCTGTACATCCTTGGACACTAGTCAGTTTAGCATGGCTAACCCACATAGCCTGCACATCTTCAGCCTGTGGGAGGAAACTGGAGCACCCAGCGGTAACTCTCACAGACATGGAGAGAATGTGCAAACTCCACACGGTTGGTGACATCAAACCCAGGTCCTTGGTGCTGCGAGGCAGCAGTGTTAACCACTGAGCCACCATGCCATCCTTGTCTTTCTTTTATTCATTCACAGGATGAGGGTGTCATTGCTAGGCCAGTATTAATGCCCTAACTATTGTGTCGACTACATTGCTGTGTGTCTGGAGTCACATGCCATCCAGACCAGGTAAGAATGGCAGTTTCTTCCATCTGCCAGGTTGGGATTTGAACCCAGGTCTCCAGAGCATTACCAAGGTCTTTGGATTAACAGTTCAGCGATAATACCACTCAACTTCCCCATATGTGGCTTAAAATATACTTCACTGACCATAGTGTGAGAGTTCTGAACTTGTGAAATACAAGAACTTTCTTCTGTCTTTATTGTCTTTGCCCAGATACCCATGAAAATACGAGGTGTGCTCTTAGGATTCCTTCTTCAGAAAACCAGATGAAGAGCCATCCCAACACAACAGAGAAGTGGCCTAAATCCTTTCTGTTGACAACTGAGCTTCCTTTCCCATTAAATTGACTTTGAGTAGCCAAAACCGCTTAGTAGAACATTGTGAAAGGTGGCTGTGGATGCCAGAGGGTGCCAGAAGTGAAAAAGCCAAGAAGATAAATCTGGCTGGCTGTTCTCTTTAAAGGTCACTCACTCAATATGAGCCAGTGCCAAGTTAATGTCGTGAATATCAGCGTGTCTAACAGTGCTTCCACATGGGAAATTCCTAAAATACTTCGCACCCTTTAAGAGTACCACAAATAACCATCACAAGCAATAGCTCTTCTCATCACTGAATCATCCTTTTAATAAGCACTGTGATTGTAATTAGCCTGACTGCAGTGACATTTTCCATCTGTTCATGCCTGATAAGGGCTGATAGTTCTTACTACAATAGGCAGGAGTAACGAAGGAGAGTATTTGAGCATTTATCAGCATTGTTTCCAGTAAGTCAAATGCACTTCAGACATGGAACATTGGAACATTCCGTATGTGGCCTTTGCCATTAGTTTGATATGGGACTGAATTGCTGGTGACAGCAAGTTTGTGTTTTCCCATCCAAATGATAATTTTTTAAAATGTCCAAGCTTTCACTGATACAGGTTAGCCTTCGACCTGTTGTTTAGCCATTAATCACTCACTATTAGCCGCCTATTAATCACGAAAAGCAGTGTATCTTAACAAGTTGGGAATAAGTTGCTGAATAGTTCACTTCAATTGCATCTCTGATGATGTGGCATTGACGTCCACATTGTGTAACCAGTCCAACCATCGAGCGCTCTGTGTCAGTGTATTCATTCATTCCACACTATATCCGCTGCAGTCTTCAAGACCTTGCTCTGTATCCAGTGTAGCATTTGAACTGTCGCTGGGTACCCCATGCAGCCCACGAGCATTCACTTTGTATTCAGGTCAATCCATGAGCCATCACTGGATTCCCAGTGTAGCCGTTGAGCCCTTCCTCTGCACCAATGAAACCCTCGAGCCCTCAGCCTTCATCCAGTGCATTGCGTAAACATTTGGTTTGTATGCAGCCCGCAAACCCTCCTTCTGTATCTTGTGCATCCTTCAAACTCTTATTTAGTACCTAACATGGCCTTTGGTCTGCATTGAGTGCAGTCTTTGGGACTGGCGTCAGTTTGCTGAGGACAACTCTATGTCTAGTCAAGTATCAGCAACTCACAGCTTCCAACTTGGTGAATAAGTCCAATATCAGAAAATCGAGTTCATTAGTAATGGTGTTTCAAGATATATTCAGGTTAATCATCAGATCCTTTCTGTGGCAACTGGTTGTAAAATACAAATGTCGAAGTCAATGAGATAGTGGGAGGTAAAGCTTAGAGAGGGGACTGCAGAGATGGAATTGAAAGTTGTACAGGAGGGAATGCTTGAAAGTGGGTGGAGGAGGTTGATTTAATTTGATTTGATTGATTATTGTCACATGTACTAAGGTCCAGTGAAAGCACTATTCTGCACATTAACCAGACAAAAGATCCCTTCCATAAGATAATAGAACATAGAATCCCTATAGTGTGGAAACAGTCCATTCAGTCCAACAAGTCCACACCTAATATAAATAAAGATTTACACACTTGTTGTTCTTCACTGTTTTCGACACCTACACACACACACGACAAAGGGAAAAAAAAGTAAACAGCAGTGTCAGACTCCTGTTCACTCTGAGAGCTGACTCTGTGGGAACTGGATCAATGTGAGTGAAGGCCTCTGCTCTTTTTTTCCGATATTAAAGAGGAGAGGAGATTGATTCTGTTGGTGTCTTCCCATTGAGGAGGAATTTATTTTGAAATTTTTGTTCCTTCTTTATTTTTTATTGTGATAAAAAAAACAACTCCACACCTACCCTCCAAAGAATTCCTCACCCAGACCCATTTCGCTACCAATCTACATTTCCTCTGACTGATGCACCAAACCTACACATCTCTGAATGGCATGGCCAATTCACCTGACCTGCACATTTTTGGACTGTGGGAGGAAACCCACACAGACACAGGGCGAACGTGCAAACTCTACACAGACGGTCGTCCAAGGGTAGAATCGAACCCAGGTCCTAGTGCTGTGACACAGCAGTGCTAATCACTGAGTCACCGTGCTGCCCAGAATGAGGAGTATAGTGTTACAGTTACAGAGAAGGTGTGGAGAAAGATAATTGTAATATATGAAAGGTCTATTTATAGGTCTGATAATAGTGGGGAAGATAAAGTTCTTAAATCTGTTGATATGTGTTTTCAAACATTTGTATCTTCTGCCTGACAGAAGAGGGTGGAAGCGACTATAATCAGGGTGGGAAAGTCTTTGATTATGTTGGTTGCCTTCCCAAGACAAAGGGAAGTGTAGACAGAATGAATGGAAAAAGGCTGGAAGGAAGATTTGGTCGGAGAGAGATGTGGGAGAGAAAGCCTGAGACAGCAGGTAGCAGGAGAAGGGTGGGAACATGAATATGGGCGGCACGGTGGCACAGTGGTTAGCACTGCTGCCGCACAGCGCCAGAGACCTGGGTTCAATTTCCGCCTCAGGCGACTGACTGTGTGGAGTTTGCACATTCTCCCAGTGTCTGCGTGGGTTTCCTCCGGGTGCTCCGGTTTCCTCCCACAGTCCAAAGATGTGCAGGTCAGGTGAATTGGCCATGCTAAATTGCCCCTAGTGTTAGGTAAGGGGTAGATGTAGGGGTATGGGTGGGTTGCACTTCGGTGGGGCGGTGTGGACTTGTTGGGCCGAAGGGCCTATTTCCACACTGTAAGTAATCTAATCTAATCTAATGATGGAGAGAGGAAATAATGTGAGAGTGGAAAATAAAAATGGAGCTGAAAAGCTGCCATCCATTAATTTTACCAAACAGTCTCCTCTACTTATTGCCTTTACTAAAAGCTGTGATGCATTCATTCATGGCATAAGGGCATCACTGGCTAGGCAGTATTTATTGCCCATCCCTAATCACCCAGAGGGCAGTTAACAGTCAATCACATTGCTGTGGGTCTGCAATCACATGTAGGCCAGACCAGTTAAAGATGACAGTTAAATATATCGGTTTGAGAGTGTGTATGGATATGTCCAGCCACGCATTTCTTTGTGTGAATTTGTATGTATATTTTTTCCATGGGCACCCAGTTAAATATTGGCTTAAAATTAGTGCGAGGTATAGCTCCCTGACATAAATTCTTCCTTTTCCTCAGAAGCTTTGTAGAATTCTGACTTGTCAGTGGTCTTATCAATTCAGTTTTGCATTTTCCTGTTTAGCTCTGACTCCATTGCCAAAGACATGGGCTGCAAAATTACAGAGGCCTGAGCAATGTGGGTGATAGCAAGAAGCATGATGAGGTCTATCTGGGCTTCAGGAGCAACTCACTGCATCTTCTATGCATTGGCCAACAAGTGAGGCAAGTTTCTCACCACTAGGGAGAAGCAAGTTGACAGTGAAGGGACACTAAAGCTTCTTAAAAAGCTTATTACCATCGCAAATTGTCTCATTCATTTTCAACTTCCTATCTTACCACATGTGCCGAGAAAGCTAGATGTGGAGATTTCTCGACATGGAAGTCAATGCAGGTACCTGGCTATGGTGATTCAGTTCCATATTGTCCAGGGGATGATGCAAGGCTACCAGTTGTACCTGCCCCTTGTTCACAGATTTTGTCATGTGACATTTGCCAATGCCTCGTGATCCTCCTAGCACTTCTCAGAGGTACTTGCAGGCCTCTTCAGGAAAGACAGGCCAGCATTTGCAGGGTGTACTGTTACCCAACATTGAAAGACTGCTGCAAGGAACGAGAAACCTAGCTCACGGACTGGACCAGACTGAATTTCAGGGCCGCTCACTTGCTTTCCTATCGATTGCTCACCCAGATACATCTCCGCATCACTGTGGCTTTCTGTGCCCAATCGTGCCAATTGATGGAGTCACACGACCAGGGAGCTTACCTTGCTGGTCAGCAGTCCTCAATCAAGGCAGCATATGGCAGTGTGCCACGTTAATCTCACATCCATGAGACAGCGGCTTACACAATAATTCCACTGCACATGCAGCAAGCCGTGAACTGAAGTGTGAGGGGAGTCGTCCTTTCCAAACTCCATGGCTTCACTAGTCAGTCAGGGGTCCCAGTACAGCAAGTCAAAGGGCAGCCTCTGAGACCAGTTCAGGGGATTGGCTGTGCTCAAGTGTGCAGTTGTGGTGTTTTCAGTCGGGGGAGTCCATGCCCCTCCAGTTGAGGGAGTGCATCATAGTTAATCCTATGGCTTCGTAGTGGTCAGTCCAGAGGATTGAACTAGCACAGTTAGAGATAAGTGCAGCCATCAGTCAGGGGTCTGGGCATTTCTCAACCAGGACTGTCCAGCTAGATCGCTCAATTGGTCAGCCAAGGTCTATCCATGGAAACTAAAGACGAGAGGGTCGATATTGTAGGAAGAAGAGTTGAAAACCTATTAGTCATGATCAGGAGGATGTAGGCTTTGGATGAAAGGAGGCTGGCAATTGTGAAGATGGGGGAATAGAGGGATGTTAAAGAGGTCATTTAGGAGGGAGATACACATAGTCAGAAGCACCCTGGCTTCAATAAGGTTGGTATATGACTACATGTAGCATATATATTTCAAGGTCGGTCAGTGCAGACTCATGTAGATGGATTGGGTGGGGACCTGGGGAGATGGGAATGGCAACCAGGAAGTGGATCTGGATGGTCAGGACCTCAACGACAGGTAGAGGTGGAGCCTGGAAGTGACTGCCCGTATAGCAGTCAGAGTCAGCCCCCCTGGAAATCAAAAGTACACAATGGGAAAGAAAATGGCAGTAACGAAACTAGGAGTGGGCTGGGGAGGTGCTCCAACCTGTGAAGGAGTGGACTCCAGGAGCCCTGACATGAGGCCCACTACAGGGAAACGACATTTTACATTAATCCATGCTGTGTAAACAACATGGACCTGAGGGATTCCTAACCTCCTGGTTAATTGAATGTGCTGCACCTGACACTGCCCTAAGTATCACTGTTCAACTCATTCATACCAACACAGAGTCCAGGCCAAGTCCAGGAATGTTACAGGACCAGGGACAATAGTCTCAGCAGGACCCACGGCCCTCTCTACACCATCTTGCTTTGATGCTGCATTGATCCATGGCACATCCTATGTGGACAGGAAGTTAGGCATTGTGTTGGTACAATGGTAATCAAAGCTACACAGAGGTTTGAACCAAACAGATATGGTGTCAACCAATCAAATATATAGAAACTTGAGACTTGAGACTGTCATACCTCCTACCAAATTGTCTTCAATAGTGTTTATTTCTTTCTCTCTTCCTCCAACTATCTCTCAGTGCAGTCCCTGGTTAATTGGTTAGGCTGGGCAGAGCTTGCATGGTAATGGAACCCATTGGTTGTGGACATTTGATTGAGTGGCTCCAGTGGAGCGCTTATGTCTCAATTGCTTAGACAATCTGAGAGTCTTCATGTGGACCCTCCTTGGCTTGAAGTTCCATGGGTAGGAGGGGTGCAGGCAGGGTGGGGGTGGAGGGGTCCCAGCTACCTCTGGAGTGTCCTAAGGAGAGACCTCTGACAGCCCTATGTGTGGTTCCTCCTCCTGGCACCGCCCTGTCTCCCTTTGATAAAATGGTGGATGCATCTCAGGTGAATGAGGAGGCAGAACAGAGACCATGAAAGGTTAGTGGGGTGGGAAGATAGGGACTGGGCGCGAGTGAGTGGGGGAAGACGTTACAGGAAATAGCAGAAAGCGATACAGAGAGAGAGAGAAAGAGAGCGAGGGGGAATGGGAAATAACAGAGAGACAGGTCTGGCACCTATCCTGGCCAAATGGAGTAAGTCATTGACTTTCTTAGGGCCTCTGTGTGGACCACAGATCAGTCTGCTAGTATCCAATGGCATGACCTCTTATGTCAGGCTTCCGGGGAGTGAATGAATCCATGGAATCCCCACAGTGTGGAAACAGGCCCTTCAGCTCAAAAAGTCCACACTGAGCCTCCGAAGAGTAACCCACCCAGACCCATTCCTCTATCCTGTTGTCTTATATTTACCCCGACTAATGCACCTATCCTACACATCCTTGAACGCTATAGGCAATTTAGCATGGCCAAACCACCTCATCTGCACACCTTTGGATTGTAGGAGGAAACTAGAGCACCCAGAGGAAACCCACGCAGACACAGGGAGAATGTTGCCTGAGGCTGGAATCGAGCCTGGGTTCCGAGCACTGGGTGAGAAAAAATGCAGTGCCACTGTTCCCATCCCTGGCATGCTCAGATTCCACTCCCCATCCATTAATGAGCATGGCAGCTTCAGCAAACCAGGATTCATCTTGGGGGGATGGCCATGTAAGTATGACACAGATGCCAGGGACACTGCTCTTTTGACATAAATCTGCTGAGGGGGAGAATTACTTCAGGGAGCGGCGCGTTACAAGATGAAGCTAGGATCAGACACGAGGGATGGCATGGGACGGGCTAATGACTCGCCCTTGGTAAGATACGGTGAGAAATCTCACTGGCCCTGATGGGAAAATTCCATTTGATAAAACAACACAACCTCCACTGAACCAAGGAAAGGTAAGATTCAGCCCATGGTTAAGGGTCTAAGGGAACTTGCAGTGCCTCTTGACTTGTGCTGCGGGTTCACTTTCTGGGGTCTGTGCTAGAAACAGAAGTTGATCTTTGAGGTGAGAAATTCCCTGAGGTTAGAGCTGAAACATTGATTTCTGATCAACTCAGAATGCTGCCTGGCTGGTTGCCAGATTTTTTTTATGCTTAGCCACAGATTTCCTGCATCTGTGGTATTTCATTTCTCACCGACTTACTGAACCACATTCAAGGCAGTTTTGTGAATACTCCAACTTGCCTTGATGCTATCAGCTTTGGAAAGGTTAAAGGAAAATCAGCTCAGGCTCCTGGTTCTAATGTCTACCAAGTGATCTCAGGTGTTAGCTTTGAGTAGAAGATCGAGTATGGTGTGCCATTTACCATTAAAGGGCAAGTGGTCGCGCTCTATGTAGGCTTAGATGGGCCATTGGGTGATGGGAGGATGGTATGGGAAGATAGAGGGCCAAGGCAGAAGGAGGCAGAAGATGACAGCGAAGAAGGACACTCAAGAGTTCAGGGTTTTCACTGTTAAATAGTGAATAGAAACATAGAAACTTGGAAGAAAGGAGCAGGAGGCCATTTGGCTCTTCACGCCAGCTCTGCCATTCATCACGATCATGGCCAATTGTCCAACTCAACAGCCTAATCCTGCTCTCTTCCCATAACCTTTCATCCCATTTGCCCCAAGGGCTATATCTAGCTGCTTAATGAATATATTCAATGTTTTGGCATCAACTACTTCCTGTGGTAATGAATTCCACAAGCTCATCACTCTTTGGGTGGAGAAATGTCTCCTCGTCTCCATCCTAAATGGTCCACCCCGAATCCTCAGATTGTGACCCCTGGTTCTGGACACACCCACCATCGGGAACATCCTCCCTAATCTACCCTGTTAGAATTTTTAAGTCTCTATGGAGAACCTCCCTCATTCATCTGAACTCCAGCGAAAACAATCCTAACCTAGTCAATCGTTCCTCATGTGTCAGTCCTGCCATCCCTGGAATGCATTGCCTGAAAGGATGGTGGAAACAGATTTGCGTGTGATTTTCCCACTGGGTTTGAATCTATAATTGAAAATAAGAAAAAATACAGTTGGATATCACTTTACAAAGAACCAGCACAAGCATAATTAGCTATCTTCCACACTGTGTAATTTTATGGTCAGCATGGCTACTTGCATGAAACATAGTTTATTAAGAAATTGCCTGCCTTTTGACCAACTGAGCTCAAATTCAGACAGAGTGAATGATCAGGTTTCCCACCCACAGCACATTGAAGATGCCATCAAGTGCACACAGAGAGAAAATAACTCACCACACAACAATTCACATTTATCTTGGGATTTTAACATCACAAAACATACTTAGACACTTCACAGCTATGTAATCAAGCAACACAAATTGAATGTTGAGCCAAAGAAGTTGGTTAAAGTGACCAGAAACTTGGTCAAAGCCATAAGATTTAAGGAGTGTCCTAAAGAAGGTGCAAAAGCAGAGACATTTAAGGAAGGAATATTAATGTCTACAACTGAATAGCTGAAGGCCTTTGTGGTCTGCTTAATAAACAAAGTGAAAAATAGAAATGTTAGGCACCTGAAGCAAAAAGAAAACCTGCAGAGCAATTGAAATATGCAGCAGGTCAGTTTGCATCTGAATTCTCCATGACTGTTTTGGGTGTGACACTCATCATGCACACCCTGCTTCAGCCACCCGATTGACTTGCTGTGCAATTCATATTCTGCTTAATTTCAATCACTCTGCTTCATTGGCTGAAAAATATACATGACCTGTTGATCGTGGCGGGGTGGGATTTTAAAAGTACCAAAGAGCAGACAAGCTCTTTATAAAGCGGAGAATCTGTAGTATTCAAAGGCTTAATCCGGGTTAATCTGTTGCCGACTTGAAGTATGTGTTTAGCATTTGCCTTACGTTCCAATATTCATTTTAAAGGATACTCTCAGAGTAAAATCACATGACTGACTTAGCTCTTCCTTTCAGCCAATGATGGAAGAAGACTCTGTAACAACAATGCTGATTTGTAATGAGCAGGTTTTACCCTCAAAGGAGAAGGAAGTTTTACTTCATTGTAAATTGTAAAGAAGTGATTCATTCTTGAGATTTGCATGTCACCAACAAGGCCAGCTTTTGTTGCTCACCCCAAGTTTGTTAGCTAAGTATTTTGACACAGCAACATCGAAGAAGCAGTGATATAAACTCAAAATGCTCAAAATGTTGATTCTCCTGCTCCTCGGATGCTGCCTGACCAGCTATGCGCCACACTCCTTGACTCTGATCTCAAGCATCTACAGTCCTCACTTTCTTCCAGTGATATAAACCAACTGACTTGAAGATCAAAGACCCTGGAGTTGATGGTGGCCCTATTTGTCTGCTTCCTTGTGCTTCATGTGGTCGGGGTTTCAGGTTTTGAACATGAAATCGGAAGTCTTGGCATGTTAGTGCATTGCAGACTGTAAATAACATACAATGCAGTTATAGTGCACTGGTGATAGAAAGAGCAGATGGATGTTAAGAACCTTGGTATATTTAATGGCTATTCTTATCTTTTGACTTCATGACTTATGATTCAAACCAATTGCTGACAACCTAAGAACAGAAATATGTGGCAGTTCCTTCAATTGCGAATTGAGATTGGGAGATTGGGATTGCTGCTGTAGCTTTTCTTTATCACGCTTCATCGCATTACTAGAGAGACCAACTTAAGAGGCACAATTTTTCCAAGCTTAGAGTCATGTGGGCAGACTCCCATTGTTAAAAGAAAAAGTCTCAATTTCCCCCTTGAGGTTTAAGTGGCGAGTTCTGAACCTTGATAATGAACAACGACCATCGTTCCTGTGCATTGCATGTGTTTCAATCCATTGACCGGTTTGAAAGTCAAAGAGGGCCAGTCCTTATTGAGATCAAACAGGACTATGCTCAGTCAGGAGTTCTGCCATTGTCTAGAGTCATATCCTGTTACATTGAATGCTTTGGCCATGGTCAATCTATTGTTTAGTTATCTCACTGTCCGGAGATCAGAATCCTGCTGTCTGGAGATTGAGCAATGGTCAGTCACAAGTCATGCTATTAGTTCTGCAATAGGGTGGTCACTTGAACATCTTAAGAAGCAGTTAACACTGGTGTCACTGAGAAAGCAGCGCAGCACAGCATAACCAAGCTTACAGTGTCCTCAAATGAATGGTATTGGTCCACTCCAGTCATTTCATGGATCTTCTTCAGGGTGAGAAGCAATATGTTATCCTTCTGCTCCCACCCATCTTTATTCAGATCAGATGTTTGACGGTTTATCCTCCAATGAGACAAAAGGGGGGATTGAGAAAGATAGAAGACATGAAAGTTGAAAGCAAGGAAGTTGGTGGCAAGGCAGGAACAAGAGAGGCGATGAGATGTTTCCAGTAAGACATGCAGAGAGCAGGAATGGTTAGTAATTTGGACAGATGAAATAGTTGAGGGCTTTTGAGTAAGGAATAGTAAGAGAGGGTAGACCATTAGTCTTTGTGATCTTACTGTGCAGTGGCAAGTGTAGAGTGGGTGTGAGGTAGCAGAGAGACGATGGTGGCACTGACCTGTGAGAGGTGCAGAAGTACAGTGATGTGATTCCTGCTTTTCTGGATGTTTTGATTTGACTCTGAAATGTCACTAACCTGCTATCTTGGTCCAGTCTAGCTGGGTCTGGAGAGGTGGCTTTACTTGCTGGTCTGCAGGACTCCCCACAACACCATCCACCAGTACCGCCAGATCCCTGTGCAAAATGTAGGATGCAGTAATGTCATGGTTGTTTCCTGTCTGGCAGCATCTGTGGAATTGTGAAGCTGGGCTTTAAATATGACACCATTGGCATGCGTGTTAGACTTCCACATCCATAATTTCTACCACTAAGAGGACAAATACATGGGAACACCACCACCTCCCACAGTCCAAAGATGTGCAGGCTAGGTGGAAAATGCAAGGTTGTTAGGAGCAACACTCTTTGGAGGGTTGATGTGGGCTCAATGGGCTGAATGGCCTGCTCCCACACAATAGGGATTCCATGAACCACTCTCAATGCTAACTTGTTACTATATCATCATTCCTTTACTGCTGCTCAGTCAACATCCAGGAATTACTTTCTTAATGGCACTTATGGGTGCAGTGATACAACACAGACTGTAATTCAAGAAGACAGCTCGCAGCCCCACCACCTTCTCAAGAACAATTAGGGATGGCCCAGCTAGCACCACAACATCTGCCATATAATTGCATGAGTTCAGCGTTGAATTGGCAGGCTGTATAATTAGTGGGCTGAAGAGCAGGTGATTGCTTAAGAAAAGTCGATATCACCCAAAGCAGACCATCGACCACGAATCTCTCTGAAAACAGTACTTTGCCAAAGTAAGGGGAAAATTCAGCCTCAGGTATCATAGTGGTCATTAAGATTCATACAATTTCATTGGTTTGTGCTTGTAAGTTAGTCTTTACCAAGGTAGAGTTTTAAATCTGATGGCTAAAGAATGATATTATATCATGTAGCCTAAAGCACTCACTAATGTTTAGCAATGACTTTATAATGCTGAACATCAGCTATGGTGGGCATATAGTTATCAAGCTAATATATGAACAACTATTGGCACTTGAAAGCTGACTGTGCCTTTGGCACTATGTAGGTGGTACGCACAATTGCTTTTTAAAAATTGTTTTACATGGCTTCCTGGTTAGACAAGGACTTATTGCTCCTTACTAATTGCTCTTGAGTCACAGTCTTGAATCACCACAGTCCCCAGTGGTGTAGGTAGACCCATAATGATATTAGGCAATAAATTCCTTGATTTTGACCCAGTGACAATTACAAAACATGATATAGTTCCAAGTTGGGATGGTGTGTGATGGAGGGGGACTTCCAGAAGGCAGTGTTTCCCTGTACCGACTATTCTTGTCTTTCAAAGTGTTTGAGATTGTACGTTTGGAAGGCACTGTCTAAGAAGATTTTGAGAGTTCCTGCATAAAATCATAGAATCCCTAAATGTGGAAGCAGGCTATTCAGCCCATGGAGACCACACTGACCCTCCCAAGAGCATCCCATCCAAACCCCCTCCCCTACCCTATCCTTACAACCCTGCATTTCCCATGCTTAATCCATCCAGCCTGCAAATCTCTGGACACTATGTATGGGCAATTTAGCTTGGCCAATCCACCTAACCTGCACATCTTTGGACTGTGGGATCTTATAAATGATACACACTGCTGCTACTGTGGTGAAGAGAATAAAAATTCAAGTATGGTGAATGGGTTGAAAATCCAAATCCCGCTTTGTCTGGATACCACAAAGTTTCTTGAATTGCAATTTTTGGAGTTGCACCAATCCACGCACCATCATGTTCCTGACTTGCGCCTTATAGATAGTGGACTGGCTTTGGGGAGTCAGGAGGTGATTACTTACTGCAAGATGGCTAGTATCTGACTTGCTCTTATAGCCACAATATTTATATAGCTAATCCATTTCAGCTTCTGGTGAATGGTAACGCCCAGGATGGTGATATTGGGAGGGAACTCAGCAACAGAAATTCAATTCAATGCCAAGAGGGGATGGTTGGATTGTCTCTTACTGGAGATAGCCATCACCTAGCACTTGTCACTTAGCTGCTTAAAGCTGGATATTGCCCAGGTCTTGCTGCATTTAGGCATGGACTGCTTCAGTATCTGAGGAATCACAAATGGTACTGAGCATTGTACAATCATCAGTGAACAGTGACATATTTTGACGGAGAGAATGAGGAGTGGCAACATAAACTAAAGGATGCAATTCAAAAGTGGGTGCAGAGACATCTGGATGTACATGAATACAAATCTTTGAAGGAAACAGTGAATGTTGAGAAATGGTTGAAATAGCATAGGGAATGTTGGGCTGTATAAACAAAGGCATTCAATACAAATGATTTGACAATGAACCTTTATAAAGCAATGGCTGGTCCTCAGCTGGACCGTTGTAAGCAATTCTGAGCACCACACTTCAGGAAGAATTAAACAAAGTCATAAGTCACATGACACCAGGGCATGGGTTATAGTCCAACTGGTTTGTTTAAAATCACACGCTTTCAGAGCACTGCTCCTTCGTCAGGTAAAGTCACCAAGGAGACTTCACCTGACAAAGGAGCATGGCTTCAAAAGCTTTAAATAAACCTGTTGGACTATAACCTGGTGTCATGTGACTTCTGACTTTGTCCACCCCAGTCTAACACTGTGATGGTGCAAAATGCTTCTGGCATATTTCAGTTCTTTGGATGGATCAAAGGAGCTGGGTTCATTTTCACTGGACATGAAAAGGTTGAGAGATTTGACAGAGCTGTTTAAAAGCATGAGGAGTCCAGGACTGAGGAAACAGGGAGAAACAGTTCCCCTTAGCAGAAGGAACAGCATTTAGCAATCATAGATTTAAAGTGAGTAATAAGAGAAGTAATAGCAACATAAGGAATATTTTTTTCTTTTATATCCAGAAATATTCTTTCACACAGCTTAACTTTTTTTTCCTCATCTCTCAATCACCTGTGGTATTTCTTTTCAACTATTAACTACCACCAGTAGTTGCTTTAATGCAGCGAGTAGTTAGGATCTGGAGTGGACTGCCCGAGAGAGATGGAGTCAATTGTATTTCCAAAAGGAGTTCAGATAAGCACCAGGAGGCTCTGAATTTTCAAGGCTGTGAGTAAAAGAGCCAGCAAATGATAGGAGTGAATGGTAATGTCACTAGAGTAGCAATCCAAACACCCCAGACCAATGTTCTGGGGTCAAGCGTTTGAATCTCACCATGGCTGCTGGTGAAATTTAAATGAAGAGCAGGTGTAATGGTTACCATGTAAGCACTGCATGTTGTCATAAAACCCTATCAGGTTCACTAATGTCCACAAGGAAGGAAATCTGCCATCCACACCTGATCTGGCCTACATGTGACTCCAGTCCCACAGCAAAACGGTTGACTCTTAACTGCTGTCTGGCAACAAGGCATGGCCACAAAATGTTGACTTAGCTACAGTCTCTCGCATCCTACGAATGTACTAAAAAAAACTCAATAAGTTGAATAACCTTGCTCCATGCTGTAACTATTCTATTAGTCTATGGTTCTTAGTTCACTGTTTCTCAAAGACATTGTTTTGTTAATCTATTTCCATTTTAGCCAAATGGCTGGTACATCTTATTTTTATCTTGATTGTAATACATGAGCTTCTTCTGTCTTGAATTTTTTTATAACGTTAAAATGGTGCCACAGATGGAATGCATTTAGTTTTCAGATGTGGTGTCATTAATAAGCTCATATTGCACAGTAGTAGAACAAGGTGGAGATGACTTGTGGTATTACCTATCTCAAGTTTAATACTTAGCTGTTTTCACGCCATCTACAGATTCACTGGAGGCGATAGTTGGTTTGAGAGCATTCAAAGTGGCCAATGAGAAGGACGTGCATTATACTTGCCTGAAGGAACAGTTAGGAGACCTGGGCCATTTTATAGTTAGGCTCCACTTACACTCATTCAGGGAGCTGCCAAGATGAAACATACTCCACATAGGTACTTACCAATGCGGGTCAGAGAATCTGGACGGGGCGAAGGGGGTTTAAATTTACAAGACTGAGCTGTAAAACATTGGGAGTGAAACAGAGTTTAAGTAGTAATGTTCACCAGCACTTAATTATTAATTTAATTTTGCTCATAGCATGTGGGTGACACTGCCTAGGCTAATCCATAATTAGTGAAAGTGGTGATGAAATATCTCCTGAACTGCTGCCATTGTCAGAGTGTAAGGGGACCCACAGTGCTGTTCAGAAGGGACATCCAGGATTTTGGTCCACAGCTATGAAGGAAGAGCAATTAGGATGGTGGGGGGTGCCTTAGATGAGAACTCGCGGATTGTGGTGTTTCCAGGTATTTGCTGCCCTTATCTTTCTTGGTGGTATAAGTGACAGTTTTGTAAGTGGTATTAGAGGAAGCTTGATGAGTTACTACATCTACCTTGCACTGTTGCTACTGTGCATCCATAGTGAAGAGAATGAATGTTGAAGGACATGGATTGGGGGCCAACCAAGTGGATTGCTTTGTCCTGGATGGTGTCAAGCTTATTGAGTCTTGTTGGACAGCTCCAGCAAGCAAGTGAATCAGACTCCTGGCCTGTGCTTTATAAATGTTTTACAAACTTTGAGAGGCAAGAAGTCAAGATTAGTGAATGTAATAGCCTTTGAGCTTTGAAATACAAATGGATTTGAAAGTGTATTAAAGCAGCTTCTGCCTTTACCAGACTGTGGCTGAGGATCATCTCAGGAGAAAGCCAACATAACTGCCCTTCTTCCAACCCCTCAGAAAGTCTACTATCCATGTCCAGTGAGCAGAAGCAAAAACTGGAGGAAATCTAGCTGTCAGAGACAGAAATGGTGCTCAGGGCCATCTGACTCGCTGACTAATATGTAAACAGATGTTTGCCAGAATCTAAAATAAGGAACCATGGAAACTGGTGGCAATGAAGTGACAAGTTGACACTTTAGCTAAGTACACAATACTTTGGTTGCATAGTGCTTGTTTTAGGTGCAAATGAAGAGTTAAGAATACAAAAGTCACTAACTAGGGCTGACTCTGATCTCTCAACATCTTTTTGAGATTTGTGTATCCCTGGCAAGGCTAACATTTATGGCCCATCCCTAATTGGCCTTAAGAAAATGGTGGTGAGCCATTTATTTTTAATGTTTGCAGTCAAAATGCTACAAATGTGTCAAAATTGCTGTTAGGGAGTGAATTCAAGGAATGCATCCATTGACCATGAAGGAACAGTGATAAAGTTCAAAGTCAGAAGATAATAATTTGGAAAGAAACTTTCACCTCGTGGTATTTCCTACCACTGTTCACCTCAGTGGTAAATGCATCTGACTGCAAAGAAGGTAAAGAACAAATACAAAATAGACAACACAACATTTCTACATACTCTATGTCATAGAGTCATACAGCACGGAAACAGATCCTTTGGCCCAATTCATCCATGTCGAACATAATCTCAAACTAAACTAGTCCCCTTGCCTGCTCCTGGCCCATATCCCTCCAAAGCCTCCCTATTCATGCACTTATTCAAAGATCTATTAAACCTTGTAATTGTGCCTACAACCACCACTTTCTCAGCAAGTTCATTCCACATACAAACAACCTTCTGACTAAAAAATTTGCCCTTCATGTCTTTTTTTAACCGATCTCCTCTCACCTTAAGAATGTGCCCCCTTGTCTCAATATCTCCCATCCTAGGGAAAAGGCAACTATCATTGACTCTATCTATACCCCCCTGTTTTATAAATTTCTTTAAGGTCACCTCTCAACCTCCTACGCTCTAGTGAAAAAAGTCCCAGCATATCCAATCTTTCTTTACAACTCAAACCTTCCATACCTGGCAGTATCCTGTTCATAAATCCAAGGCTGGCCTATCACAGTGGTATGCTACTGTGTCTTCTTCATCCGGCAATGGCACTTTCCAGATAATGTTTATAAGGTACTTCAAATTGTAATTATCCCTCACTGGGAGAATCTGCTTGAAATCAGCCCTATGTTCCTGGAGTCATCATAAAAGTTAAAGATTTTGAAAATTACCAGAATTTCCCATTTCAGCTGCCAGACCCAGGTTGACAGAAAGAATGTCCCTTTATTAAAAATGGATAGACTCTAGCTACATATTAAAAATTATGAAATATCAACATGTAAACTCCACTAGTTAAAAGTCTAACCCCCCCCCCCTCTTATAAACACACAGAAAGATGGCCACAGACAGGAATATAAAATGTGAGTGCGATAGGCAGAGGAAACAACTCAGAAGGCAGTTCAACGGTTTCTGTTCTTGGGGTTCACTGCGAGTCCTTGTTGGCTTGTCAGGACTTGCTACTCATTGATTCTCCTCTAGATATTTTCACTTGCTTACAGGTGTGGAGTGGCTGGTTCAGATTTATGAAGTTACTGGCTTAATAGGTAAGAGTCACAGCCCACACAAGCAGCTGACAGAAAGATAATAATTGGACTTTGTCAGGATTAACGTGGATTTTACTGTAGAGGAAAGAAACAGCTTCTGCTCTTCTGGAGATCTGATGGTCTCCCCCTCAAACATTGACACTGCTGAATTGTTCAGTTACCTCCCAGCCAGTCACAAGGTTTTTGGCAGGCAGAAGGCCTTTGTCATCGATAAGTGGCTACTGGTCCACGGAACAATCAGCTACTTGTTACTGGCCGAAGCTGCATTGATACACACCCTTTGTCTCCAGCTCAATTGTAACCAGACTTACACTGCTGCTTTAACAAGCAGCTGTGCAAACAATACAATAGATGACAAGTTATGTGCTTTTGAAAAGTGCAGCAATCCTCCATCAATTCTTAGTTTCTTTGTTCTGAAAACAGTTCTGTTCTCATGTCAGTCACTATCAAAAATACAGCAAAATGAAAACATGTGGTGTTTGCATGATGTCTCGGCTGGTTTTCTTTTGCTTTCTAATATAAAGCATTTGATTTAGTTGCATTTTAATGCCATTTACATTTGCGTTCTCATTTTTGAATTTTAAATTTTGAACCAGTGGCATACCAATTTTATGCATATCTGAAGGATTTTAATATTTCACTTTTAGATTCTTCTATAGCCATGGTGGTATATTTTTTAAAAAGCCACAACATGAGAGAAAGACTTCTTGGAGATTAATGGGGTTTTTTTGGTTCACACTGGCGAATTTTATGAGCAAACTGTTTTGCATTAAGTTTTGGTTTAGAATATCATGTACTAATTTTTTCTTCCTTTTGATTAGAGGAGACACTCAGTTTGAGAAAAAAATGTCTTATTTTAGTTTCAGCTGGACAAATCTGCAGGGTTCTTGGCTAAAGATAGATTTGTAAACCAGCTCCTCCTGAAAAAGGGAAAAGATAGATTAGAGTTGTTAAAAATGTATTGTCTCTGTTTAGGGGGTTTAGTAAAAGCTCAGATCAGAGGTGTTTCGTTCAGACATTTAAGAAGTTATTTCAAACTGAGGAAGTTTAAACTCAGTGGTATAAAGGCTCTGTGAAGAACCTATCAGATTCTTAACCCTGGGAGTTGAAATCACTGTCAACATAAGGCATTGAGGAATGATAGAGAAGGGAATTCTCACTGATGTGAGTACTGTAAGAGGGATTAGTAGTATGTTTTTATCATGTTTTGAAATCTTTACATATCATTACTTTGGTTTATTCTATACTGTCTTCATTTATTTTGAATAATAAACTTCAATGTTATTTTTAAATCTAAATATGGGAGCATTATGAGTTTATTTTCTCATGAAATATAAACTTGTAAAAAATAAATTATGATCTATCAAGCTAAATTTAATTCGGCAATCTAACTCGTTCAGTAATACAACCAGCAGATATCAGAATAATTCTCTTGTTGATCCTTCTGCCACCAAGGGTATTTTTTAGCAATAGTATTTACTGGTTCCATTAAGCAGAACATAGTTATACTAACTGCTTAAGCATCTATTTTCAGAGAATGTGATGTCAAATTTATTTTGAGGGTGTGCAGCTGGATGCTGTAAAGATCAATGTAACACACACATGCCAACATTAACAAATCACAGACAGTGATATGTTCTTAATAACAGCAGCCTCACTCCTTCATTGACTCGACAACTCATTCTCCTCAAATCTACACCTCCAACTCACTAGCATCATAATTCTTACTCAACCTATACTTATTCCTCCAGGAAGGCTAGTGTCTATGGAACAGCAATTTGGAAATAAAACAACTTTGCTGAGGCTGCTATCCTGGCCCCAGCCGCCCTTTATTTACATGTGCACAGCACACTGGGATCCCTGATTGGCCTAGATTAACAACCCCAATCAAGGATCTCACAGTCAATAAGATCCACCTGGTTCCATTCACTACAGGGAAGAAATATTACTCTTCAGAATCAGAAAGGAATAGAAAGAGGGCAAGAACGTGTTTGTGCAGCTGTGATTGTATAGAATGGTGAGTCAGGCCTGAATTGCCGAATTCTGTTCTATCCACTGACAACAAAGAAAAGGCTCTTGTATTTAACAATTCAACCAATTTTCAAACAAATGCATGGAAGTTCTGGTGCCCTGACATGTCTAACATTGTCACCTTGACCTTCTAACCAGCACTCTCGGTTGTAACTGCAACATTATGAAATTACCTTCTAAGTCACCTCTTCCTTAATTATTTACAAAAGTTGTGTGTTATCCCATTGCATATCATTAACAAACAAAAACGAAATCTCACTGTACAAATATTATGCACAAGAGCACGTAACAGGTTTCAGTTTCAACTTAGAACTAAAGGCCATTCATTGATCCTCAGTGCCTTGTTCTCTGCCTAAAGCAGGTAAATGAGAAAAAAAGGTTCTGTATAATACAAAGGTAGTTCTCCAATCTGCAATAACACACAGAGGAACATGCTCCTAACTAAACAGTGTCCCTACTCTAATGTTTGCTGGAGTTATCCAGAGTTTTCTTCTTCCACTCAATATATGAGTAGAACTTCCCTTAATAAAGGTAGCTGCCACTCACCTCCCTGGCAGTGAATGGTATTGCAATGAACTGTTTCTGTGTGTACACATTTACCCAGGGGTAATGTTGCCCATAAGTACAGCCATCTCAAAACACCCTGCACCACATTTGTATCTAAGGAGGATTGGAAGACTATCGCCAGTAGCTCTTCAATTTCCATATTGTCTCTCTCAGCATCTTCTGATTCTTCTCCTCCCGTCCCAATGACTTTCCAACTTTATATAGATCCAGCCTGTCTAATACCTCCTCTTTATCAATTTTTAACCCCTCCAGCATCCCAGTTACGTTAATAATGACTTTCACAGTATCTGCTTCCATTGATCAGGACATGCCTTACACTTCAAGTCACGGGCTCAGCTGCAAGGATCTCAGAAGTAAGCTGCTTTGTTCAAATGAAGCATTGGATGATTATTTGGGTATGGGGAGATTGGCAAGAGTTAATGATGCTCATTTAATAAGCTGCTCTAGGCATAATGGCTGGAATTGCTTCCTTCTGCACCTTAACATTCCTGCGATTCTATGATCTTTTCTTAAATGATATATTAGATGCCATTGGTCGAAACATAATTCTTGTGCTGGCTTCCTGCAGGATGCAATTGCAGATGAACAGTACAAGAAGGGATTTCGATGAGATCCTCAATGAGGCAGTATAAAGGAAGACACAGATAGTGATACACACTGAGATATCTGGAACATTGACAGGTCTGCCTGACAGCCTCCTATCAGAGTCAAGCATACCTGGTGATACAGCCATAATGCAGAGCTTGCTAGGAATAGTTAGCTACAAGGGTGGCATGAAGAGGCCCTTAAATGGTCATTAATTGACTACTCAAGGGTCTTAACTAGCATCAATGTTGATAAGTTGAGATTGAGCCTTCTCACCCTGAGCCTACCTTCTGTTTCAGTAGGAATACAGATGGTATCTTCCCTTTCCCAACTAATCTGATTATCTGCTCCTCCTCTACTTCTCAGGAGGAGACAATACTGCCCATTTAACTCAAGGCAAAACCAAACTGCTTCACAGCTCCCCTATCATTGATAAAATTGGCAGATATCACACACAGCATACTGTAGTTCTCAATTTAGCCTGAGTGCAATTCAAATTATGGACAATGATATTAAGTGTACAAAACATAACTGGATACTCTAAAGAGACCTTAATCTAAGCTATGAACACTTGATCCTCATATTTGCAGAATCAAAAATGTGTTTAATTCCGAGAGTTGGCATTTACCTTAAACATTTTGTTGCTGTCGAACAGATCCACCATAACACTTTGAGCACATAATACTTTGCCAGTTGTTTATGAAGAAAGGTGTTTAGTTTACAACAAAAAGAAGCAATTGGTTTTAGTACAGGAGTTGGGAGGTCATGTTGTGGCTGTACAGGACATTGATTAGACCATTGTTGGAATATTGTGTGCAGTTCTGCTCTCCTTCCTATCGGAAAGATGTTGTGAAACTTGAAAGAGTCCAGAAAAGATTTACAAGGATGTTGCCAGGATTGGAGAATTTGAGCTATAGAGAGAGGCTGAACAGGTTGGGGCTGTTTTCCCTAGAGTGTCGGAGGCTTGAGAGGTGACCTTATAGGGGTTTACAAAATCATGAGGGACGTGGATCGCGATAAATAGACAATATCTTTTCCCTGGGGTGGAGGACTCCAGAGTTAGAGGGCATAGGTTTAGGGTGAGAGGGGAAAGATATAAAAGAGACCTGAGGGGCAACTTTTTCATGCAGAGGGTGGTGCGTGTATGGAATGAGCTGCCAGAGAAAGTGGTGGAGGCTGGTACAATTGCAACATTTAAAAGGCATTTGTATGGGTATAAGAATAGGAAGGGTTTGGAGGGATATGGGGCGGGTGCTGGCAGATGGGACTAGATTGGGATATCTGATCGGCATGAACAGGTTGGATCGAAGGGTCTGTTTCCGTGTTGTTCCGTGTTGTTCCGTCTCTATGACTCTATGGTGTTGAGGGGGTTGCAGTAGTACATCTTCGAGAGATAATGATGCAATCAGGCACCAGAGACCAGGCATCTAACTGACCCCTGACAGGAGAGAGGAATCTGTGCTGTCAGCAATCAGGGACTTTGTCCACCAACCCTGGGAGGTACAGGGATGTCGGAGACCCTCGTTGCCTAGAAACTGTAGCAGTGCCACAGCTCATTCAACCATCTGGCTGCCTCCATGGACAGGTTGGTAGCTGCTATGGAGAGTCAGGGGTCCAGCACCCTCAGGATCGGTAGCATCTGTGCACATCCTCCATCACGCCAGCCATTGGTGCCCAGATTAAGGCGATGCCAAAATGGGATGGGGATCCTTACCCACTCTGGGTGCCTCACAAAGAGACAATGTGAAGGAGGAGACACACACCTCCCCACCCCCAGCAAAATGCAGTGGCAGCTGACCCCCCCCCCCCACACATCCCTACCCCCTCCCTCTGACTCTTGGAAGCTTGGGCCAATGGCTCACTAGCCTCTGGCTGGAAGACCCTCAGCATGTCTGGGCCGACCAGGCACAAATGCCCCTCAAGTAAGCATGAACTAATCTCCGGGACCAATGGGGTCCACTGCCGAACAGGGTCCCCTCACACCCCGGCCACAGAACCAGGGATTACACTAAGACATCATAGGAGGGAGAGAAATAGAAAACCTATTCACTTTGGGGATGCAGTGACAATGAACTGTATACGATTTCTCACATTTGTATACATTTTATTAGTTTGCCCCTGTATCTGTTTGTTCGTGTTTCTGTGTAACTCTGAATGCAACTGCCTGCAAACCTAACTTGCTGTCCACACAGGAAATGGCATGGGATTGATGTCTGTGTTGAGAGGCTGCTGCAGCTTCTCAAAGCAAGAGGACCCTGTAGACATCATCCCTTTATTTCCTTGGCCTCTGTATCCAAAAGAGTTGGTGTGATTGACTGGGTAGTGATATCCAGAGCTGGGCAGCTGTACAGCACACATTAAGCCAATGCATTAGGATCTGCGATGATTAGGGACCCACAGATCCATATGTTGTGCAGTTCTCTGGTCTTGTTTCCCTCTCAAGAGGCCTCACATCACAGATTGAAGCACTTACCCACCCACTCACAGTGTGGATGCAGTTCTTTTTTCCCCATTGCTTTTCCAGCATACACTGAGCGACCTTTGGGCAGTGGCTTCCAACCTCCACCTCTATGTGTTGGTGAGGCCCTGAACATCCAGATCCCCTTACTGATGGCCCTTTCCATGAACCCCATTGGTTTCCCATCTGTGCAGGTCCCATTCCCATGAGCCTGCACCAGCCCAGCTTTGTGCCTCAATCCTGGCACACGATGTGACTGTGCCCAGTACGATTACTGTTCTGGACCAGACCAAACCACCTCCAAATATATTAAGAAGATAGCTTTGACCCTAAATTTTTCTTATTTTAAAGGTAAGCATTAGATGCTACATTCCGGATGCAATTTGATTGGTTAAACTTTAAAAACACACTTTACTTTTTATATGCAGGTAAAATGCAGACAAGATAAAAAATAAAAGTACTGGCTTAACTGTAACTCTATTGAAATGCTTAACAAAATAAAATGTATTAACTACTATTAAGTAACTGTTACAATATAGTGATACTCCATTAACACACCCATGGCAAAGGCAAATTCAGTAAAACAGATTGTCTCACATATAATTCTAGCTGTGAGAGGAGAACCCCAGCCTTTAGCTGTAACAGAGAGAGAAATAAGAGCTTCCACATCCAGCTTCAAGAGCCCATCAACTGCAGAAAGCTAAAACTAAAAACCCTAATTCTGTGGGAGCTTAACCCCACCCATTCAGGCTGCTTTTATTATTCCAACATTAAAAAAATCCAAGGCCTCACAAGCTGTTTACTCTGTTAGCTTTGAGCAGACTGCATGGCACATCTGTCTTAATGTCTCTTCATAAAAGAAAAAAGGACAAACTGCATCTCTTAATGCCATAGTATCATTGCAGTCATACACCCTTGAAATCAGGGTGCTCCCATTGTAGATGAACCCCTTCCCTCATGGCTTCATTCCCATCCACACTTTCCTGTATCTCGTCTTCACAAATACTATTATCTCCACCTTCATCTCTCTCATTTTCCCAAGTAGTCCTCAATCCAGATTCTCCTTCCTGTTGCACCTTAGCCAGTTGCCTAACCGTGGTCAATCCCCTAGACTGGTATCAGAGGCTGCCCCTGACTTACTGTGCTGGGACCCCCTGACTGACAGGTACCTCCATGGACTCTAGTGAGAACTACTGCCTTCACTGCCTTGGAGTCACTGCAACTTGCTTGCTGTATAACAGTGGGTTTGCTGCATAAGCTGCTGACAGATAGTGTGAGTTGCTGTGAAATTGAGACAGCACGGTGCCTACAGCAAGGCGGATGGCTTCCTTTGACTGGCGAGCAGGGCAAATTGTCTCGCTGTTTGACTGTGTTATTTGGCATGCATAGACATAACACAGCAAAGCAAGGCAGAGATGATCCATGCATGTTCCTCCAGCCCTGAGATGATGCTTGGCACTGAGCAACATGGACACCCTTGGTGGCTAGTGGTGAATGCTGGAGGTCCCCGCTCTGACTTCCAAATTGAGAATTCTCAATGTCCAGTGCTTTTGGTAAGAGAGGAAGTTGAGGCAAGCTGCAGTAATAACAAAGCTTAATTAGCAACTCGCTGTTGCCTCATGAGAAACTTGGCAGGTCAGACATCATCCAAGGAGCAGGAGAGGCAATGTTTCGGGCATAAATCCTTCATCAGGAATGTGGATGGGGAGTGGAGCTGGGAGTTAAATAGGGGAGTGTGGGTGGGGCTGTTGAGGAAGGTGGGTGGGATGGCAATAGGTTGTTGCACGGAGGAGGTGGCGAAGGTTGAGCAGATAGGTGGGAAGGAAGATGGACAGGTAGGACAGGTCAAGAGGATGGTGCTGAGTTGGAGGGTTGGATCTGGGATGAGGAGGAGGGAGGGGAGATTTGGAAACTGGTGAAGTCGATGCTGTGCGGTTGGAGGGTCCAGAGGTGGAAGTTCCCAAGATTCTTCCTCCAGTTGGTGGGGGCGGAGGCCCAGGATTTGAATATCCCTGGGTGAGTGCGAGGGGGAGTTGAAGTGTTTGGTGACAGGATGATGAGGTGTTTGATACCTGTGTCCCAGAGATGTTCCCTGAAACGTTCCCAAGTTGGCATCCTGCATCCCCAACATAGAGGAGACCACACTGAGAGCAACGGATGGAGTAAATGAGGTGGGGGGATCTGCAGAAAAATCTCTGCCAAATCTGAAATGATCCTTTAGGGCCTTGGACCGCACCCCCACATTATTTATCTTCCAGCCCCCTTCCCCTTCACATTCCTGATGAAGCGCTTGTGCCTGAGGAGTCGACTCTCCTGCTCCTCAGATCCCGTCTGACCTGTTGTGCTTTTTCCAGCGCCACACTTTTCAACTCTCTATCTCCAGCATCTGCAGTCCTCGCTTTCTCCTTGCCTCAAATGCATAAAGGATGCAGCGAGATTTTCCCAGCATTGAGATAGGCATCGTCAGACTTATAACTGATTCTGCTGCCAATTTTGACATTGTCCACGTTGCTCAGATTCCACCCACACAAACTCTAGGTTATAATTGTTAATATTGTTGAAATGACTGAACAGAAACTAGTTACCTTAGCAACAAATTTATATTCAAGCACTTTACAGCACACAAACAGGTCATTTGGCTCAATAAGCCTAAACAATCTTTTTTGCACCTCATGAATTTCGTCCCACTCCATTTCATCTAATATCAAAAACATATCTTTCTATTTCTTTCAACATCATGTGCAAACCAAACATACCTATGCAGTTATGGAGCTCAATAAATTGTTCCGAATGCAACAGTGTCCCCCGTTGTATTTGTTTGGGGACTGCAGACTCTTACTCTTAGATAAGTACATCTCTGGACAAAATAATTGAATCCACGTTTGAGTGAATCATGGCAGAAACTAGCACAAAGACCACAATTTCCTAGGTTTAATTCTTGAGTTAACTGGCCACAAGTTGAAAATTATATACAATGCCTTGAGGAGTCAAGCTAACACTGGCCAGCCAGAACACAAACATAGGGGTTTGAATGGGAGGGATGAGCTAGGTTGTGAGCTGCCCTGTTGCAAAGTAGTCATGTCAACAATCAGACTCCCAGCCCATGTATTCACCTGGATTGATGTGAGGCCCTTATAGATAGCTGACACCATTCATTAGGAGTTACAAATCAGCAAAGTTCAAAATGTAAAGCAAAATTGCCAGTTATTTCTATTCGGAAAACTACTGAACATTGTGATAAACCTGATAGCAACAGTAAGGGTGTCCTTTTAACTTGATGTCATATACGCACTTTTGGATGGGGAAATGTGTATGATGGCAGCCATATCATCTGTTTTAAACCATTGTCGTGTGCTTTATGTTGGTTTCTAAGGTTTAAACACAGAGTGAGGGCTGAGTATGTTTTCCTTGGACATTAGAAAAGTTTTTACATCTGATTGTTTCTTCACTCATTATAGTGTGAGCCTGCAGCAATAGAACGAATGTTTTATATGAGTGCAGCACTCTGTAATTTGTGGCTTGTGCCTTTGCACTGCAGATCTTAGCAATGAAATAGCAGATGCCTGGGAACATTTTAATTAGCTGTAACACAATCAAGGCTTTCTGATCTTGTAAACAGTAAAGGGCTAAGCTTAGGTAATTTATACAACCATCAGACATCCTGGTCCCCAGACCAAGAATGTTCTCCCAGCCATCTATGACAAGTGTGAATCCCTGCATTTCATTTTTTAAAAAGTAAAATTCATTCTCCGAGTTTGGGCGTTGCTGGCAGTATTCCTAATGCAACAGAACAACTTGCTAGGCTGCTTCAGAGGGCTATTATAAGTTGATCACTGTTCATATATAGGCTAGCCTAGTTCACAACCACAAACTTGCTTCCGATAAAGAATGTTAGAGAAGCTTTAACAAACCATCTGAATTATATGTTATAGCTTCATGATCACTTTTATATTTACACTTACAGTTATACACTTTATATTTCCAGATTTTTTTTTGAATCTCTAAAACTTCGAGCATACCAGTCCAACAATGTAATGACAATGTTAACATTTCAGTTCCATTAAAGTCTAGGACAGGTCAAAATAGTTCAATTATATGACCAAAATTAGCTTTCAGCTGTACCCCAGGACTGGGTTACAATAAGAATCATAGAATCCATGCAATATGGAAACATGCCATTTAGCCCATCAAGTCCACACTCACCCACTGGACAGCATCCCATCCAGACTCATGGATTTTCCACAGCTAATCCACCTAGCCTGCACATCATGGGTAATTAAGCATGGCCAATCCACATAACCTGCACATCTTTGGACTGTCGGAGGAAACCAGATAACCCAGAGGAGTCCCACATAGATACAGGGAGAATATGCAAACTCCAGATAGATAGTCGCCCAAGGCTAGAATTGAACCCAGTTACTTGGCACTATGAGGCAGTAGTGCTAACCACTGAGCCACTCATTTGATTGGGAATGAATGTTTATGGCATAGCAAGTACTCAATTTGTGGCTGTGCCACAGAATAACGGATTCAAACCTGCGCACATAGGATAGTTCAGTGTCGTCCAAAGAAATATGCTCAAGATGTCATTCTTTAAAACACATGTTACATTAAGGTTGGGTCTCTCTGTTCTTGAGAATCTAAAGTAGTTCTTTGATCTAGCAAAAAGGGGAAGGAAAGTCCTCGTCAATAATCATCCTCTCAACCAACAACATTTTGTGGACCTAACCACATCAGAAGGCTGACATGTTATCTACAAAACAACAATGCCCGTGATTCATAACTAGCACTTGGGGACAGCTAGAGGTTATGAAAGGGAGTATCTAAATGCAAGTTCATTGTTTCATCATGGACAAAACCTCACTTGGTCTTAAGGCATTCTTCCATACACTATTTTTAACCAAATAATTCATTTTTTCTGGATTAACACCATTATTAACGTACCAAACAAAGCATGGCAATTCACACAGTCTTTCCCTGAATGCTTTTCTCCAATCTGGTTTGCTGTTGAGCATAATCCCAGGGCTGGGTTCATCTGTAGGGATTTGTCTTCTGCGACAGATGTCAAATTTTAGTTTTCAAAGTGACAATGTATGATCGGAAGATAAAGCCAATTCAAGCATTAATAAGAAAATCAAAGATTACCAAATTCTCTTTCCTTGTGCAAGGGTGTGATTTGCATTTTGTGGCCACCTCTGGGATCATGACAGCACTTGTATAAAGCACCAAGTTCCATGGAGATTCACTGGCAGGAGAACGAAGGAATACTGGGATCATAATGGTCTCAAATAAAGATTTGCCACTGATTTTGATGGAGATTAATATTGGGCACATTGTAAGAATAGTGTCGCATCTGTTCTTGGGACAGGTGGGTTAGGTTAAAATGACTTTCTCTAGCCGTGCTGTGGAGCAGCCTGCATTTTTAAAAGTCATGCATTACACTAAAGAATAAATTCATCAGGGGACAGAACACAGGAAACTGCAATCATATTGAAAATTATAAGATGCAACTTGTTCTATAGTACTGCACTAATTGCCTGTAGCAGTGTAAAATATTATTTGGCATTGATGGATGGCAATTTGGGCCTCAGAAATAACAAGGAACAGGATTTTACATACATGTGTATCAGTGGTATCATTGCTTTGATGCTGTGGAACAATATGTCCCATAGGGTATAGAGTCCCTAGACAGGTCTGGCATGCGCTGTTTACTTTGATTTAGGTTCCAGAAGTAAAAACTCCATGGCTTGCATATGAGGAAGGGTTGGGGTGAAACACTCCCTATGCACTGCAGTAATGGAGACATTAAGGTGAATGTAGCACTCATTTTCATTACAATAGGCACCTATAGGATTGCTATTGGAGTAATTGTCAGTACGTGAGCACTGTCCCAGCTTTGTTCTGAAAACAAAACTGCTTGACTCAGGAGGAAACTGTATCAAATTCCCAAAGCACTAGCAACAATAATGGTGCACAAGAGAAGCATTCTTTGGCACTTCTACCTACCCCAATATTTCATGGTAGTCATGCATCGAAGAGTCAGAGAGGCATTGAAAAATATGGCATTGAATGAGGCTATGTTGACCCACCATGTCCTTGTTGGCCAAGTAACAGCTATTCTGCTCAAATCTCACTGTCCAGTCTTTGGCTTATAGTTTTAAGAAGAAATGCACATTTCTATTGCATTTTCCATGACCAGAGGACATCACAAAGCAAAAGATTTGACTTACAATTGACATTTGTACCTAAGAGGAGTGAAAAGTTTTGTTTTGCAGTGGTACAGGCAGGTCATAACATACAAAGATCATAGGGTGATAGAACAGAATGAGGAATACTAAGTTATTGCTGCAAAGAAGGTGTACAAAAAACAAAGTTAAAAATCACACAACACCAGGTTATAGTCCAACAGGTTTAATTGGAAGCACACTAGCTTTCGGAGCGACGGTCCTTATCACCTGATGAAGGATGGTTGCTCCGAAAGCTAGTGTGCTTCCAATTAAACCTGTTGGACTATAACCTGGTGTTGTGTGATTTTTAACTTTGTACACCTCAGTCCAACACCGGCATCTCCAAATCACAAAAAGCAAGATCAACATTAAATTTAAAATTTGACAGGTCCATTCAGAAGTTTAATAACAGTGGGGAAGAAGCTGTTCTTGAACCTGTTGGTACATGTGTTTAAGCTTTTCTAACAGCCTGTTAAGTTGTAAAATGTAATCACTGTTGCAAGATAAGAAAGAACAGATTTCCACAAAGGGCAATGTGAAAGTGATCAGGTAATCTGTTTTTGTGAAGTTGATTAACATTCACCAGTCAGGCCAAAGGGCCTGTCTCAATGCTGTAGGACTCGATGACTTTGTGACTCTCTCATTAGGCTATGGTACTTTGAGACCATGTCCATGCACTTTTAAATATATCATGAGTTTCCACTTCTCCTTAATTCCTCTCTCATCCAATTGCTTGAAATCTATCGACCCCACTATTTTTGGAAATAAGTCCTTCCTATCCATTTTAACAAGGTCTTTTGTAACCTCAGACATCTTAGTTCAATCTCTCCTCACCCTTTGCTGTTGCACAGGAAATTACTTTGGAATTTGGAATCTTTCCTCAAAGTTGAAATCCTTCCTTTCAGGCACATCCCTGTAAATCTCCTCTTTACTGCATACATATCCTTGCTGTAAGTGCTTACTCAATCTGTATTCAGTACTCTCTATCTTTAGTCAAAGTGGTGTTCAATCCAGTTCTAGTATAACCTTCCTGATCTTCTATCCTATTATTTGGTTAATAAAGGAAAATATCTTGTATGCCTTTCTTCAACATACCTACCTGTCTTGTCACCTTCAGGAATCTGTTGCCACACACTCAAAAGTCTCTCAGTTCCTCTACAATTCTCAGTATCCTATCATTTATTGGTCTAGATTTTCCAGTCAACAATCATTTTCTGCACTCTGTCCATGGCATGCATTTCAGCCAGGACTTCCAATCCCACTTACAGAAGTGAATCCTCGCAGCCTTTCCAGGGTAAAGCTGGTGAACATGGACATAGAGAGGGAAACATCCCCTTTTCACAACAAGAATGTACCATATTTAGGAAGGTTTTTAGAGGTATGGCATAACTCAGGAAGGACAGTGAAGAAGTTTTAGAGTCATAGAGTCATAGACTTGTACAGCACAGAAACAGACCCTTCTGTCCAACTCGTCCATGCTGACCAGATATCCCAACCCAAATCTAGTTCCACCTGTCAGCATCTGGCCCAAACCCTCCAAACCCTTCCTATTCATTGACGCATCCAGATGCCTTTTAAATGTTGCAATTGTACTAGCCTCCACCACTACAGGAAAGCATACCAAATGCCTTCTTCACTATCCTATCTACCTGTGACTCTACATCTCCTGCTCCTCAGTCCATTGGCCCATCTGATCAAGATCCAGTTGTAATCTGAGGTAACCTTCTTCGCTGTTCACTACACCTCCAATTTTGTTGTCATTTTCAAACTTATGAACGATACCTCTTATGTTCACATCCAAATCATTTATATAAGTGACAAAAAATAGTGGACCCAGCACTGATCCTTGTGGTTTATCTAAGATTACAAAGGGATCTTGTAATTGGGCCAAGGAGTGGCAGGTGGTTTTAATTTGGATAAATGTGAGATATTGCATTTTGTTAAAACAAACCAGGGCAGTCAGTGGTAGTTTTGTTGAACAGAGAGACCTAGTGGTTCAGGCAGATAATTCTTTGAAATTTGAATCACAGGTAGACTGGATGGTTAAGAAAGTGATTAGCACGCTTGCCTTCATTGCTCAGACCATTGACTATCGGAGTTGGCACGACCTGTTGACATTATCCAGGATGCTTTTGAGTCCAGTTCTGGAGTACTGTGTCCAGTTCTGGGGTCGGCCTGCTATAGGAAGGATATTATTAAATTGGAGAGGGTTCAGAAAAGATTTACAAGGATGTTACTGGGACTACAGGATTTGAGTTATAGGGAAAGGCTGGATAGGCTGGGACTTTTTTCACTGCAGCCCAGGAGATTGAGGGATGACATTGTAGAGGTTTATAAAATGATGAGGGGCACAGATAGGGTGAATAGCAAAGTCTTCCCTCCAAAGTGGAGGAGTTCAAAACTAGGGCACATATTTTTGAGGTGAGAGAAGAAACATTTACAAGGGACCTGAGGGGTAGCTTTTTCACACAGACGGTGGTTCGTATGTGAAATGAACTTCCAGAGGATGTCATGGATACAGATGCAGTTACAGAATTTAAAAGACATTTCGACAGGTACATGAATAGGAAAGATTTGGAGGGATATGGGCCAAATGCAGGCAGGTGGGACTAGCTTAGTTTGGGAATCTTGGCCAGCATGGACAAGTTGGACCAAAGGGTCTGTTTCTGGGTTGTATGACTCTATAAGTGGAAAGGAACATTGTTTATAGAGCCTCTCCTCATGGTATACAAAGTACCAGTCATGGATGTAGGGTTCTGCAGACCTACCTTGGGGTCTGCTCTATAAAGAGCTCAGGTGATGAGTTCCAGCCAGGTCGGTTATTGTCTGTTACCAAGGGAAATCATGCTCAGTGAGGTCCACAGGGAAATTAATTAATGATTCTTTAAGGGCCTGGCAAGGGTTATCATAAGATCTCAAGTATTTCAGGAAGTGAGTGACTAAGTGGGTGGGCAAGTGAGCAGGTGAGTGAATAGGTGAGTGAGTGGGAGAATGAATTATTGGGTTAGTGAATGAATTGGGTCAGAGCGGAGGATGCATCATTAAGGTTATGGTGATCAGGTCAGTTCTTGAGGTAATGTCTGACTTATACCAGAGATTAAACTGTGTAATTTTCCATAGCAAGCATTTAGTTAAATGCTATCCATCTAGCCCAAGTCTCCAGCAGTGAAATCAATGTAAAACACTTGTGTGTAGTGTCCCTGGTAAAGTGGATCAGGGCACCTTAGGGTTACATTTCCCAGCCCATTACAGGTGTGTGTAATAGGACTTCTACAGGGTCCTCCCTCCTTTCTTTAATAAAGGTGTCATGTTAGCTACCTTCAGGTCCAACAGGACTGTAGACTATAGAGTTTTTTGAACAATCACAATGAATAGATCTACTACCTCTGCTGCTGTTTCTTTTTAAAACTCTAAAATGCTGGCCATCAGGCATGGGAGCTTGATTGATGATTAGTTTCTTCCTTACTGTTTCTTTACTAATGTTAATTAATTCAATTTTTTTCACTATGATTAAACTCGGGGTTCCCTATTATTTCAGTTACATTTTGGTATTAACGTCTCTGCCATTCCCGTATTCACCATTATAATTTCTCCTTTCTCTCCGTCAAAGATACTTACATTTACATAAATTATCCTCCTTTTCCAAATATGTTGGAAGCTTGACAATCATTTTGTTCAGTATTGTTTGCTAGTTTACTTTCATATTCCATATCCTCCTTCTTTATCACTTTTTTTTTTATCAATCTTCCTTGGATTCTAATACTTTCCCAATCCTGAGACTTACTCTTTTTGGCAACATTATAAGGTTTGTTTCTAACTTGATCCTTAATGTTTTTAATTCGCAACAGCTGGATAACTGCTCCCACAGAGTCTTTATTTCTATTTGAACTGTACATGTTGAGAGTTATTATATGTTTCTTTAAATGTTCACCTTTGCTTCTCTACAGTCAAGCTTTTAATCTAATTTTCATTGTCAACTTACCCTAGTCCCACATCTCTCCTTTTTAATTTGTCAGTCTTTTTGAAAGTTTAAGTACCCTGGAATATTGGCCACCATGTGACACATCTCAATTAGACCAAACCGACTTGTCCGCATTTGTGCCTCTGATCTGTTTACCTTGGTACGAACATTTCAATCTTTAAAAAGTACACACCTTTAATTCCAACTTCTTGCCATTTTTCTCTTTGATCTTATTTGCTGATACACTATTACCACTAAATTCTATAACTCTTCTGGCTTATTTCCACTTAAATTGCTACACTGCTCTATAGTACTTAATTGCCTCTTTAGATTTATAAATTTTCCCTCGCTTGTCTCTGCCCTTTCTGTTTGAAGTCTTACAAATAGCTCAGGTTACTCAATTCTTCAGACATTAGTCCCAGTCCAGTTTAAGTGGAGCTATTCCAGCGATCAAGCTCCTTCTTTACCCAGACTGTGTCAGTGTGCTATTAAGCTCTAACACTGTCTTTTCTGGAAGTTTTTCAATCAATACTCTGATCAATTGGATCCTATCTCAATTTGGTTGTGGTTTAGATAACTGCCCATTGGTGATGATCCTGAAGATTCTGCTCATTGATTTGGATTGTAGTTTCTCAGCATTCTTAGTTCCCTCAATGTTGCTGGTTCCTATGTGATGATGTTTGTATCTTCCCTCACCTTTTCAGTTCTTTTCCAGTTGTTCAGAGATATCCTTAGCCCTTGCATGAGCACCCAACTTATCTTTCTGGATTCCCAATCACAGAAGCAGAGAATAAGTTCTGTCCCCCAATGATCGCCCGCCAATAATGCATTCTTTTCGACTGCCATCTTTACCATGATTCTGTGGTCACATTACCCATCGTCTCTGAAGTACACTGCACATACAGTAACAGTTCAAGAAAGCAGCTCACCATCACCTTCTCAAAGGTAACTAGGTAAGTATTGGCCTAGACAGTGATGGCTACATTCTGTAAGTAACAAACTAAAATTTCATACAAAAAGTACCTGTCAGACCAGTTAAAAACCTTCCATCCCTGCATCCTTGGTCCCTGTAGCTGGGTTTGCTTTAGAGTCTCTTCTTCCTGTCCTTAACCACCGATAAAATCGAAACTATCACCCAACCTAAGAGATGTGATACATTGCGGCCAAAGTATCTGGTCAAAGTAACTCTCCCTCTCCTGACGTCCCACGGTGTCTGCTGCTTATATTCCAGCTCAACAACTCTGGCTGCAGTCCTTTGAAGTTGCAGGTGTTTACTGTAGATGTGGTTGCTCAGACTCTAACTAGGTTCCAGCAATGTTCACATCCTCTAGTTATAACACACTGTTTGTTCTGCCAATCCTATTGACACTGTGTAATATATTTAATGGCTTCAGCTTTTTAAATTTGTTTGACACACTTTGGTTTTATTAATTAATTGATTCTTTCTTGTTGAAGTTATTGACTTGGTAAGGCAATAGTAAGTTTCTATTCTTCACTTCAGCCACTCTGCTAGGTAAAAGAATGAAATACTAAGCAACCGAACTACATATTCCGGAATGTCACAACTTCATCGTGCCTGACCTCTTTCAGTTCCATTTAGTTTGCATTCTCTCAGTGCCCAGAACTGTTGTTTTCAGCAAAAAGATCATTACATTTAGATATCCTCCATACCTATCACTGAAGGAATGAACATTTTGCTGCATTCAGCGCTGAAGGAATAATAGCCTCATTGTTATGTTGCCAAATCATGTAATCTCTAACTACTGATAATGTAGAGAATAGTGCTTAAGTCCTAATGTGGCAGCTGTTAAAAAAAAACCATGGAAATACATTAAAAGTGTCAATGCAATTTTCAGCTCATCATAAAAGCTGACTGGGTCATGCAAGTCCTTTAGAGGAAGAAATCTCATTGCATATCTGATCTATCCCATAGATTCTTCCACCTCACAACAATTTGATTGACTCTGCCCTCAGTTGACAAAGGATGAGCAACAGCACATGCTAAAAATGATTTCGGAGTTCTTTAAAAATGCAGTTTCTTCAGGTGTTACGTAATTGTCAAATGTATGTTAACTTGGTACCACCTTCAGTCCATTTTATATTTCAAAATTCTGAATGTCAGTATAGAGTCATAGCAATATGCAGCACAGAAACAGACCCTTCAGTCCAACTCGTCCATGCTGAACAGATATCCTAAATTAATCTAGTCCCATTTACCAACATTTGGCCCATATCCCTCTAAACTCTTCCGATTTAAATACCTATCCAGATGTCTTTTAAATGTTGTCATTATAACCAGCCTCCACCACTTTCTCTGACAGCTTGTTCAATGCACACATCACTCTCTGCATGAAAAAGTTGCCCCTTACATCCCTTTTAAATCTTTCCCCTCTCACTTAAATGTCTGCCCTCTAGTTTTGGACTCCTCTGTCCCAGGGAAAGGACTTTGTCTATTTATCCTATCCATGTCCCTCATGATTTTATAACCATCTATAAGATCACCCCTCAGCTTCTGATGGTACAGGGAAAACAGCCCTAGCCTATTCAGCCTCTTCCTGTGGCTCAAATCTTCTGACCTTGGCAATATCCTTGTAAATCTTTTCTGAACATTTTCAAGTTTCACAACATTCTCTCTATAGCAGGGAGACCAGAATTGCACACAGTATTCCAATAGTAGCCTAACCAATGTCCTGTACAACTGCAACATGATCTCTCAACTCTTACACTCAATACACTGACCAATAAAGGCAAGCATACCAAACCACGTCTTCACACTCCTATCTAACTACCGCTCCACTTTCAAGGAACTATGTACTTCAAGGTCTCTTTGTTCAGCAACATTCCCCAGGACCTTATCATTAAGTATATAAATCCTGCTCTGATTTGCCTTTCCAAAATGCAGCACCTCACACTTATCTAAATTAAACTCCATTTGCTACTCCTCAGCCATTGGCCCATCTGATCAAGATCCTGTTGTACCCTGAAGTGACTTGCGTGTAAGCATTCTCCCAAACCAGCTTTAATACTCTTGTCTCAATGTCAAAATGTTGTGGGTTCAAGAGGCTTGTACGTATTGTACAGTTTGTTTTTATATAATTAGTGCATTGCTGGTGTCGAATTGGTGGAGACACTGTCTCATGGTTGAACATTTAATCTGGCCACCTGTTCTGGTAGATGTGAAAGATTGCATAGCATAAAAATATTTGAGTCAACTTTCACCCCTCAGTTGACACCTGTTTGTGGAATACTGCTGGGTGCAAATCATCTATTTTCCCCACCTAACAACAGTAATTACACTTCAAAAATGGTATTTTGGCTATGCATCACATTAGAACATTCTGAGTTCAAAAGATACAATACAGTAAGCTCTTCTTCACCGACATGGAGCTTCCACAACCACTTTAGTGATTGCAGACTAAAGTGTGTGCAATTCAACCATAAAGGTCCAATTTTATATCTACCTGTCACTGTACTGGCAATGTCAACTTTAATTGAAATTCAACAGGTCAGTTTCATCTTAAGTAATTCCATTACCAAACTTACCAGGGTGACCTAGAGAGTCAGAAGAGAAAAAAAAGTGAAATCTTTGGATAAAGTCCAGGTACACAAACTTCAAAGGAGAGCTGAAAATGCGTTGCTGGAAAAGCGCAGCAGGTCAGGCAGCATCAAAGGAGCAGGAGAATCGACGTTTCAGGCATGAGTCTTTCTTCAGGAATGAGGAAAGTGTGTCCAGCAGGCTAAGATAAAAGGTAGGGAGGAGGGACTTGGGGGAGGGGCGTTGGGAATGCGATAGGTGGAGGGAGGTCAAGGTGAGGGTGATAGGCTGGAGTGGGGTGGGGGCGGAGAGGTCAGGAAGAAGATTACAGGTTAGGAAGGCGGTGCTGAGTTTGAGGGATTTGACTGAGACAAGGTGGGGGGAGGGGAAATGAGGAAACTGGAGAAATCTGAGTTCATCCCTTCTGGTTGGAGGGTTCCCAGGCTGAAAATGAGGTGCTCTTCCTCCAACCGTCGTGTTGCCATGGTCTGGCAATGGAGGAATCCAAGGACCTGCATGTCCTTGGTGGAGTGGGAGGGGGAGTTGAAGTGTTGGGCTACCGGGTGGTTGGTTGGTTGGTTGGTCTGGGTGTCCCAGAGGTGTTCTCTGAAACATTCCGCAAGTAGGCGGCCTGTCTCCCCAATATAGAGGTGGCCACATCCGGTGCAGCGGATGTAATAGATGATGTGTGTGGAGGTGCAGGTGAATTTGTGGCAGATATGGAAGTGTCCCTTGGGGCCTTGGAGGGAGGTAAGGGGGGGCGGTGTGGGCGCAAGTTTTGCATTTCCTGCGGTTGCAGGGGAAGGTGCCAGGAGTGGAGGTTGGGTTGGTGGGGGGTGTGGACCTGACGAGGGAGTCACGGAGGGAGTGGTCTTTTCGGAACGCTGATCGGGGAGGGGAGGGAAATATATCCCTGGTGGTGGGGTCCGTTTGGAGGTGGCGGAAATGACGGCGGATGATACGTTGGACATGAAGGTTGATGGGGTGGTAGGTGAGGACCAGTGGGGTTCTGTCCTGGTGGAGGTTGGAGGGGCAGGGCTCAAGGGTGGAGGAGCGGGAAGTGGAAGAGATGCGGTGGAGGGCATCGTCGACTACATCTGGGGGGAAATTGCGGTCCTTGAAGAAGGAGGCCATCTGGGTGGTACGGTTTTGGAACTGGTCCTCCTGGGAGCAGATGCGGTGGAGACGAAGGAATTGGGAATATGGGATGGTGTTTTTACAGGGGGCAGGGTGGGAGGAGGTGTAGTCTAGGTAGCTGTGGGAGTCGGTTGGTTTATAATAAATGTCCATGTTGATTCGGTCACCCGAGATGGAAATGGAAAGGTCTAGGAAGGGGAGGGAGGAGTTTGAGACGGTCCAGGTGAATTTGAGGTCGGGGTGGAAAGTGTTGGTAAAGTGGATGAACTGTTCAACCTCCTCGAGGGAGCATGAGGCAGCGCCGATACAGTCATCGATGTAGCGGATGAAAAGGTGGGGGGGGGTGGGGCCAGTGTAGCTGCAGAAGATGGACTGTTCCACATATCCTACAAAGAAGCAGGCATAGCTGGGGCCCATGCGGGTGCCCATGGCTACTCCTTTGGTTTGGAGGAAGTGGGAGGATTGGAAAGAGAAGTTGTTCAGGGTGAGGACCAGTTCAGTCAGTCGAAGGAGGGTGTCGATGGAAGGGTACTGGTTGGTACGCGGGAAAGGAAGAAGCGGAGGGCTTTAAGTCCTTCGTGATGGGGGATGGAGGTGTACAGGAACTGGATGTCCATGGTGAAGATAAGGCGTTGGGGACCGGGGAAGCGAAAATCATGGAGGAGGTGGAGGGCGTGGGTGGTGTCCCGAACGTAGGTGGGGAGTTCTTGGACTAAGGGGGACAGGACCATGTCGAGGTATGTAGAGATGAGTTCAGTGGGGCAGGAGCAGGCTGAGACAATGGGTCGGCTGGGGCAGTCAATATTAAGTATGATTTAATGGACAATACAAAACTTGTTTCTCGTTTTTTTTCAATGCAAACTGAGGGACACAATAGCAAGGAGAAAATGCCACAGCACCGAAGCTGAAGTGTGAAACTGAAAGAAAACAATATCTTGGAAAAAGAAAGCTTGGATTTTAAATAATCCAAAATAACAGACGGCACAGGTACATTTGGAGTATTCAGTCTTTTTCTCAGTCTGTTTGCAACTACGTGGATGGGCAAGAAGATGCACAGTGCACAGCACAAGTCCTGCAATATGAAGGAAAGTGGGGCAATCTCAAAATGGCACCCACTGTTTCAAACATATTGTGGTAAAAATCTCAAACTCTGTTACCGATTCTGTGGTTGTGGAACGTTGGGAGATTTGAAGACAGATTTCTACAAGTGAAGTGCATCAAGGGACATGAAGCAAATGCAGATAAATGGAGTGAGGTACAGATCATCTACCGTCAAATTAAATGATAAAATAAACTTAAGTGACTAAAGGCACTCCTATCCCTTTACATGGTAAGATAGTGATATAGTTGTAATATTATTGGACAAATCATGGCGAGGCCCAGACTAATGTTCTGGAGACATACAACCAGTGAAATTGAGACTCAATTGCAAATTCTGGAACTGAAAGTTTGTCTCAGTGATGGTGACCACAAAAACTGCCATCAATTCTCACAAAAATCTATCCAGTTCTCTAATGCACTTTAGGGAAGGAAAAATATTGTCTTTACCTGGCTTATGTGTGACTCCAGAGTAGACAACAGGAGGCTGGAATAACACAGCAGGCTAGACAGCATTAAGAGGTTCAGAAGTCAATGTTTCAGGCATAACCTTTCTTCAGGTTCTGAAGAAAGACTATACCCGAAAAGTTGACTTCTCCACCTCCTGATGTTGCCCGGCTTGCTGTGTTCTTCCAGACTCCTGTTTGTCTCCTTCGGATTCCAACATCTGTAGTTTTTTTGTCGCTGTGTGTGACTCCAGACCCATAGTAATGTGGTTGATGACCAACTGATCCTGACATGACCTAGCAAGGCACTCAGTTTATGAGGGACAATGAGAGGTGTGTTTAAAACAAAATGACACCCTTATCTCTTGAAACAATATGAAAAAACAATGGAAACAATGAATATTTACAACCTCGTTCCTATATCATGAAACAAATCAATCGGCTAACATCTGGACAGGATTACTATGATGCAAGATTCTGAATACGAGATTCACAGCTAAGACAACATTAAAAATCACATAACACCAGGATCTAGGATCTAGTCCAATAGGTTTATTTGAAAGTACAAGCTTTCGGAGCACTGCTCCTTCGTCAGGTAACTGATTGTGTGATTTTTAATTTTGTCCATCCCAGTCCAACATGGCACCTCCACATCACAGCTAAAGACAAATAACCTGTCGGCGTATAGAGCTGTTATGGTTGGAAATGATAGAAACATTGCCAACCTTTGTTTTTTGTCCCTCAGGTTATGGAAGAACACTGACTAAACTGAGTCCTTCAATTTCAGTAGTTCATTTTGAGATTCACTGACACTGAAATAGCAGTGGCACATCAAATGAAATTGTACCTGTACAAATCTCACCAGACCATGGTTATTACAGCCCAACTTTGACTGTCCAGAATTAAATTCAATGGGGAAAAATAGACTCACTTATAGCAGGACTTCAAAATAAGATCCTGTTGACATTTCTTTTACTGTGGAACACTTGCTGACAGATCAACTGTGCATCAGTCTTCGAAGAAAGAATAAGCATGATACTGGTATGTTGACAGTGAAGAACTATCAGCCACAATTGCGAGGTGTTGTCACTCCAGACAGAGACTTTGCACTCTCTTCACTTCTGTTATTTAATCAGGTTATGTGTTTGGAGAAATAGCAATGGGTTATTTTTCCCTATGGAACAGAATTTAATCTGATAAAAGCACAGAAGCACTGATTAGAATGAAGTCAACTCCCTCTGACATTGTGGGACAAGCATTCCTCTGTTTACGTTGGAGCTTGAATTCTGCCCATGTCATGCTGGTGACATAGACACATGCTGGACAAGGAACTTTGGGAATTTTGGCTTTATCACTTATTTCATGCTGATTTATGTAAGAGAGAGAAACAAAACGAGAGAGAGAGAAAACAGAAATAGAGAAATAAAATGCAGAAATAGAAAAGAAAAGAGAGAAAACACAGAAAAAGAGAGAAAAACAGAGAGTGATACAGAGATAAAGAAATAGAGATACAGAGAGACGGAAAGAGAGACAGAAAGAAAGAAAGGTAAAAGAAAAAAAGAAAGAAAGAAGTTGGATTTATATAGAATGTTGAATGGCCTCAGGATTTGGAATGCTCTTTGCAACTCATGAAGTGTGGTATAACACAATCAGTCTTATATTGGAGGAAATACAGCAGCTAATTTGGACATGATGAGACACCATTTAAAATAATTCACAGACCACAGGGTGTCCATGGACACTTGCCCTGGGGCCTGCTAAAGAATCAGTAATATTGCTGGACTTTTGCTGAGCATATTCAGCACAGTGACACAATGGTTAGCACTGCTGCCTCACAGCACCCGGGACCCGTGTTTGATTCCAATCTTGGGTGACTGCGTGGAGATTAAACATTCTCCCTGCATCTGAGCGAATGTCTGCTGAGTACTCTGGTTTCCACGCAGAGTCCAAAGATATGCAAGTTAGGTGGATTGGCCATGCTAAATTGCCTTTGGTGTCCAGAGATGTGTAGACTAGGTTGATTAACGATGGTAAACAGGTATGTGGATCTGGGGAGGATGCTTCCCTGAGAGTCAGTGTAGACTCAATAGGCCAAATGGCCTCTATCTGCGCTGTAGTGATTCTATGTTTTGCAACAGTGATGGAGGGAAACCTAATAATAGCATGACCATTCTGCCCCAAAACTCAAAGGATTATATGGGACTCATTATAAAGGATTCAATACAGGAACTGACTATTCAGCTTAGGTAAAACACGTTTATGTTCCACTTGAGTTTCCTCACATTTCTTAATCGTGTAAATTTTCACTGTAACCAGCTTTTCCTTTCTCCACTAAATGCTGTCCAGCTCCCCCTTAAATAGATTTCTACAATTTGCTTCAATTACTAGTAGGAAGATCCATATTTAATTGACTGATCGGCTGTTTTGCAATGCAGAGGGATGCCAACAACAGGGCTCAATTTCCACCTTAGCTGAGGTTTCCATGAAGGGCTCTCCTTCTCAACTTCAGCCCTCAGGTTTATAGACTATCAAATATTTCTCTGTAATGAGAGAGCAGCCCTACACTCCTCTGGGACAAAGGCACCTTTACCATTTTATTATTTTCATCTGTATCCCTGTTAGCTGAGCTTTCGTATATTGGTATATACACCTTCCCACACAGGAAACATTCTCTCTTCATCCACTCTATCATAATGTCAATGGCTTTTCTTTGGTCACCCCTTGAGCCCATTTTACAAGGAGAAAGAGACTTGGCCAGCTTTAAACAGGGTCAAGATAAGTGTGGTGCTGGAAAAGCACAGCAGATCAGGCAGCATCCAAGGAGCAGGGAAATCAATGTTTTGGGCAAAAGCCCTTCATCAGTTTTAAAAAGGTTTAAATCTAAAGTAATGTATAAGGTCAACATGAAAGGACCCTCTATTGCTTTTACAGCTGGCTAACACACAGAGTCATTGGCATACAGCATGGAAACAAACCCTTTGGTCCAACTAGTCCATGTCAAACATTATCCCAAACTAAACCGGTCCCACCTGCCTACTCCTGGCCCATATAGCTGTGAACCTTTCCTATTCATATACTTATCCAAATGTCTTTTAAACATTGTAATTGTAGCCACATCCATCACTTCCTCAGGATGTTCATTACACATGAGAGCCACCCTCTGTGTAAAAGATTTGCCCCTCATGCCTTTTTAAAATCTATTTCCTCTCACCTTAAATATGTGCCCCAGCCTTGAAATCCCCCATCCTAGGGAAAACTACCATGAATTCTAACTATAACCGTCTTTATTTTATAAACTTCTATCAGGTTGCCTCTTAAACTTCCAAGGTCTAGTGGAAAAAGTCCCAGCCTATCCCGCCTTTATTTTGAGCACAACTTGTAATTAATCTCTATGTGGGATTGTGGTCAAGACAAGAGTTAAGCAAATGATTGGCATCTGGAAGTGAGCATGAAGAATGTCCTGATGTAGGGCAGAATGTGCTCATCATATTTGCAGTGTTGAGTAGGCTGGGTGATCGTCTAAGAGGGGAGCCTACATGGATAAGCATGAAGTCTGGTATGAAGATTATCAGGTAGTGGGTGTTATAATATTGATCAGCCATAATTTGCGGATGACACTAAGGTAGGCAGAGTTGTAGATAGTGCCAAAGGATGTTGTGGATTTCAGAGGGACATAGATAAAATGCAGACCTGGGTTGAGAAGTGGCAAATGGAGTTTAATGAGGAAAAGTGTGAGGTAGTTCACTTCAGAAGAAATAGCAGGAATGCAGAGTATTGGGCTCATGGTAAAATGTTTGGCAGTGTAGATGAACAGAGAGATCTTGGTGTCCAGATGCATAAATCCCTGAAAGTTGCCACCCAGGTTGATAGGATTGTTAGGGAGTCATATAGTGTGTTGATAGGATTGTTAGGGAGTCATATAGTGTGTTGGTGTTTATTGATGGGAGATTGAGAGCCATGAGGTCATGCTTCAGCTGTACAAGACACTGGTAAGGCCACACGTGGAGTATTGCATGCAGTTCTGGCCACCATATTATAGGAAAGATGTGGAAGCTTTGGATAGTATTCAGAGGAGATTTACTAGGACGATGCCTAGTGTGGAAGGAAGGTCTTATGAGGAAAGACTGAGGGAACTGAGGCTGTTTTCATTGGAGAGAAGAAGGTTGAGACGTGAGTTAATCAAGATGTATAAGATAATCAGAGGGTTAGATAGAGTGGACAGTGAGAGCCTTTTTCCTTGGATGGTGAAGGCTAACACAAGGGGACATGGCTTTAAATTGAGGGGTGATAGATTTAGGACAGATATTAGGGGTAGTTTCTTTACACAGGGAGTAGCAGGGACATGGAATGCACTGCCTGCAACAGTAGTGGACTCGCCGAAGTTAAGGGTATTTAAATGGGCATTGGACATACATATGAATAATAATGGAACGGGATAGGTTAGTTGGGTATCAGATTAATTTTACAGGTCGGTGCGACATTGAGGGCTGAAGGGCCTGTACTGCGCTGTAATGTTCTATGTTCTATGTTCAATAGTGTGAAGTGCAAGAGTATAACTTCTGCTTTTTTTTTCACCCCTCTTGTGGCACACTGGTATTGACCCTACCCCTGACCTAGAAGGTCTGGGTTCAAGTGTCACCTGCTCCAGAATTGTGTAACAGCAACTCTGTACAGGCTGATTAGAAAAATAGGTTAAATTAAAAACAATCCTTCTGCTATTGATTTGTTTAACAAGGATTGTGAAATTACTAAGAGAGAAACATCACTAGCTATGTCTTCTCAAGCATCCCAATGTATCTCAAACAAGACTATTGAATGTATTTAATGGTTATGTAGGATCCACTTTTGAATTTGTGGCAATGTTTGGAATTCTGTCCTTGTCAAGGAGCATATGAAGAATCTGGAAACCATTCAGAAATGAGCACTGAAATGGATTGTTCTAATACAATCAAACAACTATTTGGTGAGGCAACTTTTAGAATACTGCATACTTCTATAGGAAGGATGTTGTTAAACTTGAGAGTATGCAGAAAAGACTTATAAGGATGTTGCTGGGACTGAAGGTATAGCAAGAGGCTGAATAGACTGGTGCTTTTTTCCCAGAGAGTAAGAGGCGGAGGGATGATCTTATTGAGGTTTATGAAATCACGATGGGTATGGATAGAGGAAGTAGACAAGGTATTTTTCCTCCGGTAGGGGAGTCCAAAACTAGAGGACATACTAGAAGGAAGATTTAAAAAGGACCTGAGTGGTAACTTTATCAGGCAGAGCGTAGTGCATGTTTGGAATGAGCTGCCAGAAGAAGTGAAGGAGTTTGATATCATTGCAATATTTTAAAGGCATCTGAATGGGTGCATGAATAGGAAGGGTTGAGAGGGATATAGGCCAAATGCTGGCAAATCAGACTAGATAAATTTAGGATATCTGGTCGGCATGGATGAGTTGGACCAAAGGCTCTGTTTCTGTGCTGTATGACTCTAAGACTCTATGCATTCCCTTGGTGAAAGCAAAATGAAAAGGTCCATCTGGACTTCAGTAGAAAACTATTGATTGCCACCTCCCATTGCCATTATTGCTGACCCCAACTGCTTGAAAGTAAATGAACAATGGAATTTAGAAGAAAAGACACCATTCCACAAACAAGATACAATATGAATGGATTACGAGATCATTCAACCTCTATTTTATCAAACTTATATATTGTATATAAATGACTGGAAATTCAATCAAATCAACCTATGAACCATAAACTTAAACATAGATGTAAAGAGCAATAGATTAGATTAGATTACTTACAGTGTGGAAACAGGCCCTTCGGCCCAACAAGTCCACACCGCCCCGCCGAAGCGCAACACACCCATACCCCTATATCTACTCCTACCTAACACTACGGGCAATTAGGCATAGCCAATTCACCTGACCTGCACATCTTTGGATTGTGGGAGGAAACCGGAGCACCCGGAGGAAACCCACGCAGACACGGGGAGAATGTGCAAACTCCACACAGTCAGTCGCCTGAAGGTGGGAATTGAACCCAGGTCTCTGGCGCTGTGAGGCAGCAGTGCTAACCACTGTGCCACCGTGCCGCCCATCTTGAAGTTTGCACATTCTCCCCGTGTCTGCGTGGGTTTCCTCCAGGTGCTCCGGTTTCCTCCCACAGTCCAAAAATGTGCAGGTTAGGTGAATTGGCCATGCTAAATTGCCCGTAGTGTTAGGTGAAGGGGTAAGTGTGGGGGAATGGGTCTAGGTGGGTTGCTCTTCGGAGGGTCGGTGTGGACCTGTTGGGCCTAGGGGCCTGTTTCCATACTGTAGGTAATCTAATCTAATCTAATCTTTTATCTCACAGAATTGTTAAAGTGCAACAAGAGGTCAGTCAGCCTCCGGTTCGATTATCGGGCACTAATCTCCTACCTTTCCTCCATAATCCTGCACGCTATTTCAAACCAAATATTCACCCAATGTCTGTTTGACTAGCTCAATGGAATGGACCTCCACCACATTTCCAGGCAATGCATTCTATACACTAACCAGTTGCTGTGTGAATAAATATTTTCTCACATGATCTCTGTTTCATTTGCATGTCACTTTAAATCTATGCCCTAATTTTCTTTCTTTTACCAATGAAATCAGCTTCTCGTTATCTGCTCTGTCTGGGCCCCACTCTCAATATTTTGAAAACTTCTATCAAATCCATTTCTGTAACATAACTTAAGGGAATTTCTGTAACATAATTTAAGAGACAATTTGTAGTGTGTCATAATTATTCAAATGCTGAAAGAGCTATAATTATGCAGTTTCTGTATAATTTTACAGGTTTTTTTTAAAAAAAGGTTATTGTTACAATGTTATTAATGGCAATCATTTGTTTTGTTTATATTGTTGTGACCATTCAGCAACTGCCATCATAAGGATTTTTTGATAAACTAATATCTATCTATCCATCTATCTGTCTATCTACCTATCTACCTATCTATCCATCTGTCTATCTATTTGTCTATGTGTCTATCTATCTGTCTACCTGCCTACTTCCTCATTCACTCACTCTCTGGATTTAAAAAAAGTTTATTTTCACTTCCCTGTTTGATTTTCTTTTTGATTATATTGTATGGATGGCCTCTCGTTTAGTTGCTCCCCATGAGTGGTGAAGAACCAATCAAGCCCCAAGAATTTTGATCTCTATTTGAATACCTGCAGAAGTTTATCACAATTATGTTTACAGGGATTCATCTTGAATCTTCTTCTCCAAATACAATCTATATTTGGACTTGTGGGAGAATTTGAGTAGCTGGCTTATATTCCTGCAAAGAGATCTACTGTATATACACTTCTCCTTCAGATACCAAACCCTTTTATTGTTGTGTGGAGTTTGAGAGACACTAATTGCCCGAGACAATATGTGACCTGCTTATTGTCAGGAGCTCACTGATAACCCCACCCTATATGGTTTTGTTCCACCATTTAAATGTCTTTAAATACATTAGCTGAGTTCAAAGACTTTTTCACAATACAAAGCAGCTTTTCTAAAATCTCTTTTGTGAACATGAATGCTTCAGTGTTAACTCCTCATTCATAGTGAAGATTTTGAACAAGCCTTTCATAATACATTTTAAATGAACATTGGTTCCTTGATTCACAAGTCACACTACAGAGTCTTTTTTAGAATATCTTATTTACTACCATTTGTGATTGTGGTTTAGCAGCTGCATTTTTAAACATTCTACATTTTTTATTATTTGATGTAGTTTATTTTTGTATGTTGTTATACTAAAGGCCTATACACACTCAGTTGTTTCCAGGGCAACTGGGGATGGGCAATAAATACCAACCTTGCCAGTGACATCTACATTCCCAGAATACACAGAGATAAGTTTCTATCTCTCTGTAAGATAAACTATTACACAGGACTTGCTATTCCTAGTAACGATAAATTGAATTGTGCTCAGCCTGTACACTGAGAAAACCAAAGCAGTCTTTTCAGATCAGTTTATCATCACAGTTGAAGGCAAATGAGGCGCATATTGATCCAAGAACAGAACTGATGCACAAGAGAGGATATTTGATGTGAAACGATCATGTTTAAACATAAGTGGCCATATGTTGCAGTGAGATGAATGGCACAGGGTGTGGCTGGAGTCAGTTAGCTCAGTTGGCTGAACAAGTGGTTTGTGTTACGAAGTGTTTCACATTGATTGATGGTAGTTTAACCTAACGGTTCCACTCTCTAAGTGAGAGAAGTCTATAGTCTATGCTGACATTACCTCTTCATGAGATAGCATTGCACCTTGCCTGAAGGGGATGACAGCTGTGTCCACTTGGTGTTGGAACTGATATGAAGTGCGTGTGCTTTTTACATACCATTACAGCTACATGGGGAATATATGCATTTAAACAGAAATTTATAATTGAGACCATGCCACACTAACATTTTCCAAGATCTTCATGGATCAAGCGTAATCTGGTGCATGATGCATGACATTTACTGACACCCAAAGTGGGTCATAGTCTGAGAAGATGTTTATGACTGAGTAGGTACTTCTTTGACACATAATATCTGAAAAATACTTACTCCTCTGGAAATAAACCCAGACTAGAGAAAGGCTCTGAAAATGCAATCCATTGATTCTTCTGCAGTAGGCCATTATTGCAATGAGGAGTATGTAAACAGTAAAGGAAGATGGTGTCACAGTTTTGAAGTAACTTCACAGAGACCGATATCCATCACCAAGTTACCCTTTATTTACGTATGAACAGTCCTTGACTTTAGTACTGCCTCATTCAGAGTCAGCTACCAGAGTGTGAGTACCTCTGACTTGTCCCTTTTTTATCAGTCAGCAGAAGCTCCCCGATTGGACCAGGTTAACAGCCCCAATTAGGGAACTCATATTCTGTTGACCTCGTTACAATCACTCCAAGTTTATCTTCAAGTTCTTGCTTTTTTGTTATGATCCGGATGCAGACTAATAACTTTTTAAAAAGATGTTTAAATGCACAGTGACCAGCATAAAGGAATTGCACAACAGAATTTCATGTTTTAAACCTTTTACTTAACAAACAGCTTTACACAAATCGACTAAGCATTATCTATTCAGCAGTTGATAAGCTAAAGGACAGAAATTATAGCATTGCGAGAATGTCTGCTTAACACCCCCAAAATACTCTCAGAATACATATGCAAAATGTGCATTCACCATATGCTTGTCAGTACTGCCTGTGATGTCATTCCATTGTCATATTTACTGTGCTTATTTGGGTGCCACTATGTTTTTTTACTGGCAAAGTCATTTCACAAAAAGTGTCTGTGCAGATCCTCTGGTGTGCACAATGTGAATTTTTCGAGAGATCAGGAGACACTCATGAAAGCCTTAACATGAACATTAGCCACATGCCACATATACACTTTACAGAATGACCGCCACAGTAGTAAACAATCCACAGTCAGTCCAAGCTTCCCATGGGGTTACTTCATCTCATTTTGCTGGCTCATAATGTTAAGCGCCATTGAACACACTTCTATAAGTTTTTGGACAATCCTCAAATTTGCATACATATAATCAAATGCAATCAGATGATCTATCTTTTGCAGCTTTTGGTGGAAACATTGAGAAAACTTCTTCAGGCAGTGTCATGGGAACTTTTACATCCGCTTAAGAAGACAAGGATGACCTAATATTAAAATCCTTTTGCTAAGAACATTTATATGGTACTCCTGTGAAATGCTAGTCCAGATCATGACTCAAGTCCACAATGAGAAGAGAACATCCATTGATTTGACAGCAGTAGGACCTTGACACCCAATACACGAGAAGGTCAACTTAAACTTTATCAACATCGTAATGCAGTGAGGTACTGTGAAGGACTACCAGACCAGGCAGAGGTTGAAAGTCTTGCAGAGGATGCGATGGCAATTTCATGTAATGCTTTGCTCATTTGGGCAATGGAATGCATGAGCATTAAGAACAAATAATGGATTTTTCAATGAAGTTTACAACATTCAAACAGCAGACCTCCATGGTAACTGTTCTACTCCGAATTCAGTTGCAGAGGATAATCTTAGGAGGACAGCAGTAAAGCTTTAGGGATTTCCTCAAAACATTCCTAGAGAGATCATAATCACTACCCACTCATGGGAGTTCATGGCTTGTAAGTGACAAAATGAAGAAACATCATTCAAGAAAGTGCTGAAACTTTCATCTAAGACATTTAGTCACTAAGATATGCCATCAGGAGAACTGAGAGGCAAAGACACAGCATTGGGGAAAACACATAAACTTTCAAGCTTCATCAGACCCGCATTTATTAATAGAGTCATAGAGTCATAGAGATGTACAGCATGGAAACAGACCCTTCGGTCCAACCCGTTCATGCCGACCAGATATCCCAACCCAATCGAGTCTCACCTGCCAGCACCTGGCCCATATCCCTCCAAACCCTTCCTATTCATATTCCCATCCAAGTGCCTCTTAAATGTTGCAATTGTACCAGCCTCCACCACATCCTCTGGCAGCTCATTCCATACACGTACCACCCTCTGTGTGAAAACGTTGCCCTTAGGTCTCTTTTCTATCTTTCCACTCTCACCCTAAACCTATGCCCTCTAGTTTTGGACTCCCCGACCCCAGGGAAACGAATTTGGCAGACTCCACAGATTACACATTGCTCTTACCAAACTGCTCAGAACTCATTGAAAGTAGGAACAAATGTGAGTACTATCTAAGATTGGTAATGTTGACACAGTCACTCGTAATGAGTGTAGACAATTTTCTAAAGAGCCTGTGGTCTTTGACGATCTTTCCAATGAACCGTTTCCCTTTGTTTTCATCCACTAACAATAAGGCTACTCATGCAAAATTGATTCTTTTGTAACTGAAGTCAATTTGATTCTGTGAGAAGTTACATAGAAATTACAGCACAAAACATGCATTCAGTCCAGCCAGGCCATGTTGATGTTTATCCTAAATAAAATGGTGAAGTCTTTATAACAGTGGCCCTGTCTTCAGGGGCTCAGCAATAAAAACAATTCACTTACCCTGCTGTCCAAATATAAGGTCTGCTGATCATGATTTGAGATCTGTTCTTCATATGAAGAGACAGCCATTCTGTAGAAGGTGGTGGTGTCAACAAAAACATCTCCTTCAAGTAAGTTGTTGATAAAAAAGAATCAAGACCCTGGGGAACATGTGCATAGATTTAGCAATAAGACAGAAAACATGCTTTGGAGGAAGTTGCGCATCCATTTCAGTGATTCACCAGACACACCTGAAGAGTCAGTCTCTTAACTGGAAGTCATAGGATGGAAACATCAAGTACTTCATTATTTCAAGAGATATTCCACTCTATTTGGTAAAGATTTCAATGTACGAGACATTTACCCACCATTGTCCTTTTATTTTCATTTTTCCAAGCTGCATTTGTTTCGATCATTCCTCTAACTGCATTATCTCCATAAATACTGTAATGAAAGATGAAACCATTTTTGATCCATGAGTGTATGCTGGTATTCTAAATCTGCATTTCCCTTTCCGTGTATTTTTTTCCGGTGTCTTCCTGCCCAAATATATCACTGCTCATTCACTAGATACATAACATCTTGATTGGACTTCAAATTCACACCACCTGCAAAGATGAATCTGAGGGAAGTACATGCAGCTAATGGGATCTTAAATACATCTGACATTTCATCCAAGAAATGAAAACAAATAAATAAGGCTGTCATGATGAATTCTGTTCCGATGAGAGGTCTGTGGACATAAAATGTTAAATGTTTTCTCTCCATAGATCCTGTCAGACCTGCTGGGTTTCTCAAGGCATGCCTGTTTTTGTTTCAGATTTACAGCATCTACAGTTCTTTGTTTTATATGATTGCCATGAAGTATTAATGGATAAATCTAATGCCTGATGATTATTGTGAAACATACTGGGGGTAATTGGAAAACTTATTTTACACACTGAAATCTTAGAATATGCTGTGTATTGTTGGAAATCATGGTGAAAGCAAGTTCAATGTAACTTTCAAAATGGAATTTGTACAAGCAGGTGAATAGAAAAGCCATCTGACTGACTATGGCAAATGTGATAGCTTGTTCAAAGATCTGGAACAGGTATGTTGGTCTGAGTGGCCTATTTCTTGATTCTACAGTTAAATGGGGTACAAACTAAAGCTTTTAGAAAAGGAATGTCCTCAGTTTGAAATTCTGCTTCTTCTCACCTTAGCCAGAGAGGCAATACACATGTTCTCAGTATCTTTGTGTTTGAAAAAGGCACTCCTTCCCCACAACCAGGGAATTTGCTGGCAGGAACATGTGCGGACTTGGGGTGAGGACACAATATACAGCCACTTTTAGAGTTCTGTGTACAATTCTAAAAATCACACAACACCAGGTTATAGTCCAACAGGTTTATTTGGAAGCACTAGCTTTTGAGGTGCTGCTTCTTCAGCAGGTGGTTGACCATGACCTGATGATCGAGTAGCAGTCCAAAAGCTAGTGTGCTTCCAAATAAACCTGTTGGACTATAACCTGGTGTTGTGTGATTTTTAACTTTGTACACTCCAGTCCAACACTGGCACCTCCAAATCATGTGTACAGTTCTTGTTGCCCCTCTATAAGAAAGAAGTTGCTAATTGTGAGAGGGTGCAGAAACAATTAACAAGGATGTTGCAGGGACTAGAGGGTTTGAGTAAAAAGGAGAGACTGAATAGAGTGGGGCTATTTTCCAGGAGCATTGGAGGCTGAGGGGTGACTTTATAGAGGTTTATAAAATCACAAAGGGCACAGATAGGATGAACAGCTAAGGTCTTTTTTTTCCCAGGGTGGGGGAGTCCAATACTAGACGGCATAGCTTTAAAGTGAGAGAGAGAAGATTTATAAAGGACCCGAGGGGCAACCTTTTTCATGCAGAGGGTGGTGCATGTATGGAACCAGCTGCCAGAGGAAGTGGTGGAGGCTGGTACAATTACAACATTTAAAAGGCGTCTGGATGGGTACATGAATAGGAAAGGTTTAGAGGGATATGGGCCAAGTGCTGGCAACTGGGAGTAGATTAATTTAGGATATCCGGTGGGTGTAAATGAGTCGGACCCATGGGTCTGTTTCCATGCTGTATAACTCTGTGTCTCGACTCCTGGTTATTTCTCTTGCAGAACGATCCATTACTCCCTCTGCGAGCTGGCTACAGTTAGTAGTTTGTCAATATCAATGAGATTCATTTCATCTAACTACTATTTTCAGGTTCTTTCAATACCTCTTGTGCCCTCCCATTCAATGATGCCACCTGCTTGTTCAGTGGGGGGGGGGGGGGGGGGAATCTGGGTGATCTGAACCATCAAATACCAAAACACCGGCACACTGAAGCTGGAGCGTGTCTTCATAAAATTCACAATTGACCGGAGTCTCCTTCTTAACCCCCTTTTTTTCGTTTGCAGTGATGGAGATAAAATGCGAACTAATTGATCTGTAACGATTTCAGGTCATTTGCTCTGTGGCAAGACTTAGTGTTCTGTGATCGTGCAGAGCCAGAGATAGTGCCGCTTGGAGCAGTCAGCCTGAAGTATTATCAAGAGGCGCCCTTTCCAATTACATTGGATCCTACCCCAGCACCTTTCAAAAATGTGTCAGCACAGGGTTTCCGACAACCCCCGCTACCCGCTGCATCTTGACGCTTTTAGCTTTACATTACAGTTTGTAAAGGGAATTTGGAAAAGTAAAAGTGGTAAGGCCACCTTGAAAAAACAGTGGACCCAGTGTGTGGCTTGCTTTTTTTTACGAAGCTAAAAAAATTACACAACACCAGGTTATAGTCAAACAGGTTTATTTGGAAGCACTAGCTTTCAGAGCGCTGCTCCCTCATCAGGTGACTCAGGAACGCATTTGTGGTTTCGTGAGCCCCACACTGTGCATATGATACTCCCCACAAATATTTTCGTGTTTGCTGCATGTTTTTGTATCTCACTGGAACAGACTGGCAGATGTTGGAGATAATTTGTAAATTACATTTCCTATACATATTGCCCAGTGTGATTTACAACTTTAAATAAATTTCCGAGTGAATTAAAGGAAAAGGGTGGTTCATTTATTTTGATGGTTCACCTCTACCCTCCATGTCTTTCCATCGTGCCGACTCATACAGTCAACAAATGCGGCTGGCCAGTCATGGTGACACTGCAGGAGTCCCTGAAGGATGCTTCCTCAGCACAGCATTTTTTTTACCGGGGGCGAGTCTGCTCACCGAGAATTACTCAGGGTTTATGTCCCGTTCGCAACGCTGCTGGTAATGCAGGCTCCCACCTCAACAGGAGCTAGACAACACTGGCGCTTCAGTAGACAAAGGAACAGCTGAAATCTGCATCACACAAGGACGAGGTAATAACCATCTTGCACAAGGGATGGCCCCAGGCTGGCCCACAGTACCACCGTAACTAAGGTCACATCTTCAACACGGAGGAGAGAGGTGGTCACGGTTGGCATATCAACTCGACAGCTAAAGGAGTCGACAGACTCTGGGAAAAAGTCTCACCTGATCCCTGCAGCTTTTCTTATCAAACCGAGAGTATGTTTGCTCTTTGTGTGGGGGTGTTGGGGGGGGGGGGGGGGGGGTTGTGAAACAACATAGAAGACTCTCAATGCCATCCAGGAGAAAAATAATTTGGTTGATTGTTCTCTTCTTTCCCCACAGGATGTAGGCATCACTGGCAAGGTGGATATTTGCTGTCCAATTTCTAATTACCCTTGAACTTATTGGGTTGCAGTTAACGGTCTGATGTTACTGTGGAATTGGAATCACATCATAAGGTTGGCAGATTTCCTTCCCTAGAGGATGTTAGTGAACTAACTTGGCTCATCTGCTGCAGTGGTAGTGTCCCTCCCTCAGAATCAAAACAGAGCTGAGCTGATTCTCAGCTCAAAACAGAACAGGCTGATTCTCATATTGACCCAGATTGGGTTTTAGCAACAATCACTTCACGCTTACCACACCAGGAGCATTTTACTTCATTGAAATTAGTTTAAAAATGCTTCCATCAGATTTGAGCTTAGAAACATTTGCCCAGTCCTCTGGATCACCAGCCCATTGACAAACCCACTGCGCTGCTATCTCCGTGGTAATATTCTCATGAGTTTCAGTATTGTTCCCCCTATCATCAGAGCTGAAAATGTGTTGCTGGAAAAGCGCAGCAGGTCAGGCAGCGTCCGAGGAGCAGGAGAATCGACGTTTCAGGCATAAGCCCTTCTTCAGGAATTAGGCCTATCTTCAGACGTCTACCACGAGGACAAGAACAGCAATGCATGGAATCACAATTAGCTCCCCCTGGCATCACCCTGACATTGACATGAGCCACAATATTTTTTTCGTTACTTTGTCAGCCTTTTTAAATTCCGACAAAATAAGATGAAAATAAATAACTGCAGAAGGCAGGTTAAACTTGATGGGTAAACAAAAGCAAAATATAAGGAGCAGGAGGACAGCATTAGGCCCCTCCAGCCTGCGTCATTCCAGCAGATCATGTTCGATCTTTAAATACTCAGATGCTGGAAATCTGAAATCAAATTGGAAAGTTCTGGAAATTGTCAGCAAGTGGAGGCCTAGAAGAGGTGAAGACTCATCATGTGTTCTTCCACTCAAGGCGTTCCCATTTTTATCTGCTTTTCGCCAGTGTTCCCTGTTACCGTTTACCTTCCCTTTTGTTCACCACCTCACTCCATCCCCTCCTGTTCTGCACTTGCTTAAAGCTTGTGATTTCACATAAACCTGTGCGGACTATAACCTGTTCTGGTGTGACTTCTGACCTTGTTTAAAATCTGTCAAACCTCGAACTTTTCCCACTTCTGATGCAAATGCTGTTGACCTGAAACATTGACTCTTGTTTCTTTCTCAGCAGGTACTGCTGGACATTCCAACATTCCCTGTTTCGATTGGACATTTGAGCAGTACTGTTCCTTGAAGTCATCCCAGCAAGGATTGTCGTAATTTCTGAGGAAGGGGCTACCCTCCGCCCCCCCCCCCACACACACACTCTGTGAAGACAGCTTTGTCGCGTTACCCGCACCCTGAGGACAAAGCTTTCCAAACGTGACATTCTCCACTGTTCCTGAAGAGGTTCTCCACCTGCAACAGTCACTGTTTATGCCCGCTCTGGCCCAGTTGACAGTTGCGGCCTTTGAGTCAGACTGTGTGCATTCCATGCTGCAAAAGTGGAACACAACTTCCGTGCAGTGCTGACGAAACGCCGCATTGACTCTCAGATAAGACATTAAATGAATGCCCCGAACTGGTCTCTCAGGTAATAGATCTAAATGAACTATTTTTGAAAATGACAGTGCGGCCACCCCATGCCATTTTCTATCCTTGAACCAGCAATGAGTAAAACATGACAACCTGGTCATTAGCAGGTTGCTGTCTGCTCCGTCGTGCCTGTATAACAAGAGTAATTACATTTCAACACCAAATGATTACCTGTAAAGCGCTTCCGGATAGCCTTATGAAAAGCGCTCTATAAATTATTTTCGTGTCAATGAAGGTAAGATCTCCCACAATGAATGAGAGATCAGTGAATGAGCCATCTTGCCCGCTGACACTTGATGTTGACCCAGACAGCAATCTTGAACTCCTCAACACTCTGAATGCCTCACTGAAGTTACAAAGGCACGTAAGGGTTTAGTCTAAAAAGACAAGTGCAATCGGAATTAGGTTAAAATTGAGATGAGATCCGGTTAAAATGGGAGCTACAGTTTGATCCCAATCCATAGGGAGCTGCAGTCATTCCTATATGGAGATGAGGCTGGCTGGTACTTGGCTGAAATTCCGCTTTTAAGGTAAAAGGAGACGAGGGGGAGCGGCGATTCAGCTGAACTCCTCCTGTTCTGTGTAATAAATGAGCCTCCGAGGAAACGGGTATGTCCGCAACCGGACTTTTCAGGGACACGAATCCCACTGTTAGTGACAGGGAAAATACAAACAATCCCCTTGAAAGAAGGAAGTTGTCCCTTTGCGGTGGAACACTAATTTCAGGACCGAGTGGGAGAGTGGGGAGTGAAGATACCGGGGACCCTGTGTAGGCTGGTGGGTGGGTGTGTGTTGGACCTTAGTGACCGGGCAAATGCATTCTGAACGTTATCTGTATCACCAGAGACACCACAACAAAGCTCCGTCTGTCGAGGAGCTGTGATTTGCATATCTCGGCTTCAATATGGACCTTTTGTCACAATGTTTTGAATTCCTCGTGCTTACGATGTTCCGATAACACCGGCAAGAATTTTCCGAGTCGCCTCCCTTTTGGTTTTTGTTTCAGGTGAACGAGAAAGGGGGCAAGGCACACTCGGAGCGTAAAGTGTTAGCGAGCACGCCCTCCGATTCTCTTGACAGGTCTCTTTTTAAAGGGACGGTGCTCTCCTCGCTCTGGTTCGCGCTGGGGATTTTACTGCGGAACCTCCGGGCTACCTGGCCGACCTCCTAGTCTCCGGGCTCCGCTCCCCTTTCAGTGTGTCTGTTCTTCCCCCCCCCCCACCCCTTCCTTTTGCCGGCTGTCTCCGGTTTCTCAAACCTCCCCGGGTACCATTACAATCGGAGACATGAAGCAAAGCCACGAGGTTCCGCCGGGTCACCTGTGGTTCGTGTTGCTTTGAGACAGAGTAGAGGTCTTGTTATTTTTTTTGGAGGGGAGGTGAAGGTTGAGGAGGAGGTGACTACTGGGGGTGTTGGTGAGGGGAATTGATCCGGCCCCCATCGCCAGCACCCAGTCAGGCTGCGGTTGCTTTGGTAAGTGTTCATTTGTGGTTTGAAAATGCTTGACGTTCTCTCTCTATCTGGGTTCCTCACCCTTAGGGAAGTGTGACAGCGAGGACTGTGTGTGTGAGTGAGAGAGAGAGAGAGAGAGAGAGGAAATGGGAGCTGAAACTTTCACACGCGCGGAGAGGAGGGTTTAGAGAAAGGGCCAGAGGATTCTCTCGACCCATCCTGACCACTTCCACCCTCCCAGTCTCAGGCTGACGAGTAGACTGTCCACGGTTTCACTCCTGTCACCGTCAGTCCGAGACAGCGACAGCAGCTCCTCTCCCAACCGTTCAGATCGCAGGAACGACACTCAAAATTACATCAAAATTACTTACTTCACCAGCATTCAAAATGTTCCCTCCTCCCTAACCCCCTCCCCCACCCCCCCCCCGGAACCCCCCAAAAAGCCAAATATCTAAATGGCCCTCCCTATCCATTGCAAGGAACCAGAAATCGTACACAATGTGAGATTTAAGTTTCGTTTTGCTAATAACTGCTTCCCCGAGAGTTGTGCGATTCAGATCTGGAAAGTGCACACCTCTGATCAAATCCCATTGTCTGCGTGTGTATTTGGTAGCGTGTGTGCATGTGTGTGTGTCTGTAGCTGATTGTTTCTACGTCTGTTTCTCTGTGTGTGTCTGTGTTCCCTTCTGTGTATGTAGCTGTATATTTCTCGCCGTGTGTGTCTCTCAGTTTGTGAGACGGTGTTTATCTCTCTGTGTGCACATCTGTGTGTCTGTGACTGCATGTGTTTCTCTCCACGTGTGTGTTTGAGTATGTGTGTCTGTGTTGCACTTGATCTAAAATCCCTTCCTTGGCCACAGTCTACGAGTGCTCTCCCAGGGCTGACTCCACCTTATTCCCAGCAACAGTACTAACCCACAACATCGCTGAGAAACACCTGTGCCTGTGCTGTTGCTTCAGAAGCTCCATACTGCCCTGCTCGCTCGATCTGCAGTTTCTCAAAATTGCCTTAATTCTTTTTATTCACGTCCACGTCTTAATTCTTCCCGATCGCTGCCTTCTCGGTGTTATTTGCCTCCAGGCTCCGTACAGGATCCGAGATCTCAGAGCTGATGCCTTTCCGTCTCCGCGGTCATTTTGGTCTCTCTCTATTCCTGATGTGAACCTTCAGAGGTCCTGACTGTTCACTTGTCCGTACCGTGAAACTGCCTGGACCCATGTCCCCACTCTCCTCACTGTCCCTCTCCCTTTCTCTCTCCCTCTCTCAGTTGTGCTCGGTCTGAAGACCAGAAGCTCCAACACTGCCTGCTTGCGTTTCCCTCCGCACACCCATGTCCTCGGAAGTCAAGTCGCGATGGAGTAGCTCTGGTTCCCTGAAGAGCGGTTCCGCCCGCATATCGACCATGCTGGAGATGTCTGAGAACGCGGCCAGCGCGCAGTACGAGCCGGTCCCGCTGCCCTTGCAGAGAAGCAACAGTCCCGAGGGGAGTACCAACAATAACCCGCCGATCCAAGCCGCCGACAGCCAGCCGGAGGTGATCATTAACCCTGACATTCCCCCGAAAGCTCTGTCCTTGCCTGCCCACATGGCCTCTTACAGCGGCCGCAAACCCCTCTTTTCCAAAGTCAACATTCAAGGGAGAACTTACAACTTCTTAGAACGGCCAACCGGCTGGAAATGTTTTATCTACCACTTCACAGTGTAAGTACTGTTTCCCATTGTCTTTCAGAAATGCCATATAATGTCTCTCTGCTCTGGTTTTAAGACCCCTCTGCTGTAAGATATGAGTATGGGATTATACCAGCATTCGATTTTGACCCGGTCTATGTTGAGAGCGGCGAGTTTTTATTTTGCATTGTTGTGACATCTGTTTTGGAGTTGTGGGTGGTAGGAAGGAGGATTGTTTAAATCTTGTTTGCGCTCGAACACTTTCAGAAGCAAAACAACAAAACAAGCTGTTGGTCTGTTTTCTGGGCCGTGTTGAGGTAGCACTGTTTGAAATTGCTCTCTCAGAAATTTCCGAACATGATTTGAGGTTAAAGCCAGGGGAGGTTGAGAAATGGAGCAATGGTTTATCAAATAGCTAGAGGCGCGTTTCCCAGCATTGGTTTGGGATGGGGTCTATATGTTGTCCTGGGAATGGTGGTGCCAGGAGCAAATCGTTGATGAACTGGCTTGAATCGGCTCAGCTTTGCAGAATAAGCAGAATTCGTTAATTTTATTTAGTGTTCTGAAATATATGCTAAGAATATGCTCAATGGTGTGTAGCTCAGTGGTACAGAGCGCCTTAGAAACACCAGGCTGTACTTTCACGATGATTTCAGAGGGGAATCCGTTTCTTAAATTGAACTCCACTCCAATAAATTTACAGACGTGACGGTGTTAGCTTCCAGAAAACAGCTTCCCGCTGAACTGCTTCCCCCTAAACAGAACCTTCCAATTGTTTTCAGTCCAATATCAATCAACCCCCTTTCTGAAAATCCATAATGGATCTGCTCTCTCGGATCGTTTCAATTCGTAGCGAGGTTGTTATGGACAGAATCTTTTTTTCTGTTTCCCATAGTTTTAATCTGGGTGATTTTATTATAAGTGTTGCGCAGAAGTTTGCTCAAATTGCCTAAGTCTAGCCGGCGATTGACAGAAAGAACGGCGCACCTGTCTGTGCAGGTTAATGTGGTTTCGGGTTGACCACTCATGTTGGAGGGAACGTGTTTTGCTCAGGATCACTCGACATCTCATCAATCCCGGAGCATCGATTCTAATACTGAGAACAGCAACACCCTTTGTCGGAAAGATATTGTCAAAAGATACTGAGACATGGAATATATGTTTGAAGTTTCATTTCTTGCGTTGCATGTTAAGATGTATATAGCATCGTTTCTTTTTTTATGTTAGAAAGGTAATATCAAGAAAGGATTACCATCCGGGGAGGTCTGTAAGGGTCTGAGTCGGCGTGGGAGAACTTTCTTTCCAAAATCAGGCGGCACATATATATATAAGACAGTCACCAGCAAATCCGGGGAACAGTTCGAGCAAAACTTTCTGAAAATATGCTTTATTCATAACATTTGTGAAGGTACCTTTCGGATCAAGCGTATAAAGAGTCAGCAATTTAGTTAATTTATAGTTCCTGACATCTGTGTTTACATGGTTATTTGGATATATTCTGATAGATACGCAGCTTAAGGGTCTTGCATTGGCTCCAGCTCCTGTGTGCTCCTGGGCAGGATACAGAACCCTGCCTTACAGAGATTGTAGAGATGAAACTTGACGGAATCCGAGAGGGGCCTGAATGGTGTGGGCTGTGGTGAGAAATCTGAGGGAATACGCGTGAGACTTCGGGCGATGTCCGTACTGTCTCAATGTCGGAATTTCCAGGCATGGAGATGAGGTTCTTACTGGTAGACGGCGAGTTGTCTACGAAGGCGCTTTATTGCTCGGCTTCATCATCTGCAAAGCTCACCTTACGAATGTGCAACTCCATGCCCTATCGCTCACTCCGTGGAAATGGCCATGTGGACAATTACTGACATGAAAGTCTGATGTGCTTGCTCCTCCAGGACTTCCTCCTGGACTCTCGGCAACAGCTTTTCAAGGCTCTCTCCATGCCCATCAGCCACACACACCCCTCAGCTATGAATACTGGCATCTGATCTGTGCCTGCCACCCCACATTATCATGGTACATTACAGATGTGTTTACAGTAAACGTCTTGCATTTCAGTGCTGCACCTCACCATGGCCTGGCACCTCTCATTAGAACGACATTTTATGTAGAGACAGGTACCCAGCCCATAGACTGGCATCTCAGGGCTGCTCACTTGCTCTGTCAGTGCCCACTCACTATGAGCCTTATCTGGATGCCCACAGCATCCCTGACTTGCCTCACTGTGCCCCTTTGCGCTTTGTGCCCCCAGCCAGCACGACAGGATTTCTATATTTCCTTGTTCTTTAGTTCTGACACAAGCCAGGAAGCTGTCAGCAGTCCTCAGTCAAATCATGGAGGCAGCCTTCAGCTAGCGGCAAAGATAGCCTACAATATCCGAAATTCCCTCTTGTGCAGGATTCCATCCAACATGTCCCTGCCCTCCTTCTTCTCTTCATGCCTGAAACACATGTCAAGAACCGTTCACAGTTCCAGACTGGCAGTGCTTGTCTAGGTGCACAATGGCTCTTTAAAGAAGGCACCAGCATCATTGAGCCCAGGATATCCCTGGATACCTAGGCTCTCCTAAGATAACAGTAGTGATGGAATCAGATTGGTATCAAATGAAAATTGGAACCATACGGGCATGGTAGATGGATAATGAGGCAAGTTTACTAAAATGGCATGATAAAACATGTCAAGTGTAATGGAGAGAAAAACCATCCACGAAAAATTGACAAAACTTGACACTTTGCCAAAATATAACAAGATACAGCCTTGCAATTCTTTCCAGATCTGTTTTGCAAAGACACTCCAGAAGGAGGTTGGCGACAGTTTTCCCCCCCATCACAGCCACCATGAGAACAATGTGAAGAGATTCTGATTGTGGAGCGTGGATCTGCCCTTTACACCAACAATCAAACTATGCTTTGATACCTATTCAAAGTATTGGTGATGCTACAGTCTGCAAAATGATTTTGACAGCTTGTTCAAGGAACCAGGACCTCTGTGTTACCCAGAATAGTATGCAATTTTCTAGACATAGAGAAGCCGGCTTGGATAATGTGTAAGGGGAAGTTAGAGTTGGTTATGAGGGAAAAAGGAGTGTGATTTCTTTCTAATTTAATTGAATTAATTAGTTTGACTGGAGCTCCTATGGAACATAAATGCCAGCATATACCTGTTAGACTGAATGTGCTCATTCTGTGCTGTAAATCTATTCAATATTGTACACTCAGTCTGATCCCTTAGTGCCATTCCAACCTGCCCATTAACTCTTTAACAACTCTGCATCACAAAAGCCTTGACTTTGAAAAACTTCAAAGCAATTGTGTTTTATATGTGTGTATGCATACCATGCCCACAAACTCAGAAATATGATTCAGTCTCCATTACTCCCCATATCATGCAATAAATTGAAATGCAGTATTAGTGTGATTTTGTGCTACAATTCCATCTTCAGTTTAAATTATTGGAGACAGATCAGTCTTTCTCATTACTTGTCACTGCCCAGGGGAACTTCTGCCAACAACAGAAATGCCTCTGATGCATGTGTACCTGTTATGTCAGAGACCTCCATACCAGCAGAAAGTTGTGAAGAAAGCTAGAGCTAAGCTATGAGTGCTTTTATTTATACATGTCATACTCTCTATGCCATCCTTCAAACAGTAACATCTCACTTTATCTTGTTGGCATCACACCCTTGATAGTTAGAAACAAATTTATTGTCTCAAAGTGTACAAAGGAAATCTTTCCCCTTTCAGGTTCCAGTACTATCACAAACAGGGTGGTGTGGTGCTATTTTTAAAAACAAAACCTATTTCAAAGAAACCCACAACAGACAGCCTTTATGAATATGACAATGTGCCAATCAGTACTTTGGATATATCATTATGCCTTTGAATAGAAATATATATTTGAGCAATTGGCTGGGATTAAGTATTTTGATCAAGGCCAAGCCTGGAAGATGCAGGCAAACACAAAATTTCTTTGTCACCGATGGTAGTGATTCCAGATTCTTGAATAAACCTCCAAATTCTATGTCCATTAGCCAAAGCATTGTGAGACTTTATATAAAAGTCATAGAACCATACAGTACAGAAGAGGCCCTGCAGCCCATCAAGTTTGCAGCACAAAAAGTACATTACTAGCTACATTAGTCCCATTTTCCCACACTCGGCTCAGAACCTTGAATGTTATGACACTTCAAGTCCTTTTTAAAGGTTGTGAGGTTTCCCAACTCAACTACCATTCCAGGCAGTGCATTCTGGATACCCACCATCATATGGTTGCAAAACAATTTTCTCAACTCTCCTCTAAACCTCCTGGCTTTCACTTTAAAAGTATTCCCTGTCTTCTTGACCATTCAACTAAGGGGAATAGCTGCTTTCTATCATAAACATATACACCTGTATCAGGATCCCCCCCTCAACTTTCTCTTCTCTTCATAGCTGAAATGCTTCATTCCAGGCAACATCCTGGTAAATCTCTTCACTAGTGCTGTTAAAACCTTCCTATAGTGTGGAAATCAGAACTGCACAGCTATTGCCAATCAAAGTTCTGTATAGTTCCAGCCTAATCCCTGGCTTTTATCATCTGCGGATTATATCGGCCATAAATGCTGTTGGTGTGAATCTTATCAGATCAAATGGATTGGTTGGAGAGACAGATAGAAGCGATGAGGAATTTGCAACAACAACAGTATGTGATGGGTGGTAGTTACAGGAAGGAGGGAATGTCTCAGATATAGCCACATGGATGGGTTAACTCCAGGAAAGGTAAGAGAGGTAGGCAGTTAGTGCAGGAGTCGTTTGTGGATATACCCATTTCAAACAGGTATGCTGTTTTGGAAAATGTAGGGGGTGATGGATTCTCAGGGGAACGTAGCATGAACAGCCAAGTTTCTGGTATTAGACTGGCTCTAATGCAACAAGGGGTACGTTGGGTTCCAAGAGATCAATTGTGTGAGGGGATTCTGTAGTCCGAGGTACAGACAGACATTTCTGTGGCCAGCAGAGAAAAAGCAGAATGGTGTGTTGTTTCCTTGGTGCCAGGATCAAGGATGTCTCAGAGAGGGTGCAGAATGTTCTCACGGGGGAGAGGGGCCAGCAAGAGGTCATTGTCCACATTGGAACCAACGACATAGGAAGGGAAAAGGTTGAGATTCTGAAGGGGGATTACAGAGAGTTAGGCAGAAATTTAAAAAGGAGGTCCTCCAGTAATATCTGGATTACTCCAGATGGCTGGAAAATGGGAAGCCTTCAGAAATGAGATAACGAGAATCCAGAGAAAGTATATTCCTGTCAGGGTGAAAGGAAAGGCTGGTAGGTATAGGGAATGCTGGATGACAAAAGAAATTGAGGGTTTGGTGAAGAAAAATAAGGAAGCATATGTCAGGTATAGACAGGGTAGATTGAATGAATCCTTAGAAGAGTATAAAGGCAGTAGGAGTATACTTAAGAGGGAAATCAGGTGGGCAAAACGGGGACATGAGATAGCTTTGGCAAATAGAATTAAGGAGAATCCAAAGAGTTTTTACAAAAATTTAAGACAAAGGGTCTGTTTCCATGCTGTACATCCCTATGACTCTATCACTCTATGACAAAAGGGTAACTAGGGAGAAAATAGGGCCCCTCAAAGATCAGCAAGGCAGCCTTTATGTGGGGCTTCATAAAATGGGGGAGATACTAAATGAGCATTTTGCATCAGTATTTACTGTGGAAAAGGATATGGAAGATATAGACTGTAGGGAAATAGATGATGACATATTACAGAGGAGGAAGTGCTGGATGTCTTGAAATGGGTAAAGGTGGATAAATCCCCAGGACCTGATCAGGTGTACCCTAGAACTCTGTGGGAAGCTAGAGAAGTGATTGCTGGGCCTCTTGCTGAGATATCTGTATCATCAATAGTCACAGATGAGGTGCCGGAAGACTGGAGGTTGGCTAACGTGGTGCCACTGTTTAAGAAGGGTGGTAAGGACAAGCCAGGGAACTATAGACCAGTAAGCCTGATGTCGGTCGTGGGCAAGTTGTTGGAGGGAATCCTGAGGGACAGGATGTACATGTATTTGGAAAGGCAAGGACTGATTAGGGATAGTCAATATGGCTTTGTAAGTGGGAAATCATGTCTCACAAACTTGATTGAGTTTTTTGAGTAAGTAACAAAGAGGTTTGATGAGGGCAGAGCAGTAGATGTAATCTATATGAACTTCAGTAAGGCGTTCGACAAGGTTCCCCATGGGAGACTGATTAGCAAGGTTAGATCTCACGGAATACAGGGAGAACTAGCCATTTGGATACAGAACTGGCTCAAAGGTAGAAGATAGAGGGTGGTGGTGAAAGGTTGTTTTTCAGACAGGAGGCCTGTGACCAGTGGAGTGCCACAAGGATCGGTGCTGGGTCCTCTACCTTTTGTCATTTACATAAATGATTTGGATGCGAGCATAAGAGGTACAGTTAGGAAGTTTGCAGATGACACCAAAATTGGAGGTGTAGTGGACAGCGAAGAGGTTACCTCAGACTACAATAGGATCTTGACCAGATGGGCCAATGGTCTGAGAAGTGGCAGATGGAGTTTAATTCAGATAACTGCGATGTGCTGCATTTTGGGAAAGCAAATCTTAGCAGGACTTATACACTTAATGGTAAGGTCTTTGGGAGTGTTGCTGAACAAAGAGACCTTGGAGTGCAGGTTCATAGCTCCTTGAAAGTGGAGCCACAGGTAGATAGGATGATGAAGAAGGCACTTGGTATGCTTTCCTTTATTGGTCAGAGTATTGAGTACAGGAGTTGGGAGGACATATTGTGGCTGTACATGACATTGGTTAGGCCACTGTTGGAATATTGCGTACAATTCTGGTCTCCAAGTATGTTGCCAGGGTTGGGGGATTTGAGCTATAGGGAGAGGCTGAACAGGCTGGGGCTGTTTTCCCTGAAGTGTCGGAGGCTGAGGGGTGACCTTATAGAGGTTTACAAAATAATGAGGGGCATGGATAGGGTAAATAGGCAAAGCCTTTCCATGGGGTCTGGGAGTCCAGAACTAGAGGGAATAAGTTTAGGGTGAGAGGGGAAAGATATAAAAGAGACCTATGTGGCAAATTTTTCACACAGAGTGTGGTATGTGTATGAAATGAGCTGCCAGAGGAAGTGGTGGAGGCTGGTACAATCACAACATTTAAGAGGCATTTGGATGGGTATATGAATAGGAAGGATTTGGAGGGATATGAGCCGGGTGCTGGCAGGTGGGACTAGATTGGGTTGGATATCTGGTTGGTATGGATGGGTTGGACTGAAGGGTCTGTTTCCATGCTGCACATCTCTATGACTTTATCTATGTCTCAACTGATAAAGCCATGGTGTGGAGGTGCTGGTGTTGGATTGGTGCAGACAAAGTCAGAATTACATGACACCAGGTGATAGTCCAACAGGTTTATTCGAAATCACAAGCTTTCAGGGCCCTGTGCCTTCATCAGGTAAAGTCAATGGTGTTGTGTGACTTCTGACTTCAACTGTTCAAAATAAGCATCCTATATACCTTCTTGACCCATCCTGTCACTTTCAGGGATCTGTGGACAGCCACCCCATGATCCCTCTGTTCCTCTGAGCTTCCTCATGCCCTGTCATTCATTAAGTACTTCTTTGTCTTTCTGGTGCATTTTGACTTGGTGTTTGGCTGTAAGAGCTGTCACACTTAACGCAATCCAGTTGTCACCAACACAAATAGCTTTCAGTTGGCTCAGTCTATAACACTGAGCCTGACAGCTGAGCATTTGACTCTCTCCCTTTAACTTCTGGAGCACGATAACCTTGTCTGACACTCCAGCACCGTACTGAGTTGGGTGCTGCCATGGGGATGTGAAGCCTGTTCCGTTTGCTCTCTCAGATGAACCTGAAAGTTCCCAAGACACTGACTGGAAGAGGAACAGGGGAATAAACCAGGTGTCACAACCAATCCAGCATCATGAAAAATATTATCCAATGATTAGCACATCACTGCTGGTGGGAGCTTGCTGTGCTGTTTTTCATACATCACAGCAGGAGCACTCAATCACTCCAAAAAAGGAAGTTATGAAATACATTGGACATCAAACGTTAACATTGATTCTCCCTCCACAGATCTGGCCAGACCTGCTAAGGTTCCCAGCACTTTCTGTTTTTATTGCAAGTCTTTTTACATCGTTAGCAGCACCTCTCTGCCCACTCAAACGATACCAGAGACAAGAATCATATAGAAGTTCAACATGGAAACAGACCCTTTGGTCCAACTCGTCCATGCTGACCAGATATCCTAATCCAATCTAGTCCCATTTGCCAGCACTTGGTCCATATCCCTCTCAACCCTTCCAATTCATGTTCCCATCCAGGTGTCTTTTAAATGTTGTAATTGTACCAGGCCTCCACTACTTCCTCTGAGGAGTATGCCTTGCTAATGTGTCCTAACTAGAAGCCAAGAGGCAGTCAAATCATCCCTGTAAAGTTCGATTTGTGTCTTTAATCTGCTGTTAATGGCTGCGTGTTAAACTGTGTAATCCCAGGTATGTCAGGTGCTGACTCTGTGGTTTCTCTGGGGCAGGGGTAGGGGGGCACGGGGTGGGGTTGGGTGGTGTGGATGCTGTGTCAGGTCAAGGCGATGAGCTCTGCCTCAAGGGGGAACAAAACAAAAGAGTTGACCAATCTCATTGATCAACTCGAATGGGCTTCACCAGCTCAATGTTGAAGAGCAGCCGTTGGGAATGGCAGCCCTCGCACCCAGAGCAAGCGATCTGCTAAATAAGAGAAACAACTGCAAACTGGAACAACTGGGAACACGAATCAACAGAAAACAAGGAAATGTGTCTGTCAGCCTCTGACAGAGCTGATCAGCTACCTTGCCGTGTGCCCATCCCAGGATCGACTCCAAGTCGATCGATCGAGAAACACTCAGGGAGTGGACTGCGGCTGGTGTGCAGCATGGGGAAGATGGAAGGAAAGCGAGAGTAGAGCTGGCTTCTTTTTTTGGTGGAGTTTGTGCTTTATAGCGACATTGTTTTGACTGCTGATAGGTAAAAGGCTGACAGAGTGTAGAGCAGAGACGTCCAAATGCCAAAGTAAAGCAAAATAAAATGCAAGGTAAAAGGAGTTAATAAACAGCCAAGTGTAGAAACAAAAGATAGAGCCAGAGGCAGTGTGATCAGTACTCCTCCATGTTGTACACTACTTGGAAGGAACAATGAAGGTAGAAAGGGCATATAATGTACTCTGGGTGGAGAACATCAATGCCCCTATTGCCAGACTCAGTGATGTCACTACCAGCTTTGTGCTAAAGGGCATATCTGCCAGACTGGTGAGGGATGAGAGAACCAACATGAGGGACAAATCCACTTGAACTTGCTCCCAGTAAGCTCCACATCACAGATGTATCTGGCCATGAGAACATTGGATAGCAGTAACCACCAGCACAGGCCTTGTGGAGGCAAAGTCACATCTTCACAATGAAGAAATGTCCACCGTGATGTGCTACGCTACTAGCGAGGCACTAGTGAGAGCTTGCACTCCAGAAATAGCTGCAGCCCCAGTGAAACTGTTCCTGTGCAGCTGCAATGCATGGTTTTTACCCAACCATGTGAAAAGCTGCCCGTCTAACCATGTCTGATCCCCAAAAAAAAGGAAAATCCAATCTAGACGATTACCGCTGTCAGTTGACTTGTTATCACCAGCAAAGTGATGGTATGAGTCACTGGCAGTGCAGTGATGAATCAGGTTCACCCCATAACTTGCTTTTGCCATGCTCAGTCTGGGTTCCATCAGGATCATGTGGCTTCAGATTTCATTACAGTCTCGGTCCAAAGGTGAACAAAAATGTTGAACTGCAGAAATGGAGTAAGGTTGACTTCCCTTGACATCAAGGCTGCATTTGAACGAGGGTGATAGCAAGGAGACCAAGCAAAACTAGAGTCACTGGGATTCGAGGGAAACCTTTCTGCTGACTGGAGTCATACCTGTCACAGAGGAAAGTGATTGTGGTTTGAAGTCAGTCATCTCAGTCTCAGAACATCTCTGCAAGAGTTCTTCAGGATAGTGTCTTAGGCCCAACCATCTTCAACTGCTTCACATTTTATCACTTTATTTCTGATTGAGCGTAGACTGAAGGGGCACTTTTTGGCTGGGCTGGATTTATCCTTGTTGTGAGCAGCATTGCTCGGTGGATGCCAGTGTTGTATCTGTACTGAAATAGCTTGACTAGGGGCACGGCAAGTTCTGGAGAATGGGGAGATTTGTGGAGCCTCTTCTTGCATTGAGTTGTTTAATTATCCTTTAAGTCATGACTGGATGTGATGGATTGCAGGGCTTAGATCTCATCTGTTCATTATGGAGTCATTGAGCCCTGTCCATCACTTGCTGTTTGGTGTACAAATAACCCTGTTTTGCAGATTCACCAGGTTGACTTCATTATTAGGTAGTGCCCTCCTGCACTCTCCAGATTCAGTGGTGATCCACTAGCTTGAAGGTAATGGCTGATGAGTGGATATGTTGAGCCATGAGGTTACAGGTTATGTTGGGAGTATAATTCTGCTGTTGATGATGGTCCACAGTATCTCATGAATGCCCAGTCTTATCCCAAGTGATAGTGATAATACTACACAACGTGTTGTATGGTATTCTCCGTGTGAAGGCAGAACTTCATCGCCCCTAGGACTATACAGTAGTCATTCTTACTGATTGTGCCATGGACTGCATCTGCAGAAGGCAGATTGGTGAGGATGTGGCCAAATACCCTGCTCCCACTTGTTGGTTCCCTCACTACCTACCACAGACCCTGTCTAGTAACGATGTCCTTTTGTTGGCCAACTTGATCAGTACTGCTGATAGATTAGATAGATTTTTTAATAATAACTGCTTCACATTTAACGATAGAATTTTAATTCCAGATTCTATTGTATTGTGATGGGATTTGGACCCGGGTCCCCAGAACACTGTTTTTTCTCTGGATTAACAGTCCAGTATCTACACTGTCACCATCCATCCAACTATGTTGTCACCTCCTGGGTAAAATCATTGACAACAAACTTAACTGGGCCAACATTGGCTACAAAAGCAAGTCAGAGGCTGGGATTTCTGTGATGCGTAACTCATCTGCCCAATCCCCACAGCCTGTCCACCATCTGCAAAACGTAAGTCAGTAGGGTGATGGAATATTTCTGACTTGCTACAATAGGTGCAGATCCATCTCAAGAAGTTCAACACCACCCAGGACAAAGCAGCACCCTTATTTAGCGACCCGCCCACTACATTTACCATTGTCTCCTTTCACCTCCTTTGCACAGTGTCAGCACTGGTGTATGCAAAGTGTACCTGCAGCAAGCCACTAAGACAGTTTAGACAGCATTTTCCAAACTTCTGACCCTTGTCACCAGGAATGAAAAGAGCAGTAGATGCATGGGAATACCACCACGAGCCTGTTCTCTCCCAAGCCAATATACCATCCTTACTTTGGAGAATATCACTGTTTCTTCATTGTCTTCAAGTTAAAATCTAATTACTCCCTTCCTAACTGCGGGAGTACTGACGCAAGATGGATTGCAGCAATTGATACCAGTAGCTATTGCCACCTTTTCAAAGGCAGTTTGGGATGAGTAACAATACTGGCAGTGACAGCTATTCATTTCACAGGAAATAATTAAACATATTTATCCTTTCACCTCTCATATCCCTCCATTATCTAAATTCTTCATGCTTCACCATGTTCTGAACTGTTGAAGTCTCATAAGATCAGATCATGGAGTCAAAGCCAAGTAGGATTCAGGAAAGATCTCATGAAAACAGCCCCAAGTGCTGTAGCTGCTGCCGAGTGAGCAGGAATTCAGAAAATAATGCACATTGATGGACTTTCTTGAAGGGGATGGGGTGTTCTTGACTTAAGTGATCAATTTGCAGAGAATAGACATCAGAGGCTTTCACTCTTACCCATGTGTTATGCACTATGAATAGTGCACATGCCAAGAACTGCAGAATTGAAATTCTTGCCCAGTCTTGCATTCAAATCATAGGCTAATTGCTCTACATTTGTATGACACACCAGTGCATGCACAGACTGTAGTCTTCTGTACAGTAGTACAGTTTCTATTTGTCTTGTCAGTGTCTCAGTTCTTACCCAACCATTCCAGCCCACAAAATGTCTGGAGGGCGCAAAAATAACTTATCTCACTAACCTGTCTTAACTATAAGATAGTGACTAATAAATGGATCAAGCTTATTTGAAAAAAAACAGCTTATGAGCAGAATGGCCTGTTCCTTTGCTGTAAGTTATATGGTTCCCCCTTTGTCTGATGGCACAGAATGTTACTGGTGCAGTTACACAATTTTGGGCAGACAACACCATTACCATTCTTTGTTGGTCCTGTCCCACCAGCAGGACAGGCCCAGTAGACATGGTGACATAGTAACATACTGTCAGGAAGGAGCTGCCCTGGGAGTCTTCACCATTGAGTCCAGATCCCATTTAGTTCTGTAGCTTTAGGCCAAACTCATTGTCATTGTAATGCACCAGAGAGCAACCACAATCTTTCAAACCCTGCAACTTCAGGACCAAGCCCATGGTAAAGTTCAGACATCAGATCATTCTGGTTGGGATGCTTTGGCCAAGGTTGGCTTGGGCTATTGGACCCCAGAAACAGATAGGCAGGTAAAGCCAATAGCTGCTTGGTGCTCCACTGTGCCAACACCTATCCCAACAAACTTATAAATTATTTCACTTAATAGCACAGCAACTTTAAAAAAAATGTCTGGCTCTCAGGCACCATTTTTGGATCACTGGATTTGTAATTCTGGAGGTATGATAAAATGGCATGGAGCATTTCCCACAAACGTGGGCAAGATGTGGCTCTGAAGTGATCATGACAAAAAGCCTCAGCTGGTGGTAAGGCATGACTCTCAAAAGAGTCATCCTATTGCCCAGGCCTTTATGGCAGCACAGTAGCTCAGTGGTTAGTGCTGCTGCCTTACAGTGCCAGTGACCTGGGTTCGATTCTGTCCTTAGGTGATTGTTTATGTGGATTTTGCATTGTCTCCCTGTGTCTGTGCAGGTTTCCTCCCACAGTCCAAAGGTGTGCAAGTTAGGTGGATTGGCCATGTTAAATTGCCCATATTCCCAGCCATGGGAAATGCAGGGATAGGGTAATGGTGTGGGTCTGGGTGTAGTGTGGCTCTTTGGAGGGTCAGTATGGACTTGGGCTAAATTGCCTGTTTCTATGCTGTAGGGATTCTACATGTATGGAGGGTAGAAGCAGAGGTGCTTCGGTACCTCACTATCTGCCTGTACTTTTTATAATCATTCTTGGGATATGGGTGTTGTTGGCCCCTAATTGACCAGAGAGAAATTATAGGTCAACCACATTGCTGTGAGTCTAGAGTCACATGTAGACCAAACTGGGGAAAGATGGCTGTTTCCTTCACTAAAGTGGATAAGCGAATCAGATGGGTTTGTATAGCTCTTGATTTAGAACACAGAAAAGTACAGCACAGAACAGACCCCTAGGCCCACAATATTGTGCCGAGGTTTAATCCTAATGGTAAAATATAATAACTTAATCTACACGCCCTTCAACTCACTGCTATCCATGTGCAGATTTCAGATTTCAATTCAACTCAGGTTCCACCAGTTGCTGTGGCAGGATTCAAACCTGGGTCACCAACGCATTAGCTGGGCCTCTGGTTTAATGGTCTGCTGAAAATAACAGTAGGCCATCACCTCCCTCAGTTAATGCCCTTCCCACTTTCATGCTCAGCACCAGCTAGGCCATGGTTTAGAAAAGGATGAGAAGGCATTGGGCCTAAACAGATGATGGCACAGCAGCAAATGGGGTGTGAAGGGAGCTGACAAAGCACAACAGGCCAAAGATGGAAAGTTCAGATTGCTCAGTGTGTTGACGAACTGGGTGAGAGATAGTGAAGTCAAGATGATGGTGGTATTGGTGTAATGAAAATAATATTAACTTGGATATGGCGATGGACTGATGTAAAACAAATAAAGACAAGCCTAATACAGTTAAAAGTAGGGTTTTGGGCATTGTTGTAACACAGGAATCCTAGGTGTTCAGGTACATAATTTCTTGAGGTTGCATCATATATGTAAATTGGACATGCCAAGTTGTCCATAGTGTTCAGGGGTGTGTAGGTTAGGTGCATTAGTCAGGAATAAATATAGAATAATAGGGTAGGGAATTGTGTCTGGGCGGGTTACTCTTCGGAGGGTCAGTGTGGACTTGTTGGGCTGAAGGGTCTGTTTCCACACTGTAAGGGATTGTATGATTCTATATAGACAGGTGGATAAGAAAGCATTTAGCATGCTTGCATTCATTGCTCAGACCTTTGAATATAGGAGTTGCGATGTTTTGTTGAGGTTGTACAGAACGTGATGAGGTTGCCTTGTTATAGGAAGGATATTATTAAGCTGGAAAGGGTTCAGGAGAGGTTTATTAGCATGTTGCTGGGTATGGAGGGTTTGAGTTATAAGGAGATGTTGGATAGGCTGGGACTTTTATCACTGGAGCAAAGGAGGTTGACAGATTACCTTATAAAGGTTTATAAAATAGTGAGGGGGCTGGATAAGGTGTCATTTATGATGACATAAGGTGTCATCATAAGGTGACTAGCAGGTGTCTTCTCCCTAGGGTCGGAGATTACAAGATGAGGGGACATATTTTTAAGGTGAGACAAGAAAGACTTGTGTGTAAAATGAACTTCCAGAGGAAGTGGTGGATGTGGCTACAGTTACAACAGTTAAAAGACGTTTAGATAATTACATGAATGGGAAATACTTGGAGGGGTATGCGCCAAATGCAGGCAAGTGGGACTAGTTTAGTTTAGGATTATGGTCAGTATGGACTAGTTGGACTGAAGGTTCTGTTTCCATACTGTATGTCTCCATGACTCTATGACTGCGAGTTAATCTAGATAGCTATGTGTAAGGCAAAAGGGTGAATTAGATTTTGTGTGAGCTAACCTGCCTGAGGAATAGTTTAAATAATTTGAAGCTTAGAGAGGATGGAAGGTGTAAGATCAGCCATGAGTGTGTTGGAATAGTTGAATTTGGAACTAACAAAAGTAGCAATGAAGTTTTTTACAGTAGATGGGTGATGTGAGTTAGCCGACCTTTATCTTTGGAACAAGATACCAAAGGTGAGCAGGCTAATTGACTACTGGAGCTTTCACTATGAAAGAAATGCTTACATTTATATAGCACTCTTCATGGCCACCAACCAACCTAAAAGGTTGCACAGCCATAAAGGTATTTTAGAACTGTATTCATTGTTGTATTGCAGGAAGCACAGCAGTCAATTTGTGCAAAGCACGCTCCCACAAGCCAAAAAAGACAATAGTCTAATAACCTGTTTTTGTGATGTTGATTGAGAATACAAGAAGTAATTCCTTAGTTCTTCTGTAAAATAATGACATGGGATCTTTTATGTACATCTGGGAGGGCAGACAGGTACTCAAGTTGAAGGTTTCAACTAAAAAGCAGCAAGCCCTCAACGCCACACAGGAGTGCTAACCATGATGGGTATGGAAATCCTAGACTGAGATTTGACCTCACTACTTCATGACTTGAAGGCAAGTGAACTATAGTTGACAGTGCGATAGCTTGTTCTTGTAGGGCCACACATACATAGTTCAGAAAGGAGTCTCAAGTTAGCAATCAGAAATGGGAACTATTTATTAGCCCTCAGCCAAGTAACGGTTTGACTTTTAACTGGTTGAACGATTTATGAGTTGTTGCATACAGGTGAAACCAAAAGATCTGTCAAGGGTCATCTTCCTTTCAGTTAAACCAACCAATAAGACCCTGGTTTGCAGTTTGACCACTTCCATTAAAGCATCAAGTTCTTTAGTGTCTGAGTTATTTTCACTGCCTTCAAGTTTTGACCTTTATACTCCACTTGCACAAAGCTCCAAGATTTTTTGAATCTTTAAACTGATCATCTTCTGATTTCAGCTCTCATTTGGAGTTTCCTATTTGTTCAGCTCTTTTTAAACTTCCTTGGTGCTACTTCTAGCTCATAGGTCAACAGGTCACATAGACCATTTATCACTTTGTAACTAATCCCTTTACAATTGATGTTAACCCTTTAAATCCCTTTTCAAATATTCTTAATGGCAATAAGAAATTCCACAGCCATTTTAAAGTTTTTCTCTTGCACTGCTTTCAGATCAATGGTTGTCACAGTCCTAAATTCATTTCTAAATTAAATTAACCACAATTTCACAATAACTAAGACATTAAAAATATACATATTGATTGTTGGCTGTCAGCATTCATTCATTTGTAGCAGTCAAGGTTCTGAGTTAGACAGTCAAGGGTTTAGATTACACTTCTAAATCTGATGATTAATATTCTCAATCAAAAGGTGGAGGGTTTGAGCTATAGTGAATAGCTGGGGAAATTTTCCCTGGAGTGTTGGAAGCTGAGCTTACAGAAGTTTATAAAATCATGTGGGGCATGGAAAGAGTGAATAGTCAAGGTAATTTCACTGGGGATGGGGGAATCCAAAACTGGAGGACATAAGTTTAAAATGTGAGAGGAAAGATTTAAAGGGGACCTGAGGGGCAAGCTCTTCACACAAAGAGTGGTGCGTGTATGGAATGAATTGCCAGAGGAAGTGGTGGAGGCTGGTACAATTACAGCATTTAAAAGGCATATGAATAGGAAGGTTTAGATGCCCTACAGTGTGGAAACAGACCCTTCAGCCCAACCAGCCCACACCGACCCACTGAAGAGTAGCGCATCCAGATCCATTTCCCTTTGACTAATGCACCTAACACTACGGGCAATTTAACATGGCCAACTTACCTAACCTGCACATCTTTGGACTGTGGGAGGAAACTGGAGCACCTGGAGGAAACTCATGCAGACAGTGGGAGAATGTGCAAGCTCCACCCAGAGAGTCACCCGAGGCTGAAATCGAAGTTGGGTCCTTGATGCTGTGAGGCAGCAGTGCTAACCACTGAGCCACCGTGCCGGATATGGGCTAAGTGCAGGCGAATGGGACTAGATTAATGGGACTAGATATCTGGCTATCATCGATGAGTTGGTCTGAAGGATCTGTTTCCATGCTGTATATCTCTGTGACTCTATGACTGCTTCACTCCTTTGGAATTGGAGGAGTTCTTCCAGGTATACTGTCAAGTAATGCTCTTTTCTACCTTCTTGAGGCACTATTTAAAAAGTCAGTTATCATGGCCAAACTTTATCCCTTAACCAACACCGTTAAACCAGACCACCTGGTCCTTTAGTGCAGATCGTATGACTTCACTTTGCACGAAATGGCAGCCACCTTTCCCCACGTTATATGATGATACTGTTTTAATGATCATTGAAGGCTCATGAAGTTTGCTGTAGAAATGCAGGCTCTTTAGGGGGGGTAATAACCATTCCTACAAATAGAATCAAATAAATTAAAAGAAAATACAAAATCCCTTCAGTCCCCTGGATAATAATACTCTTTCATGCCATAACCCAGGCTAACTAATGATTCAGGGTCAAGAATGTGGTGCTGGCAAAGCACAGCTGGTCAGGCAGCATGCGCGAAGCAGGAGAATCAACGATTTGGGCAAAAGCTTCCTGATGAAGGGCTTTTGCTCGAAATGTCGATTCTCCTGCTCCTTGGATGCTGCCTGACCTGCTGCGCTTTTCCAGCACCACACTCTCGACTCTGATCTCCAGCATCTGCAGTTCTCACATTTAGTTTCCTTTAACTGATGATTCATTTCATTGTTGTTTGTAGAATGCCAGAAATGTAAAATACTGCACCATTATCTACATAACAAAAGTCATGGAACTTTAAAACTACTTGGTTATATTCAAAGTGCTTTGTAGCATTATACTCATGTGTGATAATGAATGCAATTTTGAATGATTGGTGCTTTAGTAGTATCTTGTTTGTCTCATTATACATTCAGACTCCTTTAATTGCTCAGTAAATTTAATTTTATTTTGCTGATAAAACAACATATAGACTGCGGAACCGAGATCATTTGACCCGAAGGATTCTTCAAGGGAATACAGTACTCTGGTTCATTTCTCCTGGGTCTGAAACTTGCTCGGGTTGGTGTGGGATTACAGTCAAGGGGGGGGGAAGGGATATCTGTTGGCATGTCTTGTTAGTTTGACTCTCTCCCCTGTCATGTATTTTAAGAATGTTTTGTATTGTGAGTCATTGTATATGCAAGTGTATGAGGGCTCCGTTAGTGTGAAAGGTTATCTGGGACCTTAGCAAACATTGGGATGAACAGACTATCTCTTTTGCCTATTGATATGCAAGGGTTGAAAGAAAAACAGTGGAATACTGAGAATGAGAGTGAAGTTGAGTGGGTGAATTCAATGCTGAATCAGGTGTAGGAAGCAAATTTAAAAAAAGAACAGAAGAGTAAGTATCTGAAAGGAAAGGTAAGAAACAAATAAAAATTAAGAACTTATCATTTTCAGACCTCCAACAACAGTCTGCTTTCTATTGGTAATTCAATTCAAACTGCACCCTATCTAGGTCAGAGAAGTTGATTAGCAATCATTAGTAATGATCAGGTCTTTAAAAGGACACATATTTTCATATACTCAACTTTCACTGGTGAGTTAATAGACAATGAATATGCAACATAATGAAACTTAAAGGAAATTAAGGGCAACTTGCAGTTTTGTAAAATGAATATTTAGAAACTTATGGTATTTCCAATTCACGAGGTATCACCTTATCACACCAAATTGCTGGACAATTTATCCATCCATGTCTGTGCATATTAGACTCATCAGTAATTATTGATATATTACACTAAGCCGTTAGATGTCTTTACTTATTCATTTAATGGTACGAATAAACATGTATTGACACAGTTTTGTGTTGGATAACAGATGCTCTGGTTAGAACGGGAATATTATCAAGGGAACAGGATGTTGGTATCGTGGACAAGATGAAGTAGGAGATGGAACGGAGGTAGAAGTGAGAAACTAAGGAAAGAGATAATACCCCTGAGCCTCTGCCACTCCAGGGGAAGACGTCACAGCCTATTCAGCCTCTCCTTATAACTCAAACCTTCCAGTCCTGGCAACATCCTTGTAAATTTTTTCTGTACCCTTTCTAGTCTAACAACATCCTTCCGATAGCATGGAAACCAGAATCACATGAAGTATTCTCAAAGCGGCCTCACCAATATCTTGTACAGCCGCAAAAAGGAAGCTGCTGAGTAAGATAAGGGCCTGTGTGTAAGATGAAAGGTACTAACACGGATAGAGGATTGGCTGTCTGGCAGAAAGCAGAGTGGGGATAAAAGGCATTTTCTCAGGATGGCAGTGGTGACTAATAGTGTTCCACAAGGGTCAGTGTTGGGATCACAACTTTTCATCTTAGACATTAATGATCTGGATGAAGGAACTGAAGACATTCTGGCTAATTTTGCAGATGATACAAAGATAGATGGAGACACAGGAAGTATTTAGGAGGCAGTTAGGCTGCAGAAGGATTTAGACAGTAGGCAAAAAAGAGACAGATGGAACATTCCACTTGTACAAAGCTCCAAGATCTTCTGAATCTTGTGTTGATCATCTTCTGATTTCCACTCTCCTTTGGAGGTCTCTTGTTTTGTTTGGCTCTTTGGGAAAATCATGCATTTTGTTAAGAACAATAGAGGCACAGCCTATTTTCTAGACGGGGAGAAAATTCAGAAATCTGAAGTTCAGAGGGACTTGGGAGTCCTTCTCCAGGATTCTCTTAAGATAACTTGCAGGTTGAGTCAGTAGTTAGGAAGACAAATACAATGTTGGCATTTATTTTGAGAGAACTCAAATATAAAAGCAGGGATGCACTTCTGAGGCTTTATCAGGCTCTGGTTAGACCACATTTAGTGTTTTGTGAGCAATTTTAGGCCTCATACCTCAGGAAAGATGTACTGGCCCTGGTGTGGGTCCAGAGGACGTTCACGAGAATGATCTCAGGAATGAAAGGCTTAACATCAGAGGAGCATTTGAGGACTCTGGATCTATACTCAATGGAATTTGGGGAATCTAATTGAAACTTACAAAATATTGAATGACCTGGACAGGTGGACATTGGGAAGATATTTCCATTGGCAGGAGAGACTAGGTCCCTAGGGTATAGCCTTATAGTAAAGGGAGCTCCTTTAGGGAGATGAGGAGAAACTTCTTCAACCAGAAAGTGGTGAATCTATGGAATTCATTGCCACAAGGCTGTGGAGGTCAGGTTAATCGAGTATATTTAAGACACAGATAGATAGGTTCTTGATTGTCAAAGGGATCAAGAGTTACAGGGAGAAAGCAGGAGAATGGCGTTGAGAAACGTATCAGCCATGATTGAATGGTGGGTCAGAATTCAATAAGCTGAATAGCCTTTTTTCTACTTCTAGGTTTTATGGTCTTATTAACATGACACTCCAACTCCTATACTGACTGCTCAAACAAGTTGCCAGAGGAAGTGGTAGAGCGAGGTACAATTAAAACATTTAAAAGACATTTGGACAGGTACAGGAATAGGAAAGGTTTCGAGAGATATGGGCCAAATGCAGGCAAATGGGACTGGCTTAGTTTGGGAAACCTGGTTGACATTGACGACTTGGACCAAAGGTTCTGGTTCTGTGCTGGGTGTGACTCTATGAGTCTATATCAAGGGCAGGGAAGGGGAAAATGTTTGAGGAGGTTTAGCCAGGAGGACCTGTTGGAAGTTGGGGATGTGGCAGCGGCAGTTAATTTGGTTTTAGTGACACCACTTGGCCACTGTGTCCTTTCAAATCTGAATTCCTTGGACTAAAGGGAGCAAAGAAAGAGAGAGAGAGGGAGAGAGAGAGAGAGAGAGAGAGAGAGGTCATACCAGGGGATCAGCCATGATGAGATAATGTAATGGTTTTGTCAGGACTGGGAGTTCAAAAGTAGAGATGAGTTTAAAATCGCTGTTGAAACTTATTACAGTGACAACATATTAGGATTCTACACTATATTTTCACATGAACTAATTCTCATACAGTGTCTTTGCTTGCTACAGCTTAAGGCAATTCAAAGACATTTCTTTGGTAACTATTTCATTAGTTCTTTCAAGTTTATGGTGTACTGCATAATTGGCTTTGTTTGATGCATCCTATGTGCTGCAAGTTGGAATGCTTATGAACAGTTCCCAAATGCTTTGTTAATGGATTATTATAAAAAGCTGCATCCAGGAGAGATTATGTACAATCAAGGATAATTGAGCAGAGGAGGAGTCCATTTGTGCTATCACACAGTGCTTGTGTTTCCACTCCACAGTGGAACAATCCTCTGTTATTGTTTGCTCCAGTTCTTTTCCAAAACTCTTTAATATTTTAACAGTTCTTCTTGAGGATCTTGTCTCAACAAATGCACTGATGAAATGCAAAATCAGGAGCAACTTGCCAGTGGAAAAGTAACCAGGAAGAGCATTTATACCATAAGTAACAGTTTGAGACCCGACAGTGGCATGGGACGCTTTCCGCCAAATATACAGCTCATTCCACAATGCTCTCTAGACAGTGAGACAGAACTTACTCTAACATTTAAAAGGTTAAATTGTGACTGCCAGGTACATTGTAAAGTTTGCTTTACACTAGTTATCGGGACTCCACAAGTTGAGAGAGACATTTTTATTCAGTAAGAATCAAGAATTATAGCAAAAAGTCAGGAAATAGATTTGTGGTTATCAGATTTGCCGTGATTTTATTGAATGAAGGAGCAGACTCAGTGGGCTGAATAGTCTGTTACTGTTCCTATACTTTTATGATCTTATGGTCTGCACACCTTTTGTCTCATCTTTAATGGAGAGAAATGCCTATGGTCCCTTGTAAACCATGGCTAATTGTAGTCGTAATAGGGTGATTGGTTATACCCTATTGTGAGGTGGGCATCACTGGCATGACAATTACTTGGAGATCTGCTTTGAATGTGAGACTCTGCAATGCACACAGTAACGTTGAAAGGGAGAAATCAGTTCTGTCTGTTGTTTTATGTAAATGAGGTTAAAATGAGGTTACAAGAACTCCACTGGCAATACCTGTCATTTCCACAGGCCTGATGTACAAATTAGGAGTTGATGAATTTGCTTCCTGGAATTGGTCTATGGTATTAATACAGATGGTCAGTGTCTCTAGGCTCAAGGTAGTGCCATTTGTAGCCCACCCAGCTTTAGTTCTGGCTTAATGTCCAATCAAAAAGCCCTACACTAATACATCCCATACCAATTCTATTTCCAGAGTGGTGCATGACTGCTGTTGTGTCATCTCACACTTGAGATTTTAGCTTAATTTTCATTGACGTTGAAAGGAGACATTGGAAATAAATTGCATAACAGCCTTACGTTGTGGACATGTTTCCCACATGGTTTGGTAATTATGGTGAACATGATTGGGAAATTGACTCCTGGTGGCACAGTGGTAGTGTCCCTACCCTCAATTGTGAGGCCCAGGTTCAAGTCCCACCTGTTCCAAATGTTTGTAATCACACCTCTGAACCGATTGATTAGGAAGAATAGGTTAACTTCCTGCAGCATCCTAAAGTGGCTTGTACTTTTCAAAGTTGGATAATATCATTAATAAAGGGTATGGAATAACAATATCCATAGTATGAGAACATTTTAGTTTTAAAGTGCACATCCCCGTTGCTTACAGTAGTCATTTGGAACTAAAGTAATTCGATTGCCATACATACTGCTCAGTGACATCATGCAAACTTGTACCTTTATAAAGTTTTTGGTCATTCGGACCAAATATATTTTTGATTAGGTTGGAGTGTTCGGATCAATTTACTGCCACAAAATGATTCAAATCAATTTGCAGTTAAACCCTGCAGTGATGTACTTGAACTCATGTTCCTGACTTGATACCATAGTTGGGAAAAATTGGCGGAAGTACTTGTGTATTATGTATCAGGCAAATCCTCACTCACTTATAAAGGGAACACTACAAAGGTTTTAATTTGTAGCCGGAAACATTTAAATAGGCTTAAGTAAAAAGGGTAATTGTACTTTTCTCCAGATACAAACTGCTCACTGGACACCTGCTATTTCCCTACATAGCTGGTTAAATTCAATAGATTGTTAACTATATCATTGTAATTCACAGTATTTATGGAGGCAAATGGTTAGAATTAGCTACCCAGTTTAATTGTGGGGAATTGCATTTGACAGTGCAACAATATTTTACTTTTGTCCCATTCATCTTATTTTCAAACAACAATGACACAAAAGAATTTCCAAGATGTTTTGTAGAAACTCCAGTCAACCAGGATTTCTGCTGGGTTTTTCTTGATGTCTTGCGAAAATCTGTATGAGTGGGCCTTCCAAAGGTACCAGGCGAATGCTTGATGATACCATTTCTTCTGGCAGGGTGGAGTGCTCAACCACTCTTCCACCAAATTTACAGCAGGAGCTCAAAAAACCTGACTTGGAAATTCACTCCTTTGCTCTTCAACCGAATCTTAGTTCTGAAGTCTTTTTTCTGTGGTTAGCACTTTCTCCCATCCCCCCGCCCACCTTGTTAAGCATTCTGAAAAGTTGGGTGTGAGGAAGGTTAGACAAGAGCATGTTGGTATCTCGACTGAGCTTAACTGTGTACATTGAGTTATGTAGCTGCTTCTGATTTCACAGATCATGAGACAGATGCCTAAGTAGGTTTGTGTTATCAACATAGTCACAAGATTGAATCACTGCCAACCAGACATTTGCTGCTGGATGGTTTTGTGCTTTGTATTCTCTTTTATAACAGCATGTGGATAGAGACAAATTGCTATCGGTAGAAGGGTAACAAAGGTGGCTGTGTGTTATTTCTAAGCAACGGCTTAAGATTGATGAGCTAGGTCCCTGGGCTGAGATTGTTCAGTTTGGACAAAGGTTGAAGAAGTTGGGCCTGTTATCTTTGAAGAGGAGAAGGCTAAGAGTTTTCAAAATCATGAGAGTCAGGGCAACGTGGGAAGGGAGAAACCATTCATACTTATGAATAGGTTGAATGCCAGTTTTTAAATGCTTTTGTGAAAGAAGTAAATAGGAGGTGGAAAAAGACATGGAATAGGCTCTGGAACACTTTGGCTGGAAGGGGCTAACTTAGAACCTTTTTCAAAAAGCTCCCAGTGCTGGATAATTGCCGGTTGGAAGTTGAAAGTTCACAGGTAATTCCCATATAGTCAGTGTGTTGGGACTTCCAAAGGGTCCTGACAAGAATTTTTTAGGGGTATGTCAAATGAGGTGTTCAAGATGGCATTGGATTTTGTTTAAATGGAAACAATGGGCAGCATTACAGGGGATAAAAGGCAGGAGATTGACTCTAAATTGAATTTCTCAGTGCAGACACAATTCCAAATAAATCAACTTGGCTCCTTTTTATTTAAACTCCTAATAAAGCTCTATATTTTTGGCCTGGACTTATGAGCAAGATTTCTTTAGAAATGTAGAGTATACCTGTTTTCTGAATTTTCAGGGAGTACAAACCTCACTCCCCCTTGTTCCATAATTAGTAGCTGCATCCTGTTAAATACATGGTTTATATATCCCAAAGGATGTTTGAAAAGCGATGGAGAGGAGAAAGATGTGTAAGGTATGTGGTGAGGGATTAGGGTGGTAGGTGGGTGGCTGCAGGAATGGGATAGCAGATTATTTGATGAGAGATTAGGCTGGTTTGGGATGTATTCAGTTTGAGTTTTGGGGTATACTCAAGTTGTAGAGGTAGTTGGTTATTGGGAGAACTTATTTGGTGGGGGCAGGGAACGTCTGGGTATTTGGTGGTGAGTGGGATGCGGTAGGCGGAAGGTCAGTTGCATAGTCACCTAGAAGTTAAAGTTTTATGCCTATAACATTTCCTGGATAACTGTCAAGGTAAGTGAGTCAGAACCCTCAAAATTCTCAACTCTAACTCAGAACCCTTTTCATAGGGTTCCCAGTGCTGGATAATTGCCATTTGGAAGTTGAAAGTTCACAGGTAATTCCCACATAGTCAGTGTGTTAGGACTTCTAATGGGTCCTGACAAGCATTTTTGGGGGGTATGTCTGGTCTTCAATTATCCAAAGACTGGGAAAGTTTAGGCCATTATTACTGGTTTTATTTTGGAAGCATCAGAATCCATTACAAAAGTGGCAACCAATAGGACTTCAACATTTGAATCAAGTTGTCATTAGTTCATGTCTCCCTTCAAGACTGTGCAGATAGGCTAAGCTGCCACTTCACTGTCATTAGTGAAGGAAACATCATCTTTCAGATGAGACATGAACCAAGCTCTTCTATCCCTGTTAAGTGAATGCAAAATATCTCAGGCCACTATTTTGAACGAGAGCAGGCAAGTTTTAAAATTAAATGAAAATTTTAAATTAATGTTATACAATGGAATTGGCAAACAATTTCTACCATTGTCCTTAATACATAGCTCTTTATCCAGCAAACCTTTTGGAAAGAGTTTCATGTAATCAACATCAGTGACTGTTTGATCTTGTACCGCTAAAGATCACTTTGATTGCTTACTCGATGAACATGGTGACACTTTACCCTCAAGTAAACTTATCTTTCTTGGTTAAAAATCACACAACACTAGGTTATAGTCCAACACGTTTAATTGGAAGCTAGTGTGCTTCCAATTAAACCTGTTGGACTATAACCTGGTGTTGTGTGATTTTTAACTTTGTACACTCCAGTCCAACACCGACATCTCCAAATCATATCTTTCTTGGGACACAGTCCCTTTTCATTCAACCAACCAGTAACACCGAGGTTCAATGCCAACCTCCTTGAACTAAACCTGTCCTTCAGTTATACTCACCTTAGAATGTTCTTTCCCTTTTCCATTTTTCACAGTAGTGCCTGCACTCTTCTTATCGTCGACTTCACTTTCATTCCAGTTTATTATGAAAGGTTCCACAGTGTGGCCTGTTATTTATCATCTTATGCGTCAACTCAGAATCATCTGCTACTTGGAGGCTTCCCTTATTTTGCGGTCGTCCATGTGAGACCCTAACCTGAAAAAGGGATGACTTTTGAATTCCTTCACCAACATTAATCTCACTAAGGTTAGGGAAGTTCTCTTCCACTTCTGTTGATCAACACCATTTCCTTTCCTCTGGAAAACTCTACACTCTTGTCTTTGTCAAATATCTAATTTCTAAACTGTAGGCCTCTGGAACTAACGCATAAGCGTAGTGTTCTTTATTTCATCATAATCACTTGAGTTCTCCGCTGAAAGAATGGAAGTGCACCTCCAAAGAATTCCCTTCCTAATCACTTTATGGAGATCTCTTGCATCCAACTGAAAGAACAGATGGGACCTGGGTCTCTTCTGTGCTTTTATTTTGTAAGTAAATTCCCTTTTAATAAAGCAACCTCTAAAACCCTCGAGGACTGCAGATTCTGGAGATCAGAGCTGAAAATGTGTTGCTGGAAAAGCGCAGCAGGTCAGGCAGCATCCAAGGAGCAGGAGAATCGACGTTTCGGGCATGAGCCCTTCTGCCCGAAATGTCGATTCTCCTGCTCCTTGGATGCTGCCTGACCTGCTGCGCTTTTCCAGCAACATATTTTCAGCTTTAACCTCTAAAACCCTCCAATCTCTCTGCCCAAGACTAGATTTCAATTTGAGATCAAGGTATTTTCCAGTTGCATCATTCTAGGTGTAAATGTACTGCTGAAAGGAAGGAACTAAGGACCTATAATACATTTGTGCTCACTTTACTGGGAGGGAGGTTATATGTGTTTCTCTTCCATGTGTCTTTAAGCAGGTTTATGTTTTGTGTCACCAGCACTGCTGAACAAGTGAAACAATTTGGCCTCTTAGCTAATGTCTCAACTTGCTATCAGTTTATGCAGGCTATTTCTTTTAATAACAGAACAAGATTCTGGCAGAGTTGGCACATGGTAACAAAAGGTGGATATCCCCGACCAGTGTTTTACTGGTGTCTTTGTTTGGAATTCATCCACCGGTCAGTAGTGTTTGAGGTACAGCATTGCTTAGCAAGGGGTCCGGGAAATCTTATCAAATTAACTCAGTGTTCAATTATGAAACATATGCACTGGCAGTGATCTGATGCTGATTAGGCTACAGCAGGGAGCTGAAAGGAATCCCAAAGGTGATGAAGTGTTTATATCAGCAGAATGGTTATTTCTGTGACACTGCATTTACAGCAGTGCAGTTAATTATTCTGTAATCTGTCTTGGCATATGTACCCATTTGTGGATTGAGAAGAATGGACCATGTTTATTAATGAGTGCTGCACTCTATCCATTAAGTTACATTTCCTTGCTCCTCATCTTTCCCCTTCCTTTAAATAACGATCTGATTAACTTTACAACAACTTTTAACACTCCGTACAAAGCTAAGAAATCCTTTACTCATTATCTAGCTTTTCATAGAATGGAATCCCTACTGTGTGGAAACAGGCCCTTCAGCCCAACAAGTCCACACCGACCCTTTGAAGGGCAACCCACTCAGACCCATTCCCATCCTTGAACACTGTGGGCAATTTAGCATGGCCAATCCACCTAATCTGCACACCTTTGGATTGTGGAAGGAAACCCACACAGACACGGGGAGAAAGTGCAACCTCCACACAGAAAGACATTCGAGGCAGGAATCGAACCCGGGCCCATGAGACAATAGTGCTAACCACTGAGTCACCGTGCCACCCAGGTCAAAAGATAAATGAAAGAGGTTATATTGTAAAGCAGAAGCTCAAACTGCTGGATACTGGTTCTCAACCAACACACCAAAATAGATGATGTTGTGTTTGATGACATATAATGTAATGACGCTGCTATGCTGAACCCATTCCCTTACCCTATGAAGGAATAAATGAACAAAACTGCTTGTCCACTGGTTGCCTGGCTATGACCTTGCAGCTATAACTGAACAGTCAGGCTGATCAACTAAAAATAGCCCTGGCTTTTCTTCACTTGTGAGTGATACTGAATGCTCTCTCTCTGTCTGTGTTTCTTGCAAACTGTTTATTGCATGTTAAGCCAAGTTGGTGTATGCCTGAAAACCAGTTTCAGAGCTGGCCTACGTTCGGCACTGAAGTGCCTGGCCAAGTAAGGTCACCTGTACGATGCAGCAAGTGTTTTGGGCCATGTTTTGGCCTTGAAGTCAAAGGTGCTGAGCAGTAGCTGAGGTAGTTGATTGCTGTGCCAAGTGGTGTTTGAAGTGCTGGGTGGGATTGAATGACATGCAGACGTTTGCTTTGCCACCTTTCTGCACTGGACTTTGGATAGTCGTTTTCACACGGAAATGTTTTCAGGAAGAAATTGAGCGCAAGAGGAGCCCAGGTTGAAAAAGAGTAGAGAGGAGGTGAGGCAAATCAGGTGTTGCTGAGCTTTGTTTTTCCTTTTGAAAGCTTGGAGGAGATAGGGAAAGGGAAAATGTGTGGGAGGCAAGCAGTGCCAGATGGTTGACTTCACGGAAAAAGAACGTGTTGAAAAACGAGAATGGGCAATGTGTCTTGATTTAAAAGACAGTCTAGAGTTTAAAGATGAGAAAAAGTGCATGTGACAGTGTGCATGATGTTTAGAAAGAAAGAGAGAGGAAAGGTCAGCGGTCACAGAGTATGGTCACACTTAGGCTGTAAAAACATGATTTGGAGATGCCGGTATTGGACTGGGATGTACAAAGTTAAAATTCACACAACACCAGGTTATAGTCCAACAGGTTTAATTGGAAGCACTAACTTTCAGAGCACTGCTCCTACATCAGGTGGTTGTGTGATGAAGGAGCGGCGCTCCGACAGCTAGTACTTCCAATTAAACCTGTTGGACTATAACCAGGTGTTGTGTGAATTTTAACGCTGTAACAAGCATGGTCCGTTAGAAACTGGAGACTGGAGGTGAGAGACACCTCACTTTACAGCATATAAACAAAGCAATCCATCCTTTATGTAAATAGAAAGCATTTGCATCTGATTTCTGCACTTTGGAGAGAAAATTTGCGGAGGATTTATGCTAATCTGATGACAATGTTATGATGAACCCATTCGCTTACCCCATGAATGAATAAATTAACAAAAAAGTTTATTGGTCCTGACTCTGTCTTTCACCTCTGCTTTTGGCTTACACCAAAGAACAGGAAACAAACTCTAGAACAAAAAATAGAAATTACTGGAAAAACTCAGCAGGATGACTAGCAGCAATTGTGAAGAGAATCCAGAGTTAACATTACAGGTCCAGTGACCCTTTATCAGAACAAACTCTGGGGCACCTTGAAAGATCCGGAGCTGGTGATGGTAAGCCAGGCAAAATAAACTTAGCTTATCTGCTCAAACTAAATTTTAAACAAACATTATGCCATGCTGATGTTGATGAAAGGACGAAGGATACTGGCTGGAAGTCCTGACCTTGAGAAAGCTTTTGGTGATGAGGATTCCCTGCCTATAATGTGCAGAGGAGTTAAAGCCACAAGTAAATTAGCAACGAACCTACAAGCAAGGGTTTATTTAATCCTTCCTCACAGCTCTGACATTTCTGAAATTGGGAATTAACTTTGCAGATTTCCTCTGCTTTCCATCCAACAGTTGGCTATCTCCTTTGAGATATGATGTGGAGGTGCTAGTGTTGGATTGGGGTAGACAAATTTAAAAATCACACAACCCCAGGTTATAATCCAACAGGTTTATTTGGAAGCACTAGCTTTCGGAGATTTATAGCCTGGTGTGTGATTTTTAACTTTGTCCTTTGAGATGGACATTCAATTTGCCACAAGGGTTGCGGAAAGGTGTTGTGATTTTACTATCTTCATGTCCCAATTAAAGGAATTAGGCAGACAGTACCACATTTGACAAGGACAAAGGTACAAACAAAGGCTACTTGCATTAGTTGGAGATTGCATATTTCTCACATTTCCCTTATAAATATTGGAGAAAGTAATCAATCACAATGATTGACGTTCAGTTTTCAGACTCCATTTCAAGTCCCTTCTTTCACTCTTCATTGACTGCCCAGTTACTGTGGTTGTGTATATTGCAAAGCCTGCGCATTTTATTATATTACCTTCTCTGCTGCCCCTCTGTTGGGGAGGTATAAATAAGGTTAATCCAATAATGGCTTTTTGAAGTTGAGCTTATGTTCGTCTTAGTTAATCAGGAATGAAGGGCTTATGCACGAAACATCGACTCTCCTGCTCTTCGGATGCTGCCTGACCTGCTGTGCTTTTCCAGCGGCACACTTTTCAATTCTGACTGTTCAGCATCTGCAGTCCTCACTTTCTCTCAGATACATTGTATTAATCTTGAATACATAAAATGTTTGGTAGCGGATGATTGGAGCCCTTTCGACCCCCTCCTATGTTCTACTCTGAATCTGCCATTCCGATTGGCTTCTGGTACAATTCCATCTAAGTGGCTAACTGGGAAATGACTATGTGGCACCAACCAGTAGCACCGAGGGGACAGTGGTAGTGAGTGGCACATAGCCTGTAATGTAAAAATGCGGCATCAGGATAAACCCAGAAGGAGAGGAACATGGTGCTGCATTGAATTCAGGTTCAACATGGTGCTGCATTGAATTCAGGTTCCTGTCACTCATAGCAGTGGGGCAGCCAATTGAGTCATTGAGTCATACTGTGTGTGGTGCTGCAAAAGCACAGCAGATCAGGCAGTATCCGAGGAGCAGGAGAGCTGACGTTTTGGACATACGCCCAACACCGACATCAGGCTCACCGGTCTATAGTTCCCTGACTTTTCCTTACCATCTTTCTTAAATAATGGCATGACGTTAGCCAACCTCCAAACTTCTGACACTTCACTTGTGACTATTGATGATCCAAATATCTCAGCAAAGAGCCCAGCAATCATTCCCTAGCTTTCCACAGAGTTTTGGTTGCACCTGATCAGGTCCTGGGGATTTATCCACTTATATGCGTTTCAAGACATCCAGCACTTTCTCCTCTGTAAAATGGATATTTTTCAAGATGTCACCATCTATTTCCTCATATTCTATACTTTCCATGTCTTTCTCCACAGTAAACATTGAAGCAAAATATTTGTTTATCATCTCATCCATCTCCTGCAGCTCTACACATTGGCTGTGTTGCTGATCTTTGAGGAGCCCTATTCTCTCTCTAGTTACTGTCTTGTCCTTAATGTATTTATAAAAACCCTTTGGATTCTGGTTAATCCTATTTGCCTTTCTTATGTCCCCTTTTTTCCCCTCCTGATTTCCCTTTACATATATTCCTACTGCCTTTATACTCTTCGAAGGACTCACTCCATCTCTGCTGTCTATACCTGACATACGCTTCCTTCTTTTTCTTTAACCAAATTTCTCTAGTCATCCAGCATTCTTTACACCTACCAGCCTTACTTTGCACTCTAACAGGAATGTACTTTCTCTGAACTTTCAATATTTCATTTTTAAAAGCTTCTCATTTAATGACCGTCCCTTTACATGTGAACATCTTTTCAAAGTATTTGCCTAATACCGTCAAAATTAGCCTTCCTCCAATTTGGAACTTCAACTTTTAGATCCAGTCTATCCTTTTCCATCATTATTTTAAAACAAATAGAATTATGGTCTCTTGAGACATCTCACATAAATTAATTCTGGTATCTGTGTCCTCAATCACTTTCAGCATTCCTATCTCTGTCTTGACTCGCAATGCAAATCTGTCACTTTGGAGATGTTTTTGCTCAGGAACTTGCATCCAGTTTACACAAAGAGGAAAACCACATGTCCAAAAGAATGTCATGTGATCTGGGCATAATCAATGGAGACTGAGAGTCTGAACACCTCTAAAGAGTGTGCCATTGTTCTCGGGTAACTTTAAACCACAGCCTCAACCCACCCAAGACACTCTTTTGTTTGTTAGCTCAAAATTTAAAAACTGCTCGTTTCTTCACTGCATCAATTGCTTGCAATTGAGCCTGAAGTCTATTTAACCTCATTATTAGTGTCGTGGACTGAGTGACCAGACACCTAAGTTGACCTGTCTGCCTGAATAAATAGAAGAATGCCACTACTTTTTAAAAAAAATATATAAATAAGGTGCAATTGAGGTTAAAATTTTTAATGTGGCGAATGGTTAGGATTTGGGATGTACTGTCTGAGAGTGAGGTGACACTCGCAGCATTTAATAGGAAACCTGATAGTTATCTGTAAAGTAAGAATGTGCAGAGTGACAGGGAGATGGCACTAGAATGACACCAGATAAATTGTTCCATCAAAGAATTGATGCAGACACTGATGGGCTGAGTGGCCTCTGTCTACACTGTAACCATTCTGTGATGATGAGGTCAGGCCTCTCTGAAACTATTCCAAATGAGTTGTTGACGAAATCAGTGATGTCCAGCAGACGATGGCCTATTTGTTGAGAAAGCAAATTGGTTGGTTCAATGTTGCAACGATTCACTGCCTTCCATTTAATGACACTTCCCAGGCTTAATTACACCCACATTTTCTTCTGTGAAAATAAAGCTAGCTTTTATGTAGCATCTTTCACAACTGTAGTGGGGTTAACATCAGAAACATACCCAATGATAAGGCGATAATCACACAGGTGGAGAGATTTGAAAAGGAGAATATAAGATCTAGCTGTAAGTGAAGAGTTTGTGTTAAAAAAAAGGCCACTGTCTCAAGCCAAATACATTTGGAAGACCAAATAATTACAAGCCTAGATTAGACAGCCAAACAATAACAACCAGACATCTCAACACACTTTACTGTCAATGCAATACTTTCAAAGTCATAAAGCCATTGAGTCACACAGCACAGAAACAGACCTTTGCCGACCATAATCCCAAACTAAACTATGGGTGGCACGGTGGCACAGTGGCTAGCACTGCTGCCTCGCAGCGCCAGAGACCTGGGTTCAATTCCAACTGACTGTGTGGAGTTTGCACATTCTCCCCGTGTCTGCATGGGTTTCCTCCCACAATCCAAAAATGTGCAGGTTAGGTGAATTGGCAATGCTAAGTTGCCCGTAGTGTTAGGGGAAGGGGTCAGGGTGGGGGTAGGTCGGTGTGGACTTGTTGGGCTGAAGGGCCTGTTTCCAGACTGTAAGTAATCTAATCTATTTCCACCTGCTGTACTTGGCCCATATCCCTCCTGTCCTTTCTTATTCATGCACTTATCCAAATGTCTTTTAAACATTGTAATTGTAACTGCATCCACCACTTCCTCTGGAAGTTCATTCCACACATGAACCAAGCTGTGCTAAAAAATAGCTTCTGACATGTACTCACTAGCCTAATGCAGCAACCAATTTGCACACAGCAATCACCCAAAAGTAGTCAGTTTTACTGATATTGATGGAGAAACGTATATTGGCCAGGGTACTGGGGTTAACCCCTCCTGCCCTAGTGCCATGGAATCATTTCACTCAGCCCAAGAGAGACTTCAGTTTAAGGTTTATCCAAAAGGTGGCAACTCTAAAACTACTGGTCATGATTTTTGTACTTAGGTACTTAGTACTTGAGCCTATAATTTTGTGACTCTACAGCAAATGTGCTTCAAACTGAGCAATGGCTGCCATGCATTCAGATCAAAATTTCTTTCTTGATGCCCTTTATATTCTAGACCAGAATACTTGATAATTTGATGTTAAATCTGATTGGCCTGCTGCCTAAACAAATGATCAGAGGTCCCTGGCATGTATTTAAAAGTGAAATAATCATTGGGATGTACTCTACAGTGCCATTTGCTAGTATAAAGGGAGTATCTAAATGCAAATGACTGAGTCCGTTTATAAAATGTGTAGATATAGTCAACATGTGCTTTACCACCAGTTGAGCTGCTATTGTCAGTAACTACTTCCCAGACCATGGCACGGGCAGCATGGTGGCTCAGTAGTTAGCACTGCTGCCTCACAGGGCCAGGGACCCTGTTTTAATTCCACCTTCAGGCGACTCTCTGTGTAGAGTTTGCACATTCTCCCCATATCTGCATGGTTTCCTCCGGGGGCTCTGGTTTCCTTCCATAGACCATAGATGCACAGGTTAGGTGGATTGGCAATGTTAAATTGCCCCTACTGTTCAGAGATGTGCAGGCGAGGGAGGTTAGCCTTGGGAAATGCAAAGTTACAGGGATAGAGTGGATGGGGGGAGGTCTGGGTGGAATGCTCTTTGGAGAGTCGGTGTGGATTCAATGGGCTGAATGGCTCGCTTTCACACTGTAGGGATTCTATGATTCTATAAATCAGGATAAAATCAGACAGATTTCCTGCAAACTTCACTCCTATTGGAACTCAGCATTGTAGTATCTAGCTTTGCTGTGATTCTCTCAGTCGTTGAATAGCCACCTAATACTTACTATCAAGGACAATTTAGGTGAGTGCTGTCATAAGACTGTAATTCCCCAGCAACAAGTTCTTTGGAAGCCGGGTATGGAAGAAGTGTCATATTGGATCGGAAACGTTAACTCGACTCCTCCCTCCACATGCGCTGCCTGACCTGCTGAATCTCTCAGGCACTTTCAGATCTCCAACCTTTTGCTTTTATCTATAATATCTATTTTACAAAAGCCAGCTGTCCAGATGCCTTGCTGCCTTCCAGAGCATATTCATTCTTACATTTGGAAACTGCTCATATCCACATCTCCCTTCATTTCTCTCTCTCTCTCAATTATACTCTATAAGGTGTTTAGCTGACAGTCACTTCCATTTGTCAGAATCCTGCAGCCTGTCTGTCTGTTTCTATGTTATCCACTGTTTTTCTCTTAATAGGAATGCAGTAGTTCTAGAGCAGGAACTGACAATACTATTTAGACTCAACTTTGAAAGGACTAGATTGTTCACCCATTTGTAGAGCCAAGAACCCTAGTTCATTTATAAATTGTTCTGTGCTGCAGCTCATGTTGACGAAAATATCAACATTTCCTAAGTGCTGCAACTACCACAGGCCAATCTTAGTTGAATCAAATCAATACGGGTTTCAGGAAACAAATGGTCTCATTAAAAAATTCCCATTGGGTCAAAAAGGCAGAAAAGCCAATTGAATATTATTTTATTGAGATTTATGCAAGAGTTTATGCTTTATTTCTACAGGATATTGCAAAGACTGCAGATGGAGCACTTTGTTCATGACTGTTCACCATACCTTTGGAAGAATGTTAATGTGTTGGAAGCACTTCAGACAGGGTTTACTAGACTAATACCTATATTGCCTTATGAGGAAAGACTAGATAGGTTAGGCCTGTACTCCGAATTGTTTAAACGAGTCAGAGGTGACTGAATAAGATCCTGAGGAGGTCTGACCGGGTGCATGTTGAGAGGATGCTTCCTCTAGTAGGAGAGTCGAGAACCAAGGGTCCTAGTTTAAAAAATAGAGGATTTCCCATTTAAAATGTAATAAGGAAGCACTTCTTTCTCTCAGAGAGGTGCAAATCTTTGGAATGTCCTTTCTCTGGATACAGAATCTTCAAGTATTTTTAAGGTAGAGGTAGATAGATTCTTGATTACCAAGTGGATGAAACATTATCGAGGATATGCCGTAATGTAAAGTCATAGAATCATACAGCACAAAAACAGACCCTTCAATCCAATGAGTCCATGCTGACCATAATCCCAAACGAAAGCTGCCTGCACTTGGTCCACATCCTTCCAAACCTTTCTGATTCGTGTACTTATCCAAATGTTTTTTAAACATTGTAACTGTACCGAATCCATCATTTCCTCTTGAAGTTTATTCCCCAAAAGAACCACTCTCTGTGCAAAAAAAAGTTGCCCCTCATGTCTTTTTAAATCTTTCTCCTCTTATCTTAAAAATGTGTCCCCTAGTCTTGAAACTTCCCATCATAGGGAAAAGATATCTGCCATTCACCTTATCTATAGCCCCTCGAGTTAAGGTTTAATTCAGAACAGCCATGATCTTAATGAATGGCGGAGCAGGTTCGAAGGGCTGAGTGGCCTACTCTTCCACCTTGTTTGTATGTTCAGTTGTCAATGTCGATGGGAATACAGCGGGGTGAGACTGTGCAATGGTATGTCCAGGGTAAATTGGAGTGTTGAAGTGTTGAGTGTAGTGTGACAACCAGCCTTACAGCGTAATTTGACACTGAGATGTAATATTGCCCAACCAGTTAATCAAGAACTCTTCACTCTATTGCATTGACAGCACTGTTAAGCTTGCTGTGAACACATATCTGCTGCTATTTGCGACTTCTCTTCAGGTTTGTATGTTCTAACAAACTGAAATGTGTCATCGTTCCCCAATCATCCCTGCCTATCCCAATGTTAAAATGAAACACCATTGGAAGTCCAGCAACCCCATTAAATGAAAATGACATTTGAATGAATCACCAGGAATTGAGTTATGATTTGGACATATTCCTGGAGGTGGGGCTATTTTCCCTGGAGTGTCATAAGCTGAGATATCTATAAATTATGAGGGGCTTGGATAGGATGAACGTTTCCCCAGTGTAGGGGAATCCAAACCTAGAGGGCATGAGTTTAAAGTGAAAGGAGATAGATTTAAAAGAGACCTAAGGGGCAACATTTTCATGCAGAGGATGGTGATTGTATAGAATGAACTGCCAGAGGAAATGGTGGAAGGTGGTTCAATTACTACATTACCACCTGATGAAGGAGCGTCGCTCCGAAAGCTAGTGCTTCCAATTAAACCTGTTGGACTATAACCTGGTATTGTGTGATTTTTAACTTTGTACACCCCAGTCCAATACCGGCATCTCCAAATCATAACGTTTAAAAGGCATATGGATGGGTATATGAATAGGAGGGGTTGAGAGTGCGATGGGCCAAATGCTGGCCAGTGGGACTAGATTAATTTAGGATATCTGGTCGGCATGGATGAGATAGGTGGAAGAGTCTGTTTCCGTGTTGTACATCTCTATGACTCTATGTTAGCACATGATTGTCTTCTCCAACCAGTCAAGCAATCTTTCTTCCTATCGCCAATGGTTTTGCAAAGAGATCAAAGTGTTTTAAGAAAAAAAACATTTTGTGCTTTGGTATGTGCTCTCAAATGTCAGAAATATGAACGCCAATTGCTCTTTGATCTGTCAAACTGGTAAAACTGCGCCACTTTCAGGCAAATTCAAGTCAGATGTGCGCTCTTCCAGCAAGAAGCAGCACAGGCCAGTTGCATCCAAATGGGCTAAAACCAGCAAATAAACTCATTGACCTGTGTCTGAGAGGAACTCCACCTTTTTTTCATTCTCAATAACACAGTAAGTTATACCTGGAATCGGTAAACAGGTCTAGTGCTTTAAGGATTTTAGAGCTGCCTGTGCATTAACCTGAACCTGATCAGTTAATTCTAATGGAACATGGTTTGTAATCATGATACTGATTTCAGTAAAATGAGAACAATCTCAGTCTAAAATAGCAGAGCCTCTGGTTAAAATATACTTATACTGGGTTAGTTTACTAGCTTAAGTTGCAGGATTTAATTAATCAATCAATTCATTCATTGATTATGGGGCTTTTTTTTCAAGCAACATGTATGGGGCCCAAAGATTGAATTGCTGTGTAACTTACCACCAAAAGTAAGAAATTAATCAGACATCAAGTTGAAAGCATGGAAATGTGCAACAATCCTATGACAATAAAAAGATACAAACAAATTCAGAAGGTAACAGGGAATTGGTAGACATGACACTTCAAGAATCAATATTGAATTGAATTTACAAAGCAATTACAAAGCAATACGATTACCAATACAATTGCAATTCTTAGATATAAAGCACTGAAGTAAGGAATAAGGCTACATTGGTACCTTTCCATCCTGCATCTTATATCGATAAATTTAGCTGGACCTCTGAGTTGCTTTGACTATTTTGGGTTTGGTGATGACAGTAGCAGGTCTGAAATGGAGCCAATTGCAGAAGAAATTTTCCAAACGTCGTACAAATATTAACTCTTCATATTTGTAGGGTTGCTTTGTGACGTGGAGAATGTTGTCGTATGATTAGTTACTGACGATTGAAGGTTAATCTGAGCGCAAGTCAATGCATGCTTTCAAGCTGAATATTTTTCATGCGTGAGGCCAAGGTGCCACACAGACACTGAGGATTTGAGCGAGTGATGGATGTAGCCTGTGAGCATCAATAAAGGCTGATGAAGAGAAGTCTGAAAGGACTGAGAAATCAGATAATAAACATGATATTTGTTTATTTGCTTTTGTAGTATACTGTCCACTTGGCCAGCCCACTTCAAGTCAGCTTGTATGTGTATACCCAACATTCCAAGGCCTTCATCTCCTCCAGGGATCAATTGCATGATATAATGCAACAAACTATATTGCTTTGAGTTGAACTGAGAAGTACAACTTCTGCAAAGCCTGCCCTAACACAAATAACTCAAGATGTTGCATGACTGTGACAACATGCTTCACTTTAAGGAAGCACAGGGAAAAATCTGTGGTTGAAGACTGGCAAATTAATCCCCAGTATCTCAATAGGTTGTGCTTTCCCTCTCCTGTTAATCCACCACCTTAATATTGTGCGTGTTAGTTTTTTTTCTCCTTCCCTTATAGTTGCAGTTTCAGAGAAGTGTTTTGTTAAATCATAAACCTTACCTGATCTGTGTCTTTTGCACACCATATTTCAGGAAGATCCCCCTGTTTCCATTGGGATGTAAATCTCCAATTCCCTGATGAAGTAGGAACTTTGTTTTTGATCTCCACTTAAGTCACTCTGAGCTGCACATGATTATGGAAAAAAAATGAATGATTAGTCCAGATTAACTCAGTCCAATATAACCTCTTCTCCACCACACAAGCATATATGGCATCTGCCTTCTATGCCAGCTGCAATGTTAAAAGCTGTCTATTTATAAGGTTGAACGTCATCTTGCACAAATGTAGATACAGCAATCCTAAATTCTTGCTATATGAACAGACAGGCTCTTGATGTTGACTGACCAACCACTTAAAGATATCTGTGACCTAGCATGTGAATATAAACGTATCTTGCAACTGTGCCCAATGAGTGCCCTTGCAAAAGCTTCCATCACCAATGCATTTCACAGGCAAAGACAAACATTTGTTCAAAGCATTTCTGATAAGAGAGTGGAGAGTACATTTTGTGATATTCTGTTGTATTACTGAATAAACATTAGCTTTGGTTGTAAGATCTCGCCTTTTGATTCCCCCAGCATTAGATTGATCCTTTCTGTGCACAAATTCATATTCAGCAAACCCTGTACTGATCTGTGTTTAGAATGATAGAATCGTAGAGATATACAGCATGGAAACATACCCTTTGGTCCAAATTGTTCACCCTGACCAGATATCTAAATTAATCTAGTTCCATTTGACAGCATTTGCCTCATATCCCTCTAAACCCTTCCTATTCATGTACCCATCAGATACCTTTTAAATGTTGCAATTGTACAAGCCTCCACCACTTCCTCTGGCAACTCATTCCATACATACACCCACTCTGTGTGAAAAAGTTGCCCCTTAGATCCCTTTTAAATCTTTCCCCTCTCACCCTAAACCTATGCCCCCTAGTTTTGGACTCCCCACCCCTGGGAAAAGACATTGCCTATTTACCTGAACCATGCCCCTCTTGATTTTATAAACCTTTACAAGGTTACCCCTCAGCCTCCAACACTCCAGGGAAAATAGCATCTGTTCTATTCAGCCCCTCCTGGCAACATCATTGCAAATCTTTTCTGAACACGTTCAAGTTCCACAAAATCCTTCCTATAGGAGGGAGACCAAAATTGCATTCAGTATTCCAATAGTGGCCTAACCAATGTCCTGTACAACCACAACATGACCTCCCAACTCTGATACTCAATGCTCTGACCAATAAAGGAAAGAACACCAAATGTCTTCTTCACTATCCTATCTGCCTGCGACTCCACTTTCAATGATCTATGAACCTGCACTCCAAGGTCTCTTTATTCAGCCACACTCCCCAGGACATTACCATTAAGTGTGTAAGTCTTGACCTGATTTGCCTTTCCAAAATGCAGCACCTCACATTTATCTAAATTAAACTCCAGCTGCCACTCCTCAGCCCATTGGCCCATCTGATCAAGATCCTATTATACTCTGAGGTAACCTTCTTCACTGTCCAGTACACCTCCAATTTTGGTGTCATCCACAAACTTATAAACCATACCTTGTATGTTCACATCCAAATCATTTATATAAATGACAAAAAGTAGTGGACCCAGCATCAATCCTTGTGGTCGGTGGTCACAGGCCTCCAGTCTGAAAAGCAACCCTTCATCACCATCCTCTGTCTTCTGCCTTCAAACCACTTCTGTCTCCAGATAGCTAGTTTTCCTTGTACTTAGCATGATATAACCTTTCTAAACTTTTCTGTACTATGAGGAACCTAGTCGAACATTTTATTGAAGTCCATGTAGAACATGTCCACCGCTCTGACCTCATCAATCCACTTCATTATTTCTTCAAAAACTCAATCAAGTTAGGGAGACATGATTTCCCATGCACAACGCTATGTTGACTGTCTCTAATGAGTCCTTGACTTTCCAAATACATGTAAATCCTGTCCCTCAGGATTCCCTCCAACAATTTGCCTACCACTGATGTCAGGCTCACCGGTCTATAGTTCCCTGTCTTTTTCTTACCACCTTTCATAAATAGTGGTATCACTTTAGCCAACCTCCAGTCTTACAGCCTGTGACTATTGGTGATCCAAATATCTCAGCAAGGGGCCCAGCGATCACTTCCCTAGCCTCCCAAAGAGTACATTTGATCAGGTTCTGGGGATTTATGCACCATTATGCATTTCAAGATGTTCAGCACCTCCTCCTCTGTAATATGGTTATTTTAAAGATGTCGCAATTTATTTTCCTACATCCTCTACCTTCCATTACTTTGTCTGCAGTAAACACTGATGCAAAATACTTATTTATTATCTCCACCTCCTGTGGTTCCACACATAGGCTGCCTCGCTGATCTTTAAGGGGCCCTATTCTCTCCCTAGTTACCCATAGTTCTTAATGTATTTATAGAATCCCTTTGGATTCTCCTTCATCCTATTTGCCAAAGCAATCTCATGTCCCTTTTTTCCCCTCCTGATTTCCTTCTTAAGTATATTCCTACTGCCTTTGTACTCTTCTAAGGATTCATTCGATCTCTGCTGTCTATTCCTGCCATTTGTTTCCTTCTTATTCTTGACCAAAACCTTAATTTCTCTAGTCAGCCAGCACTCCCTATATCTACCAGCCTTGCCCTTCAACCTAATAGGAACATAATGTCTGTGGACTGTCATAATCTCATTTTTGAAGGTTTCCTATTTTCCAGTCGTCCCATTATTTGCGAACATCAACTTTCCCAAGCACTTGCCTAATACCGTCAAAATTGGCTACCTCCCATTTTGAACTTTTAGATCCGGTCTATCCTTTTCCAATCACTGTTTTAAAACTAATAGAATCATGGTCACTGGATTCAACACTAAACACTCCTCCATGTGGCTGGAAGTCAGAGGTATAAAATCAATTGGCATATTTACTGGGGGAAAAGGCAAAAATGCCATCCACCAATTGGTCGTGTAGTCACAAATGTAGAGAGGGTGTGTATACTGATTTTAAAAACAAATCTTGAGTTAGTTTTTGCAAAATAAACCCACTGGGCTGGCAATTTTACGTAATAGAAACATGTACCAAGGGGAAAGAACAACTCCAACTAATTCTGGGTGGAGTGTCCCTGTTGTAAAGTATGTTTTAAAATTGGTACTTTACTTGGTACTCTTTCAAAGGGCTGCTGCTTCAGGTGACGTCCTATTTATTTCAAGTCAGTTCTGGCTCTAATAGATTGCAGCCTCAGAAAAGTGAAGATAGATTTATAGAGCCCAGGTAGCAACATGGTACAATGGCCACCGCTTAAACCATCCACCTGCTTATGTCAGCCAGATAACAATAAGCATTTGACACCATAGGCATCAAGTAGAAAGATACTACTTAAATTCTAATAACTGTGTTGACAATTTTGGTTGGTTTAATCACCGATTCTTACAAATACCACTGGAACAATTTTTACCGTAAATAGTGCATAGAATATGAGAAAACCTTCCAGGAGGACTTCACAGAGAGGTAACAGAACATTTGGCACCAATTTGCAAGGAAGATATTATTACATGTTCTTAGTCAAAGAGGGAAATTTTGAAGAGCAAATTAAAGGAATCTGATGTAACAAACTTCTTTTTCTGTGTCACGGTAAAGAAATCCTTTATCCACTTTTGAAAATGGCATTGATACTTGCAGGTCACCAGACAAACATTTCCTATTTGTGTTTCGAGATGTGATTTTTGTTTGAACTGCTGAAGGCAATTAATTGTGTGCACGATATTTAATATGTATGGGCGGAAACCTTAGCTTTACATTAGGTCACAGGTAGCTCACTTTCAAATGAAATAATGCCTACATAGGGGTCACAGGTGCCAGTATCATGAAGATATTGTACTCTTTTAGCCCTTTAATATATATGTCAAATGCTTCTAACCGTTTACTCACTGAATCCTTTGGAATATATTCGAGCCTAAGGCTTAATGCTAACAACCTCTGGTGCTTCTGCTTTCTGCTAGGGAGAGTTCAAATTCTGGAATTTCCTCACTGCACTACCTCACCTTCCTCCTTTGTAGAAATATTTAGGAAATTGACCTAATACCTCCTTACCTGGTTTGGTGTCACATTCTGTTTGAATAATGTTCATATGAAGTGCTTTGGAAATTTTTTTTTGTATTGGGGCACTATGTAAATATAAATTGTTGCAACATTCAGGGACACCTTGTTGTATTTGCTCCCTTCAGACTATCGGTAGCCATTTTTGGCTTGCCAAGATGAATTGGGAGGGTGGTGGGGGTGGGGCGGGGAGGTGGGGGGGGTGTTGAACAGTAACTTGTATTTATATAACACCCTTAACATAGTGAAACAGTTCAAGGCTCTTCACAGAAATTCTTTAGGAAAAACAATGACACAAGTTTAAAAATGAGTTACTGAATGCCTCATAAAAGGAAATGCATTAAGGGTAATAAAAAACTTCATCGAAAAGAAAAGCTTTATGGTGCAATTGGGAACAGGTAGGGTAGATCGAGAGAAACTATTTCTGATGGGTAGGACTAGGGATGTAGTCTAAAAGTTAGAGTCAATAAAGGTGGTGCTGGAAAAGTACAGCATCCGTGGAGCAGGAGAGTCATTCCTGATGGAGCGCTTATGCCTGAACCATCGACTCTCCTGCTCCGCGGATGCTGTCTGACTGGCTGAGCTTTTCCAGCCCCACTATTTTCGGCTCTGACTCTCCATCATCTGCAGTCCTCACTGTCAGAGCCGGAGCTCTGAGGAGTAAAATGAAGTAAGGTTTCTGAGCACAATGGGTAGGAAAGATTTGAGTGTATCTTCTGAAAGTGAGTACTTTGTATGGCATCATGAGAGGTGACATTGTACATTTTTCTCTGTACTTTGAGTACACCTAACCATAAACTTAATTCGAAGTTCTAATTCTAGCAACTAATGCTAAGTCAATTTTAAACTTTTAGTCTGGCATTGATAGATTTTTGATATCCATAGATGTTAAGAAGGCATAAGTAGGTACTTTGAGTGGATTTTAGGTTAGCCATGCACTCATTCATTCATGAAACAGACTGAAAGGACCAATTCTTTTGGGAGGGAGGTGGAGAGTTTAAGGGAGGGCCTTGGATTCAGGTAACTAAAGGCAGAGCTGTCAATGGTACAGGAGTTGCACAAGAAACTGAATTAGAGGAGCTCTGATCTCTCAGAGGGTTGTATTGTGGGAGCGAAGAGATATACATAAAGAGATTTGGTCAGAAAGACAAGAATTAGAAAATAAAAGTCATACTAAAATGGGAACCAATAAAGGCCAACAAGCACAAACGCTAGACTCAACCTATTTCCCTGCATCATAATAGGTGAATTTGGACAGTGATTTCCAAGCTCTTGGTGCTATTTTGATGGGACCCTTGTGGATATGCCATGGACTTTGTTGGGCTTTATTCCAGTTAGTGATCCTATGTCTATACTAATATTAACTATTAATGTTAATTATTACCTTATTTCATTATTTTTCTACTTATTCTATGAAGGTAATGCTTAAATGTTTAAACTTGCATATGACAATAAAATCTAAATCTGAATCTACTTTCCTGTGGTGTTGTCAGTCCCTGCACAATGGTAAATGAACACAGCCATTGTCCTAATAAACCAAGTGTTGCACGAGCTGTAGTTGGCAAAATCTATTTTACGCCAGGCCATTACCCAGCTACAACAAGCTTCCTTAGACTGTCCTGAAGATAGACCCCACAATGCGAGCTATCACAGGTACCAATTGCATCCCCAAATCACCAGTTAAAAAGCTGCTATGCTGGCAAAGTTACTTTTCATTGAATTATATCCAAAGAAAGAATATCAATTCTTAAACAATGCAGTAGTACCAAAACATAACTAATCTGTGTGCAGGCAAAAATTGTTTCACTCCATCTGGCGTCTGTCCTTCATTGGAATGAAAGGGTTTCTCACTGAGTAGAGGTGTGGTGGAATGGGCCTATGTTACTGAGAGTTTAGAAGGATGAGAGCTGGGGAACAGGTCAAGCAGCACAGTGGCTCAGTGGTTAGCACAGCGCCAAGGACCCAGGTTCGATTGCATCCTCGGGCGACTGTGTTTGGAGGTTGCACATTCTCCCCGTGTCTGCATGGGTTTCTTCCCACAGCCCAAAGACGTGTAGGTTAAGTGAATCAGCCTTGCTAAATTGCCCATAGTGTTCGGGGATGTTCGGTTAAGTGAATTAGTCAGGGATAAATGTAGGGGAATGGGTTACCCTTCAGAGGGTCGGTATGGAATTGTTGGGTTGAAAGGCCTGTTTCCACACTGTAGGGAATCAATGCTTTGAATTCAGTTTAACTAACACTGATCTTGCTTTCACCTCTGCTGGTGTACTCTCCAAGCTAGCCTTGGCAAGGTTTTTTCCTGAGTGCATGTTGTAAGCAAGGTGCTTTTCAGCTTGGATTGTTTCCTGTCGCAAGCCCACTCTGTGGATCGACCTCTGGGGGAAGAAGAAGGTGAAGAGCGGGATTGTGTTCCCTGCACACTCAGCGTCGGAGTTCTCACATGCTCACTTCCTCTTTCACCTGCGTGCACACTCTCACCCACTGTCACACTCTCCATTTCCAACCCCCCCCTCACTGAGACACATACTCGCCTCCATCTGTCCCTCGTTCACTCCACACACTCACAGGGCCAGAATGAGCGGGTTGGATCTCAGACTAAGGGGTTGCACATTTAAGGCGGAGATGAGGAACAATTCCTTCTCTCAAAGGGTTATGAATCCACAGAATTCTTTATCACAGATGCCTGTTGAGGGAGGCTCATTATGTGTATGCAAGGCTGAGATTTTAAAACAGTAAGGGAATCTAAGATTATAGGGAAAAGGCACAAGACACAATGGGCTGAAAGGCCTGCTTCTGATCCTATGTCTTATGAACTTACCAACTCATTCTCTCACATATTCATTCCCACTCACTCACTCACTCTCACTCGCATACACATGTTCTTATTCACTCGTGCTGCTCGCTTCCATTCACTCACAGTCTCTGTCATTTATTCATTTACTCATGCACTTTCCGTCCTTTCCTTGCGTATACTCACTCTCCCTCCCTTCCTCACTTACACATTCAAAGCCCCTTCATAGACCAAGGCACCTGCCATCTTGACTGTCCCCTTCAGGATGTGGGTACTGTGTGGTAAGGTGAAAACCTTGTCTTCCCTAACACCTTCCCCAACTCCTCTTTTCTCCCCCACCCCACTCCCAGCTAACAGGCTGCTCTTCCTGACACGCACACCTCAGGCTCAATGAAGCTACGAACATAGCTTGCTGCTCTTTCAATCACAGGTCATTCCCCTTTCCATATTTGCTGCTAGCCAACCTATCAACAGCAAGTTGCTTCTGATTGGAGAAGTATTCCCCTGCAAGATCTTCAGTTCCATGTTCTGTATTTGGATTGGTTGATGCAGGCCAATAGGGACCGTTGTTTGGCCACACTGTGGTCCCTGGGGGCACCAGTTGGACAAGCCTAATATAAAAGATCACATGGCACCATTAGGCAAGAAGAGCAGTGGAGTCTTCTCCCACGCCTCTGTCAATATTTACTTTCAAACATTGTTTGCAAGGAACTGATTGCCTGGCCATTACTACATGGTAGCTAACAGTGTGTAAATTGGCTTTCAAGTTTAATACATTACTGAAGAGGCCACATTTATTGCATAAATACTTAATTAACTGTAAAGCACTTTGAGAAGTCCTGAGATTGTGTAAAGAAGATGCAATTTTTATCTTTGTAACCAATGCAAGGTCAACGGCAAAATGTAGTAGCTGAAAATGTGTTGCTGGAAAAGCGCAGCAGGTCAGGCAGCATCCAAAGCGCAGGAGAATTGACGTTTTGGGCATGAACCCTTCTTCAGGAATCTTCAGGATTCCCAAAGAAGGGCTCATGCCCAAAACGTCGTTTCTCCTGCTCCTTGGATGCTGCCTGACCTGCTGCGCTTTTCCAGCAACACATTTTCAGCTCTGATCTCCAGCATCTGCAGTCCTCACTTTCTTCCCAGCAAAATGTAGTATACAGGATACTTCTATATTAGAGCCTGCATACTCCCCAATGTTTCCATACAGAAGTAATTCAGCTTTTAATAACATGAGCTTCTGTCTTTCTATTTTCAAAGTTCTTTCACCAAATTTATTGTATTCTAAGTCGGCTATGATTGATAAGTATGTTTTTTTTTGTCATTTATAAGCGAGCAACTCTATTAGTGTCATAACACGTCACATGGGTATCATACTTATTCTTTATCAAACAGCAAATCATCACTTACTATGTGCAATGCACTTGGGATGTGTTAGGCATGTATATATGGCACATTTAACACTCATTGCCAACATACTTTACATGCAATATTTTGGCACGTTGGCTCTGTGGTTGGCACTGCTGTCTCACAGCACCAAGGATCCGACTTCGATTCCAGCCTCGGGCAACTGTCTGTGTAGAGTCTGAATGTTGTCTGTATGGGTTTCCTCTGGGTGCTCTGGCTTCCTCCCACAATCCAAAGATGTACAGGTTAGGTGAATTGGCCATGCTAAATTACCCATAGTGTTTAGGGATGTGTAGGTTAGGTGCATTAGTCAGAGGTAAATGTAGAGTAATAAAACCGGGGAATGGGTCTGGGTGGATTACTCTTCGGAGGGTTGGTGTGGACTTGTTGGGCCAAATGGCCTGTTTCCACACTGTAGGGATTCTATGATTCCATGATATTCAGCATCTGTGGTTCTTTGTTTTATTTTACTGAACCAGTAAATTGCTTTCAGCTAATATTTTCTGTAACTGAAGTTTCCAAGTTGCAAGGAAGATTTGTACCATAATATAGACTTAAAAAGTGACCTAATTCAGAATAACATGATAAACATATCAATTGAACCACCTTGAACTTAGGATTTTGCTCAAACTCTAGCTGGTTTGAAAAGCATGCAAGTGGATTTGATAACTTTTGTAGAGAGAAATTCTGTCACTTGAGATCAGGTAACAACTACACTTAACTTTGCAACCCTATGCATTTCCATTGTCACTCATGTGACATGCTTCATAAATTTGTCACAAAATACTTATCCACACAAACATGAAGAAAATCATTAATAAATTTCAGTGTCTCTCTCTTGTAAGTGACCAAGGAGTAGAAGTAAGCCAAATGAATTAATAGAATTTATCTAGTTCCTCTCCTGCCAACATTGGCCTTATTGTTGTCAGCTCCCTGAGCCCAGAAACTCATGGGAAGCGTTAGAAAGCCTCACTTCAGAGGGACCAAAGTGTGTGCTTAACCACGATAGAATGAATATGAAAGGATTTACATACTAAAAGATAAGTGAACATTGTTTTTACAATGGAACTCTGAGTTTTCTGTGTAAAACTATGAAAATTAACGAGTTTTGAAAAGATTTGTAGCTCAGGTTGAGGTTCTGGATGTAGGTTTGCTGGCTGAGCTGGAAGGTTTGTTTTCGGACATTTCGTCGCCATTTTGGATAATATCTTCAGTGAGCCTCCGAATGAAGCACTGGTGGTGTAGCCCACTTTCTATTTATGTGTTTGGATTTCCTTGGGTTGGTGACATCATCTCCTGTGGTGACATCATTTCCTATGGTGATGTAATTTCCTGTTCTTTTTCTCAGGGGGTGGTAAATGGGATGGTGATGAAACGTCTGAAAATGAACCTTCCAGCACAGTGAGCAAACCTATATCCAGAACCATGAAAATTTAAGTAGACTGACTTATGTCAGTACCTAAACTCAAAGAATATTAATTTATACTCAAACATGTCTCTATTGGAAGACAACACCCAATCCTGAATGTGGGCCTACAGCAAGGTCAATCAGCAAATTTTTGAACATTTCAACTTGTGTTCAACTTTTGATTTTTCTTTAGCTAGACTTACAGAAAGATTTTTGGCCATGGAAGGTCATTCTGTCATAGCATAATGGGAGTCCATTCAGTTATTGGGTGCTGCTAATGCCTCAGCTAAATGTTAAGAGGTTGACTGTAAATATCGAGAATGGTGAATGTCAAGGCTTAATTTGTTCTCTAAGTAAAGAGAGTATAGACCTCAATGACTTCATTAACTGTACATGCACCTGAAGGTTTATTTTGATATGGTAAGTATATTTTTGCAATAAATAAATACAGAAAGATGATGGAAAATCATCGAAGCCTTGCAAAGTTGGTTCTGCATAAATGGAGGAGGCTTATTGTGGATTTTAAAAAAATGATAGTTAGATTGGTGAATGAAAAGCTGGAAGGAATTTTTTTTCAATCTTGTTGAAAGATCGGTTTTGTGCCAGTTGTCACTTGTGTAGCTTTTACAAGAAAGAAGTATTTTATAAAAAAAACGTAATTACATTTAATATTATTCCCACAGATTATGTTCTTTTTCAATTGGGCCAAATTCCCCCTTGGACTAATGAAAAAAAACAATCAGCAGATTGGACAGCACTTAGCTTTTGATTCATTTTATTTGTCAATGGGACATTTGAGCCAATCAGGATTTTCTGCCTTGCAGTGTTTGCCTCACCTTAAATTTTTCTGCTCTGTGGATAGCTGCCAGATGCAAAAAAAAAATTAAACTTGGGTCAGTCGGAAGAAGAAAGAAAATGAGAGTGTTTTACGTGGTTGTCTGCGATCAGGGCAAATAATGTGCTTCTCGCTGAGTAAATGTGGCTGAGTAAATAAAGCTGTGAAAGTATGTTACAAATGGGACAAAGTAGGGCCAGGGATTTCCTTGACACTGCTCCCTTGCAGCCACTGCAACACCAACTAATTTGCACTAAAAGCTCTTTATATGTACAGAGTGGCAATTTCTTCTGCAGTTAACGCTCGCCGCATGGGAACAGTCTTGAGTAAATTTCTAGCCTTGGGGTCCGTAGAACAGAAAAGAATCATAGACCCCCTCCGGTGCAGAAAGAGGCCATTCAGCCCATCGAGTCTGCACTGACCCTCAGAACAGCATCACACCTGAACCCAGCCCCTGACCCCATCCTCTGTAGCAGTAACCATGGCTAATCCATTTAGCCTGCACGTCCCTTAGATTGGAGTTGCCTCAATAAGAGTTGATTAAACAAGTGGAAATTGCTGTCTTTCACTAGAAAGACTCAGGGTTTCAGAACAGTAAGAAGCCAATTCATGAGTGATACTCATTCTCAAGCTCTGAATGATCAGCGTAAGGAGTAAATGTCCAAACATAGTCATGGAGATGAAAATCGAATGTCTAATGAAACAGGAATGGGAGTCGGGTGTTAAGATCTTTCTCAGGTGAATGTATTTAGGTGGGCCAAATGGTTCTTCTTCATCCATTGCTGCATCATTGCCATGGAGAGTCCAAAGTTTCTAAATTGGCACAGTGAGGCCAACAGCCTCTATTTCAAAAGCAGGCCGGCCTACAGTGTCCATCCAATTCGGTTCCACCCTCCAGACAAATTCCAATAAACTTGTAAGGTATGACGACCTGCCTCTCAGAGACTCACGTTCACTTCCCCCACCCCTCCTCCCCAACCCCCACCCCCACCACCACCACTGAGCTTCTGTCAGGTATGTACCTGGCACATCAAGAGCATGTTGTCAGCCTTTCTGGTATTTGATTTTGTGCATGGAATATGCATCAGACTGACTTTCCCCTGTCAATGTTCAGTCTCTTTGTTGTCTGCAGCTGAGGGCCTTAGCCTAAATGCTTTAACTTTTCCCAAATCCAAATGCTGACCGTTAATTATTCAGTCATGACTTTGAGATTGTCAGGTGCTGATGCACGCGGTGCCTATACAAACACGGGTTAGTGGCAGAGTTGATTATTTTTGTCAATAGAAAGCGGTAAGCACTTTCATTCAGAGTTATTAACGCTTACATGTCCTTCAGAGAAGAAAATGTTGCCTTTTCAGAGTACAATGGTGCACCTGTCTTTGACATAATGGATTATGCATGATCTTCTGGGAAATGAAGCCAGGTGGACCTTCTGATGATGACTGAAGCGGTTGGTGTGTGCAGACTGAGCAATCCCAGGGTGCTTTGATTTCAATGCTAATCTATTTGATTAAGTTGCTTGTTTCCTGGCCTTGACTGACAGTCCCAGTATTCAGCTCTGCCTATTGTCAAAAAGAAGGCTTGCTTGTGGCAAAAGCTGCCCAGCAGTTTGTTTTAATCCCCAAGCCGACTCTTGACGCCTCCCACTCAGACTGTTTAAAATCAGAGTGTTGCTGCAGGCTTAGCAATCCTTTGCTGTTGTTCCAGTTTAATTGCTAGTCGCAGATGAAATCGGCTAATGTCCTGTTTATTTCGTTTGCTGCTGACGCCACTAAAACTTGCTTCACTGCGGTCTGAGGGACTTCGCTGTTTGTACAAATCAGCTGCAACTTTTGTTCACATGAACAACTTGACTATATTTCAAAAAGTGCATAGTTATCATGAGACATGTGAAAGGCATTGTGTGCACACAGGATTTCTCTCCTGTCTTTATGATGGGAAAACTATCAGTGCTGCCCACCCCTATGTACCAGTAATTCACACATTTGTGGCATGGAGGGACAGAGTTTTGGGTGAGCGTGACTCGGTTTGAAGGCAATTTTCTGTTCTTAAAGAGGATGTTCAGTTTGCCCATGGTGCATGCGTCTGTGTATGCATTCGAAGAAGCACAGTCAGAAAGAGTTTTGAAATGGCTCCAAGGTTTGCAAACAGCAAGGTGGAGATCCTATAGTGGTGCCCAGCAGGCTGACGAAGATCCTGTTACTGGCTGCTGGGAGAATCGAATCATGGTAAATGGCCTGGCAACAATAGCAGAGGAGATCCGGGTTTGTAGAGGTACATCATTTTGAACTGAGAACTGTGAAACTGAACCAGAAAAGATTTGCTCATCTGACCAGAGCTGATAAAGTAAAACTTTACATGCCTTCTTTAATTCTCTGCATAACCTTGCACTAAAAACGGCCCCATTCTCTTCACACTTCCCCTCAATCCTCCTTCAATTACATTTGCATGCTATGCTCTCTGCTGCTATCTGCATCCTCTGTGCTTGCTGCTGTCTCACTTTCCCACATCTGGCCCTTCTCTTACATTCCTGATACATACATCTCCACAATCCTTTGGTATGGAGGATACTAACACACACTTTCTTTGTGCAAATAAGAATGGTGATGATACAGAGGCACATTAAGGGAGGAGGGCTATCATTAACCCAAGAACTCATGAGAATAGAAGAGGTCACCATGGATATGGCAGCTGGAGCATTAGCCTGAAGCATACCAGCTGTTAAGTCCACATTGAAGCAGCCCACAGGGTGTTTGATCATCAAACTTCCCTTTTTCCATTAAACTCTCTCCCTTGTGCAGTCTGCTTGGCAATTTGGAGATGTATCAAACTGCAGTCAACTGCGAATGATGAACCTTACCATGGCCTTTGTGCCTTCTGCCCTAGTTCCATATGCACTTGCTTGCTCTCCAGAGCAGCCTCAGCTAAAGAAGAGGTCATTTCTTTCGAAGATACATTGTCATTCGCAATTATCCTTGCAAGCACCAGAATCTGGCAAACCATGTGTTTGCAAGTTCTGCAATGGGATAATCATTATGGAGAAGAGGAGCAAAGGCAGGGGTAAAGAACATTTCAGGAACCAGCTCTCCAGACGCCAAGCCTATCCCCTATTCCTGGGTAGAGATGAAGACAGCTCAAAACTATTGTATTAAAGGTGATCTAAAGTCATACAGCAGCCAATTACTCTGCGCATTGGATTGCCCGATAAATCATGTTAAACAGTTTGAGAGTACATCTCCAACCTGTATGAGTTCCACACATTTGGTGCCAAAAGACTGATTTTGGTCACCTCAATGCACAATTCAGCCAGCTCTTAGTCATGGGGTTCTCAGTTTCCATTTTGATGTCTTTGATGGAAGCAAAGAGATCACCATCTTTCGTACTTTTGCTTTCATCATCCCTTGCAGTGAGTTGAGCATTGAAGGAAGGCTTGGTTCAGGTCTCGGAAACTCTTGCATCACTCCAACACTTTTGTTCTTTTATAAAGAAACTGAAGTGCTGAAGAATGTCTCAGTCAAGTGGTAGTGACATAGTGGGAAAGGCACCCAGTGCCCTCTCTTGAAATGATATCATAACCTCTGCACAATCTTCCCACTGCTGCCTTAACCCATGTACCTATTGGTGCGAGAGAACTAGCTGGTCCACATGGCAGCTTGTAGCTTTGACTCCTCATCCGAATGCCATTAGGTTTTCTGTGATGACCACTTCATGTACCTTCATTGGCTGTGTAACAGTCATCCACCTCTCATTACAACCAGGGATAGCACTGCATCAGAACAAAGTAAGAGGACATATATGGAGTTTCCACTGCCCTTCCAATGATCAGTTGCAGAATATAATTAACTTTGTTAGAATTAGGGAAGTAGAAGATTCTCAGGCATGCTGAAAGTTTTTTTTTTAATCTTGCCTTTTGCTTCAGTCAATAGTTGCACATTCATTAAACCGCTCCTATGCCTCTTGTTAAGTGTAGCAGTTTTCTATGACAGGTCTTTGAAGTCAAACAGTGACTATTGAAGGAAAAAAGTAACATCTCCATCAAACATTTGAAATCGATCTGTTGCGATAATTATGAAACGGTCATACCTCAGATTCAATTAGCTCCAGTTGTAAGCCTTTATTCCAGTTACTGGAATAAATAGAACTATTGAATATCTGAGAAGTATGTACACCCAACAGACAGCTGACTGGTGAAATGAATTTTGTGAGGACATTACAAAAAAACGTTTCCTCTAACATCAGCCCTTACAGCAGAACTAATTCTGAAAGTAATCAATTAATGGGTGCAGCTTGTGTCGAGAAAGATTTGGGCATATAAACCAGCAGCCAGCTCCCAGATGCACTGCACTTCAGTATAGTTCTAAGGGAATAGTGTAATGTCAGATGAGGTATTAAACTAAAGTCCATTTCTAAACTCCGATCTCATGACACAATTCATAGATGAACAAAAGGATTTCAATAGTTTCTTAGCCCAGCATTCATCCCTCAAACAACATCATGAAAATCTGATTAATTAGTCCTTTCTTCATTTGGTGTTTATGAGATCTTGCTTTGCGCAAATTCGTCTGCTTATTCTCTTTCGCAACAGTGAGTGCACTTTACAAGGTATTTGATAGCTTTGTAAAGTGCTCAAGGATATCCCAGGGATATGATGAGGCACTGTGCAAACTCACTTTATGTGAATGATAAATATTTATTTGACTCGGGAGGACATACGTCCTGCTCGATATCATAATGATCTGATTATTCAAATGAGAATAATCAGAGTTGTCAATGAGAATATATATTTTGACTTCCCTTTCCATATTTAGACTGCAGAAAGTCTGCCAGCAATTTGTGGCAAGTAAGGATGACTCACCGATGCCTACTGATGAAAAAAAACCTTGGAATTAGCACATCTGTGCAATTGCTCTCTGATGCCTAAAGACAAAAAGCAAAGCTCCAGCGTAACAAGCAACATTAAAATCCAAACCGGTTGCATTCCACAAATGATATTCCCATGGTCCCAGATGCACTGGAAATACAGTACTTAGTAGAATATGTGATCATCTATCATCTTGTCTTATCTCTGTTTATTTAGCTAACTGTTAAAAATGTTATAAAATAAACTCAAAAGACTAACTCAACACCAGCATTCCATCAGCATTTATTCCCTGTGTGGTGCTTTACAGATAGTGTGAGGGCTTGTTAGTCACATGTTCAGAAAGCATAAAAGGAAGAAATTTTTAACTATTTTAAAATGTGCCACTGCTTGACAAACGTAATTACGTCACTTCATGCCCGGAATCATATTCATAACAAAATTAACTTGCATTTAAATAGAGCGTCTGTCAGGCATTCCATGGTACGTGAGCAAAGGAAAAGTCTGCAGAAATTTCAATGTAGGAAGATGGCATTTGGCCAATCCTGCCTCTGCTGGTCTAGCTGCATGTCAGAGAACTTATGTCAAAACAACAATGTAGGAACAGACTATTCAGTCTAACCTACGTGTGCTGGTACTAATCGTCAATGCAAGCAGTAGTCATAATCTCATGTCAGCTTTGTTCCTTTATTCCTTTTTTTCATTCACCATCTACTGAACCTATTCTTGAATGTTGGCATGAACCAGGGATTTCCTGGAACGTGCTGTCACTGCGGTTGGGGGGGGGGGGTGGGGGGCAAATAACTTTGCTGGACACCGCTATTATGCTTGTAATTGGGGTTCCGCTGCTCTTCCACAGAGGGGACAGTGCTGAAGAGGGAACATTTACTGCCCGTCCCTAGTTGCCCTTGAGAAGTGACAGGGAGCTGGCTTTCTCAACCACTGCAGGCCATATGATGTAGGTAGACCCACAATTCCATTAGGGAGGGAATTCCAGGATTTTGGCCCAGTCACACAGAAGAAACAACAGTATATTTTGAAGTCATGTTGATAAGTGGTTTGGAGGGGAACTTGCAGGTGATAGTGTTCTTATGTATCTGCTGCCTTTGTCCTTCCAGATGGGAGTAGTTGTGGATTTGGAAGGTGCTGTCTAAGGATCTTTAGGAAATTTCTGCAGTGTAGCTTGTAGATGGTATGCATTATTGAATATTTGTGGAAGTGGTGCCAATCAAGTGAGCTGCTTTTTCCTGATGGTGTCAAGCTTCTTGAGTGTTGTTGGAGCTGCACATCCAGGCAAGTGGGGAGTACTGTATCACACTCTTGACTTGTGCCTTGTTGCAGATGGGCAGGCTTGGGAAAGTCCAGAGGTAAGTTATTCGTTTAAGCATTCCTAGCCTCCGACCTGCTTTTGTAGCCGCTTTATTTATATGTTGAGTTTCTGGTCCATTAAATTCACCAGGGTGTGGAGTAATGAGGGTTAACTTGTCTTATATTGGAGATGGTCATTGGCTGGCAATTGTGTGTCACGGATGTTATTCGCCACCTTTTAACCCAAGACAGGATATTACCTTGGCTTTATTGCACTTGAAGTTGGAATTATTCCCTATCTGAGGAGTCGTGAATGATGCTTAACATTGTGCAATCATCGGCAAGCAACCCCATTTCTGAGCTTTTGATCAGGAGAAGTGGCTGAAGATGGTTGGACCTAGGACACGATCCTAAGAAACTCCCGCAATGATGTCTTGGAGCTGAGATGACTGACCTTCAACAACAACAACCATCTTTCTTCATTCCAGGTATGACTTCAACCAGTGGAGAATTTCACTGCTGATTCCCATGAGCTCCATATTTGCTAGGGCTCCCTGATGACACACTTGACCAACTGCAGCCTTGATGCGAAGGGCTGACACTCTCACCTCACCTATGGAATTCAGCTCTTTTGTGTATGCTTTTGAAATTAGGCTATAATGAAGTCAGTAGCTGTGTGGCCCCTGGCAGAACTGAACAGGTTATTGCTGAATAGGTGCTGCTTGATAGCACTGTTGATGGCATCTTCCATCAGTTTATTGATGATTGAGAGTGGACTGATGGTTGGATTTGTCCTGCTTTTTGTATAACTGGGCAATTTTCCACATCGTCGGATCAAAGCCAGTGTTGTAACAGTTTGGCTATTGGACCAGCAAGTTCTGAAGCACAAGTCTTTTCTACTATTGCTGAAATGTTGTCAGGGCCCAAAGCCTTTGCACTATCCAATACATACTTTGATATCACGTGGACTGAATCGAATTAGCTGAAGACTGGTATCTGTATTGTTGGGGACTTCTGGAGGAGCTGAAAATGTGTTGCTGGAAAAGCGCAGCAGGTCAGGCAGCATCAAAGGAACAGGAGAATCGACGTTTTGGGCATAAGGCTTCTTCCTGAAGAAGGGCTTATGCCCGAAATGTCGATTCTCCTGCTCCTTGGATGCTGCCTGACCTGCTGCGCTTTTCCAGCAACACATTTTCAGCTCTGATCTCCAGCATCTGCAGTCCTCACTTTCTCCTCGACTTCTGGAGGAGGCCAAGATGAATCATCCACTCGGCACTTCTGACTGAAGATTGTTGTGAATGCGTCCCCCTAATCTTTTCCACTGATGTGCTGGGCTCCACCATCATCGAGAATGGGGATATTTGTGGAGCCTCCTCCTGCAGTGAGTTGCTTAATCGTCCGACATTCACGACTGGATGTGGCAGAACTGCAGAGTGTAGATCTGATCTGTTGGTGGTGGAATCAATCTACTCCGTCTATCACTTACTCTTTATGCTGTTTGGCATGCAAGTGGCCTTTTTTATAGCTTCAATAGGTTGACACCTTATTTTTAGGTATGGCCAGTTCTTGCTGGTGCCATTTCCTGTGCCTCAGTCAAGGCTGGATGGCCCATGCAATTCATTTCGATTCTGCAGTGGAGTATCACCCTGGATTTGAAGCTCAAATCTCCAGGTCACCTCTTCAATACACAACCTTCTGAATCATAGCTGACACAGTGAAACGTGTAGTTGTGTATTGGCAGATTTTATTGTAGGTTCTCTGGACATTCCCTTTGGATATATCCTTTCGCAATAAGTGGAGATTCTGGGGTGTAATTATTACAATTTGCTTATTCGCATCTCAGGTCCCTCTAGTGGTCAATTAAATTATGTGAAAGAAAAACCCCAAAGAACTGCAGCTGCTGGAAATCAGAAACGCAAACAGAAATTGCTGGAAAAACTCGGCAGGTCTGGCAGCATCTGTGGAGTGAAAACAGAGTGAACATTTTGGGTCCAGTGAACCTTCTTCAGAACTGAGTGGAGTTGAGAAAAGGTTGGTATACATGTTGAGGATGGGGCAGGGGGAGGTGTTGGTTAGGAGGGTGGGGTGGGGTGGGAGGGGAAGTGGTAAACAAAAAGTGGGGATGGAGCCCAGAGAGAGAAAGAGAGAGAGAGACGGAAAACAACAGTTGGGCAGATAAGGGAATGGGTAAAAATCAGCCAGGGAACTGCTAATGGGGGCCATTAGTGACTGACAATGGGTTGTTTGTGATAGCAAGGTCTGGTGTGTGGGGTTTGGGATACGGATATAGGAGAAGGTGCTCAGGCATTAAAAGGATTGAACTCGATATTAAATCCAGAAGGCTTCAAGCAGAAAATGAGGTGCTGTTATTTGAGCTTGCCCTGAGCTTCATTGGAGCACTACAGCAAGCCCTAGGCCAGCTTGTCCAGCTTCCTTCTCAACCGCGCTTGACAGGGCCCTCAGCCATGTCCAACCCATCTCCTGCACCTCAGCCCTTATCCCCTCTCTTCCCTCCCACAACAGCAATAGGGTCTCTATTGTCCTTACCTTCCATCCCACCAGCATCCACATCCAGAGCATTATTAGTTGCCACTTCCACCTGCAGGATGCAACCATTGGACACATATCCCATCTCTTCCTTGTCAGCCTTCCGCAAGGACTGTTTTCTCCACCACAGCCCCACAGCACTTTCCTTTGCAATCTGTCAGTTTACTTTCTCCTTCCTCAGTACCCAAGGTCCCACACAGAGTTTCCAGGTGAAACAGTGCTTTACCTGCATTTCACTCAGTCTAGTCTATTATATTCACTGCTCACAATGTGCTCTCCTTTACATTGCAATGATAAATTGCAGACTGGGTGACTGCTTTACAAAACACTCAAGTCCTATCCAAGAAAATAATCCAGGGCTTCCAGTTGCCTGCCATTTAAATGAAATTGAAAATCGCATAAAACTAGTTTATAGTCCAACAGGTTTATTTGGAACTGCTAGCTTTTGAGCATTGCTCCTTTGTCAGGTAAGTATCTCCAAAAGCTAGTGCTTCCAAAGAAACCTGTTGGACTATAACCTGGGGTTGTGCAATTTTTCACACAACCTCTTCAGAGATATTAATAGCCCAGTCCAACACAGGCACCTCCTCATGGCCATTTAAACACATCACCCTGTTCCTTGGCCAACGTCTCTGTCTTGGGCTTGCTGCAGTGCTCCAGTGAAGTTCAGTGCAAGCTGCAAGAACAGAATCTCATTTTCCAAGGGTAGCACGATGGTTCAGAGGTTAGCACTGCTGCCTCACAATACCAGGGACCCGGGTCCGATCCCAGCCTCGGGCGACTATTTGTGTGGTGTTTGCACATCCTCCCCGTGTCTGCGTGGGTTTCCTCTGGGTGCTCCAGTTTCCTCCCACAGTCCAAGATGTGCAGGTTTGGTGAATTGGCCATGCTAAATTGCCCCATAGTGTCCAGGGATGCGTAGGTTAGGTGCATTAGTCAGGGGTAAATATAGAGGATTGAGTAATGGGTTTAAGTGGGAGACTCTTCAGAGGGTCAGAGTGGACTTGTTGGGCCGAAGGGCCTGTTTCCACACTACAGGTGATTCTCAAATTCACTTGGGAACTCTACAGCCTTTTGGACTCAATATCAAATTCAATAATTTTGGAGCTGAGCACTTTCTATGTCCTGACCCCAATCCCCGTACCCAGGCCTTGTCATCACATGGAGCTGCTACCACACACCATCCATTGTCAGTCACTAATGGTCCCCATTGGCAGCTACTCATTCTCCCAGTCTGACCATTACTCACTCCTTTGTCTGCCCAACTGTTGTTCTCTCTCTCTGGGCTCCATCTTCACCTATCGTTTACTGCTTTCCCCCCCCCCACCCCCATCTTCAGCAAATATACCAACTTTTCCTCACTACAGTCAATTAAATTATATACTCTGATATATCAAAAAAGGACATTAAAGATTATTAAGAGAATGTACCAGAAGGATGGGTCTTGTGGCATGGTGGTAATGCTTCTGCCTCTGAGCCAGAGGGGTTAGGTGTGTGTCCCACTTTTTCAGAGCTTTATGATAATGTTTCTGAATAGATTGGTTAAAAATGTATAAACATTTCTTAGTTTTAAGGTTCTTTTGATACACTGGTAGTATTCCTTCCTCTCAGCCAGGAGGCTCAAATTCAAGTCCCACCTGTTCAGGTATTTATTAACATCTCTGAACAGGTTGATTGGATCACTTCTTATTCAGCCAATCACAAGTTCAGGACACAATCTAATGGATAAACTTTATCATTCGTTAGCAGAAAAAGCCTCTTCTGTTTTTAATGGATTCTTATAACAGTGTTGTCATCTATTACCAAGTCTATTAGGTGCCTACTTTAGTTGTTTGTAATTTTCCCATAGCTGAAACTTTGGATTCACTTTCTGCATAATTCCATCAAGAACAGATATTTTGATTAGAATTCCTACATTGTGAAAACAGGCCATTTGGCCCAACAGGTCCACACTGACCCTCCAAAGAGTAACCCACCCAGAGCCATTCTCCTACCCTATTGCCCTCCATTTACCCCTGACTAATGCACCTAACACTTCGGGCAATTTAGCATGGCCAATTCACCTGACCTGCACATCTTTCGACCGTGGAAGGGAACTGCAGCACCTGGAGGAAACCCCCGCAGGTACAGGAAGAATGTGCAAACTCCACACAGACAGTTGCCTGAGGCTGGAATCGAACCCAGGTACCTGGTGCTGTGAAGCAGCAGTGCTACCCACTGAGCCACTGTGCTGCCCATATTTTATCCAGCTAGCAAGTGTCAGTGTAATTAATAACTGGGTTACCTTGTACTGCATTTAGGTTGTGTGGAATTTTCAAGGGAGCAAAGCATTTGAGAACTAAGTCAGCCTTCCTCTGATTTCATTGCTAGTTGCTGATCAAGCGATAGAATTGTTGTTCTATCTTCAGCTTCCATCGTTTCTTTCACGTGTGCTTTATCTTGTGTCTCGAAGCCATGGATGTCAAATCAAATCTTCAGGCATTGATTGGAAGCTAGGTGCATGAATATTGGAACTATCCAATATTGTTCACAACAGTACATTATTCATCAGTAAATGCATTGGTTTTAAACCATCTCCTGCCTCTCGCCCCCTAAAGTATTTGATACTGAATCTTGCCTTGGTGAACTTCACAGTGTGGAAAGCTGTATTGGCTGTCACATATGCACCAGATCACATCTGCCTGCCACTTAGTCCTGTGCTAGGCATTTTCCTTTCTGTTTGAGGTCAATTTTCTGTCAAAGTTGCCGTGAAAACAGTAGAATTACCAACTAAGATTAAATATATTCTGCTGTGTTTCATTCACCTGGCTTTGTCCCACGCTCCAGCCATTATTTACCCTCTAAATCCATCCTTACAATGCACTTGCAGATCCCAGGCCAGTTAACTGGTAACTCGAGTTAGCAGTTGTCGGGAGTTACTGAACACTGACTTTGAAATTATTGTTTCTTTTCCTTCCCTGCTGGTGGGGATTAACAACAAGACTGGGCTCTTTGTCTTTTGCTGGTTGGGATTGGTTAACTGCTGTCAGGAATCATTGTGAAACTACGTGGTGTGGTGGTTTAGGAGCACTGTGACAGTGCAGTGTTGTGCCACCATGTTGTGATCACCATTGGCCACTGAGCGCCTTGCTGCTGATGACATGTTGCTTATTTTATGGCTTGGGTAACTTTCTCTGTTGAAATTGCAATTATGTTTGGGTCAATTTTCTGACGCAGTGCAATGAATTCTTAAAAAAGACCACGGACAGATCTCAATAGAACATAACCAAGCCATCTGAAATAACAACAGAAAATGCTGGATGAACTTGATTCAGGCAGCACTGATTGAGAGAGAGAGAATGGTAGCTTTTCTGGTCAATGACCTGCGATCAGATCTAGGATATATCAGAGCTGTGACTTTAAGCAAGTGAAAGAGAGAAGATGGAAAAGCAAATAAGCAAAGATTTGTGATCGGATTGAAGGCACATGGAGTTCAGTCAGGATAAATGTAATGTATTGCATTTTGGTACAACAAACGGGAGCAGGGCTTATACAATTAATGGTAGGGCCTGGAGTAGTGTTGTAGAACAGAGAGATCTCAGGGTTCAGTACATAATTCTTTGAAGTTTGCATCACATATGGACAGAGTGGTTAAAAAGGAATTTGGCATGCTTGCCTTTATTGCTCAGTCCTTTAGTATAGGAAATGGGAAGGTAAAAAATGCTAGGAAATGGGAAGTCAAGTTAAGTTTGTATAGAACATTCATGAGGCCTCTTCTGGAGTAATGTGTCAAGTTCTGGTCACCCAGTTATAGGAAGGAAATTAGTAAACTGGAGAGGATTTAGAAGAGATTTACCAGGAATATGCCGGGTATGGAAGGTTTGAGTTATAAAGAAAGGCTGGATAGACTGGGACTCTTTTCACTGGAGCATAGGAGGTGAAGAGGCAATCTTATAGAAGTTTCCAAGATAATGAGGAGTATATATAGGGGTCTTTTCCCTAGGATGGAAGATTTCAAGATGAGGAGGCACAATTTTAAGGTGTGAGGAGAGAGATTTTAAAAAGTCATGAAGGGCAAATGTTTGAGGGTAGTTTGCATGTGGAATGAACTTCCTGAGGAAGTGGTGGATGTGGGTACAATTACAATGTCTAAAAGACATTTAGATAAGTAAATGAATAGGAAAGGTTTGGAGGGATATGGGCCAGGAGCAGGCAGGTTGGACTAGTTTAGTTTGGGATTATGGTGGGCATGGACTATTTGGACCAAAGGGTCTGTTTCCATGCTGTATGGCTCTATGACTCTAAGACAGGAGGGATTACATGGAAAACATTAGTGTTGCAAGGGAGTTGTATTACCAAATGGAGTGGCAATTGACCAAGCACGGAAATAAAATATTCCTCTCAAAGAGGTGTGCAGAGCAGTATGATCAACAGCTCCCGTCAACAGAAATCAGACGGAGGTTAGAATCTAAAATTGTTTAATTGAATATTAAATCCAAGTGGCTGTAAAATTCCCACTTGAAAGAAGAAGTACTGTTCTTTGAGCTTTATTGAAATATTGTAGGAGATCAGAGTGAGAGAAGAGTAATGAATCAGAATGACAAACAGTCTGAAGCTAAGCATCACAACTTTTGCTTGAATGCTAGAGTTTGCAAAGCAGTCACCTGACCTCCATTTGGCCATCCCAGTATAGAGAAGACTACATTGTGAGAAGCAAGTGTGTGGTTTACTGATTTGAAAGGGGTACTGTTTAAATTGCTGTTCCACCTGGAAACTATATCTGGGGTTTGGATAGTGAGAATGGTGCACGTGTAAGGACTGCTGTTACATCTCTTGCACTCATTCACGGGAAAGGTGGGGGCTATTGTGGTGACTGTGGAGAGAACCGGGAAGGGTATTCTCCCTTAGGAATTTTGAATTTGGAAGTGAGGGAAAGATGCGTTTGGCAATGGCATCAGCAGGTTCAAATGGCAGGGAAGTTAGTTGAGTACAGAGGTTGGTGAAGGGGATTTTGAGAGTAAGGTCCTGAGAGAGGAGCAAGGATTTAGAATAGATGTCTTTGATTGAGTAGAGTAATAAGCTTCCAATTTCCACTCATCTCACCCCCCCACCTACTGCATCTCTGAGTTTACCCTTTCCTTCATTGAGTATTCTGCCTGTATGTCTAGGGATAGACTTTCAACCAATATTGACAGTAAGTCCACTGGTTCCAACAGCGCTGGGTGTCTTCACACTCCATTTCCTGTTAGGCTTCCATCCCATTCTTCCTCATTCTTCTTCATCCTATCACATGTGTTTCGATGATGCAACTTTTCAGATTATTGCTTCCAATATATTTCTTCAACTGGGTAACCCCTTTACTCTCATCTTCGAACTGAGCAATTTACAACCTTCTGAATGCAACAATCTTTGGCTTTAATCTCTACCCCCATTTTGTTTCCTGTACCTTTGCTTATTTTGACACTCTTTCTTGTTTCCTCTCTCATTCACTTCTTTCCGGTTTCAGGCCATAGATGTTCATCATTCTGCCATTCAGGTCTCCTGTCTATTCTACAGGTTCTATTACCATTCCCTCTGGAATGCATGGGCACATTTGTTTTTTAATCCGTTTTTGCTGCTACCTTGGCACAGACTGCCCTTTTATTCTTATTCTCACCCTCCTCCACTTTTTACTTGCTTAAATCCTAAAGTTTCTCCAGGTTTTCTCAGTTAAAATGTAAGGTCTTCAAGCTGAGGCCTGTCTCTCCACAGACCCGCTAAGAATGACTAGCATTTCTGTTTCCATTTCTGCATCTGTTGTATTTTGCTTTCTATATATGCTAAAAATTCAATCACTCTGAGTGAGTCTTACATGCATGAAATGCCAGGCCAATGGTATCGTCTCAAAGTAGGGGTGAATTGGGAGTTGTCATAACTTTCAGTGAAGCCTTATAGCCTACATTGATTTGCGTGGTTAGTACCCAGCCAAGTCACATGGCTTTCTTATTTTCTTTACAGATTAGAGCCTTGGATGTAATCAAATATATTGTGCACATGATGTCATTGACATAATTGGAAGCACAAAAGAAAACAAAAGGGTTGCAGCTGAATTATTCAACGAGGCATTTTGATCGTGTTGTAAACATGTTTGTGTTGGGTACAGGGTTAATGCTGTACTTAGAAGACTCCTCAAAGCCCAGAACTCAGAGGAATTTCCAATGCAAGATTTTTAATGGGTAGGGAGAGGTTGAGGCACAGTGCTCTGGAGGTTTTGGGAATGTGAAGAGTGTGCCTTTGAGTATGAGGGAACTCAATCTGTGTTTGCCTAAGGTATAAACCTGTGATGAACACAAGAAAGTGTCAGCAACTGGCAATACAAGGAGCAGATGGCAACAGAAGAGGCTGATTACACAACAGCCTGCAGTCCTCCTAGGGAGCTCCATTATTTCACTAATGGCTCTGAGTCACAAAGGGACTAATTAATAATGAAACCATCAGGAGAGCCCAAATGCTGTCTGCTTCTTAAGGACAATAATAATACTTAATAAATTGTAAGCTACATAGAAACAAAATGGCCCACACTGGGCACTTTTAATCACCTCCCAAAGCCTCTTATTCCACCTGGCTCATTTGACAGACCTTCCCATTTCATGTCTTCCTTATGAGCAGAAAGGCAGTTCAACAATCCACTATTCAAGTCTACTCCCCACCACCCCCTCACTTTCAATCTTAACATCAATGGAATAGCTTTTTGGAAGCTTTTTTCTATATATGTTGGCTGCTGTACATCCAATAATACAGTAGTGGCAACGGTTGAAATGAACTTTACTGGCTGCAAAGCTCTTTAGGATTTGCTGAGGTCTTGAAAGGCACGATATAAATGAAAATCTTTCTTCTTTGTCAATGGTAAGGGGTTTGCCACTGTCCGCATTCATATTTGTAAATCCAGCAGATCTCCTCTCTAGAATGCAGTGCTGACTTTGATTTGTGGAGTGGGATTGTAACAGATGATGACTGGAATTCGTAATGAGACCATGCTGGGGGAAATAAAGGAAATAAACTAATTAGAAGATTGTACAAAGGGTTTGAAAGAACAGGAAACTAGAAAACTGGAGATTGAAGATGAGAGCATATGTGGGATTGGTGGGAGGAGTACTCTCATCAGCACACATCCTATTGAACATAGAACAGCATAGGGATAGGCCCTTTGGCCCAACATGTCTGTGTCGACCATGATGCCCTTCTAGATTAATCCCATCTGTCTGTACGTGGTCTGTTTTACTCTATTCACTGCATGTTCACGTGCCTGTTTCAATACCTCTTAAACAGTGCTGTTGTGTCTGCTTCTACCGCCTCCTTTGGCAGCAGATTCCAGGCACCCACCACCCTCGATGTTAAAAAAAAACTTACCGCGCACATCTCCCTTAAACTTTCTCCTTCTCATCTTAAATCTGGTGTACAAAGATCTGGCAAAAATATCATGTAACGTGATTTGGACCTGGCCAGCATGATGATTCAGTAGTTAGCACTGCTGCCTCACAGCGCCAGAGACCTGGGTACGATTCTGACCTCAGGCGACTGTCTGTGTGGAGTTTGCACATTCTCCCCATGTCTGCGTGGGTTTCCTCCAGGTGCTTCTGTTTCCTCCCACAGTCCAAAGATTTGCAGGTTAGCTGAATTGGCCATGATAAATTACCCATGGTGTTAGGTGCGTTAGTCAGAGGGAAATGGGTCTGGGTGAGTTACTCTTCAGAGGGTCAGTGTGGACTTATCGGGCCGAATGGCCTGGTTCCACACTGTAGGGAATTTAAATTTAAAAAACATTTGCCCTGTCTCTGCTCCAAGACCAAACCAGCTTTCAGCCTCAGAATTATATTTTACCCATATATTTAGTCCATCATCAATACTGAACTCCCACCTCCGTAATATTGCTCGACTCCATCATCTGCTGATCTCCTCATCCTTGTTACTGTAACCTCTGGACTTGGCTATTTCAGTGCTGTCATAAATATTTGAGCTGATCTAAAAGTCTGCTGTCCATATCCTAACTTACACCAAATTATGTTCACCCTTCACTGATCTACATTGCTTCTCTGTTTGGATTGACCTCAGTTTAATAATCCTATAACATTTGTCCTAGTTTTCAAATGATTTTGTGGCCTTGTCCCTCCCAATTTCTGCTACATCTTTCAAAACACCCACTCAGTGATAAATGAACTGTTTCAATTTTAGTCTTTTGAACACCATTAATTTTAATTGCTCCAATGCTGGAGACTATGCTTTCAGCTGAGTGGAGCTTCTGCTTTGGAATTCTGACACCAAAATCTTTTCATCTGTACATCACTTTCTTGCCCTCTGCATGCTTTTTAAAACCCCATTTCTTTGCCAATATTTCCTAATGTAGCAGGGCGTTCTGCTATAACGCTCATTTAGTCAACGCGAATTCATTGCAATGCGATTGACGAATTGTGGACACTGTTTCTACAGCCCGAACTTTTAAAATGCATGTTGGCTGTAACTTGATTACATTGTCAACACTTTAAGCGTTTTTTCTAAAGCAAGATGTTTCTATAACATGGGCTTGTACAAGAATGCAACTGTCGCGTTATAGAAGAACTGACTATCAACCTATTGTTAGTGATCCTATGAAGCAACTTGGAACATTTTAAAACATTAAAGGTATTATGTAAATACATGATGTTGTTGTCTTGGCAGCCAATCACTGGGACTCAGGAGCTATATCTTAATTAAATGAACCTATGCAGTACTCACAAGGTGAGATGGGGAATGGGGATTAGGCAGGGTCGCCAATGGTGAACACATACTGGCCAACACACCTGCCTCTCAGCCACTTAAAGCTCCTCTGCCTTTTACTTGCGAGGAAGTCCTGATCTGGAGAGCTACCAGCCAACCTATTCCACAGCCCCAGCAGTTCCAGGTTCCCGTGGTGACCACGTTTTGGATTTTAGGCAGTTTGTGAAGAAGTAGAGGTTATTGAAGCTGGAGGTGTTGGACCCAGTGACGCAGTATGTGGGGTGAAGGGTTGGATTTGAGAGACTGCTGGAGTTTCGATCAAAGGGAAGTACAGCACAGAAACAGACCATTCCATCCAATTTGTCCAGGATGACCTGATATCTAACATAATCTAGTCCCATTTTCCAGCATTTAGCCCATACCCCTCTAAACACTTCCTATTCATAAATCCATCCAGATGTATTAATTGAACCAGCCTCCACCATTTTTTCTGTCAGCTCAATCCTTACACACATCACCCTCTGTGTGAAAGAAATGCCCCTCGAGTCCCTTTTAAGTCTTTCCCCTCTCACTTTAAGGGATTGAAAATGGATAATGGTGGCTATGAACATTGGGAGGTTTCTATTGGCTGATGTCAGCTGAAAGGTGTTGGGCTCTCCACCAGGTTTGGGCCTGCTGCAGACATGGATAAACGAATGGTGGTGGGGGGACTGATTTTCACACTGCTTTTACTGAGCTTCCCCTCACCTTCAAACCATGCCATGAGGGAACACTAAGTGTCTGGGAAACAACTGATACAAAAAAACCCAGACCATTCAGCTCAACTTGTCCCTTGATGTTCAAGCTCTATTGAATCTGCTCTGACCCATTTTCTTATTCACTCGTGGGATGTAGGTGTTATTAACTGGGCCAGTATTTATTGCCCATCCCTAGTTGCCCTTAAGAAAGTGGTTGTGAGCTGACCTCTTGAACAGCTACAGTCCATCTGCTGTAGGTTAACCCACAATGCCCTTAGGGAGGAATTCCAGGATGTTGACTGAGTGACAATAAAGTAACTGTGATATATTTCCAAGTCAGGATGGTAAGCAGCCTGAAGGGGAACTTGGAGGTGCTGACATGCCGACCAGATATATCATCCTTCTAGATGGATGTGGTCATAGGTTTGGATGGTGCTGTCTCAAGATCTTTGGTGATCTTCACCTCACCTTACCTTCCATTCCATGTGCATGTCTAGCTTCCTCTTGCACTGCGAAGTAAAAACAATGAATGCAGATGCTGGAAACCAGATTCTGGATTAGTGGTGCTGGAAGAGCACAGCAGTTTTCAGGCAGCATCCAAGGAGCTTCGAAATTGACGTTTTGGGCAAAAGCCCTTCATCAATGGATGCTGCCTGAACTGCTGTGCTCTTCCAGCACCACTAATCCAGAATCCTCTTGAACTGCATCTATGCTTATCCCCTTAAATATTCCATACACTGGAAAGTTCCACATTCTTACAACTCTGTGTGAAGTAGTTGATCCTGAATTCCCAGTTGGATTTATTGATGACTGTTGTACTTATGACACTTAGTTCTGTTCTTCCAAACTCTTTCATTACAATATATGATGTACTTGAAGGAAAATGCAGTAGCAGCTATTCTGGAAAAGTTAATGATTCTGTGGAAAGGGGAATAAAATTCAAGAATGGGATGGACCCTTTATAGGGAAATGGTAATGAACCAAAAGTTGCTTTCAGTGTTGAAGGATTGAGGGAATGGGATACGTCAACTGAGGTTCACAACAGTTGCTAGCTGATTCCTGATAGAAATTACACATATGCCAAATTAGGGTTAGACTAGACACTTCTGTGGTGACCAGAGTCCATACTCAGAACCAAATAATAGCTTATAATTTGAAGGCGATTTCAAGGTCATACTCATGTGACTATGACCTAGAATATGTTGCAAAAGCCAAATATGGTGAATACCAGAAATCCCAAATTAAAAATCAACAAAAATTAGAAATGCTAAATAGGCTAGACAGGAAACAAATAGAAGCAATGTCTCCATTTGTCTTTAACAGCTTGGAGGAAAGATTATTGACCTGAAAAATTGGATGGAATCTTGTGGAGGCAATGGGGGCCCCAAGCACAGATTGGAGAGCCCCATGCCCCTTCTTTCCTGGAAGGGCTCGCAGTGTCATGAGTCCCTTAGGCACTTGATGGGTCAGCATCAGGATTTCCGCTGGGGTAAAGGTCTGAGAGTGAAAGTACTTCCTGCTGAGAACTGCTTCCCAATCAACGGCTGGCAGCTCAGCAGTGCCACCAGAGTGGCAGTGGCTGCTGTGGGTATTACATCGGACTGAGGTTTCAGGCCGAGGAGGGATCCAGGCGTTTGAGTGATGGCAGCAGGAGGAGCATGGACCAGTCAGCAAAGGCAGAGGACATTGGTCGGTCGCATTGGTCAGTCTCTCAATCAAGAATGAGGGACCTGCCTGTCAATCCCCATGGGCACCAGGGTTTTATTTGACATGCTTCCCAAACATTGAGCCCTTTACACTTCACTCGGCTGATACCAGTGGGCCGGTGCAATGTGACCTTTGACTGGGTACTGATTTCCTGCTTCAGGGCCTCAAATCATGGCAGGATTAGGTAGTAAATACAGCGCCATATCTGGGCCAATGACTTAATTGGGGTGGAGAAGGGCTGTGGAGTGAGCCCCACCTCCAACCTGCACTCCTGATTAGATGCCCTCTTGTCACTGAACACCCCATAGGGAAGGGCCTGTTAAATGATGCAACTTGCCAGTATTTGCTGTTTTGCCCCAAGAGTATATCACTGCCAGGAGGGGAGAGTGAGGAGAGAATGTTCAGTGCTTTCTTTTTTTGTGGCTCACACCTTGTGGAAGCACCACAATAGAAGCCTGTCACCAATGGCAGCTGCGAGTTGTAAATGCCTGATCCAAACAATTGTTGCTGAAAGACACAACCTCAGCTGAATTATTATTTTGTTAAGATAAAGACCGGCAGTTCTGTTTATAGTGGACACATGTCAAACAACAAACTGACAGGATCATGACACAAAACCAGCCTGCAGTTTAAACCTTTCTTTGTGTGACTTTCATTGATTGTCATGTAAGCGATATTAAGTAGATTTTGATCTGTATTCCTTCCACACAAAGCAGCAAGACTGAGTTAATAGACACCTCATCTGAAAAGAAAATGGTACATTGACAGTGTAACGTCTCCTCCACACTGTACACAAGTGTCAAATTAGATCAGACCTTCAAGTCTCTGGAGGTGGATTTGAATCCACAATTGTCAGGCTCAGAGTGACAAGAGTGTTGTCAACTAAACCATAGCTGACACCTAATACTCCGTGGGAAATATTCCTCCTGCTGAAACTGGTGAATGGGCTCAAAGGAAAGTAACTTAAAATAAGCAATAAGTCAGATATCAATTGTTATGATGACCATTCGTCATGTTGTGAATTAGATCTCCAGGTTTAGTTCAACAAATCTTTAAACAAACTAGTCCATTATAGTAAGATATGTTTTACATTTCTTTCTGAAAGGAACTATTAATTTGGCTGCAGGACAGAGTGGGGGTACAGGTTGGGGAAAAATAAAATAAAAATATAATAACGATGAAATATTTAAAAATAAGAAGAAATAGAGGGAAAGAAAGGAGGAAGAATGCCATTATAGTCTTAAGAATATCCTCTGCATGGCTTTTGACATTTTGCTATGCGTGACAGTAAAGCATTTTGTTCCCACCAAACCTGACACAATTGAATGGAGTAATGACAACACATTTTGTAAATAGACACCAGGTTGTACAGTGTTTGAAAGAGAAAGACAAATTTGTGTATCTGTTTCCAATCAACAGTAGATTTTCAGGTTTTGTTTCAAAATCCCATTATTTGCACTTTCTCCTTTTGTTTTTGTGAGAGTTGGAAAAGCTTCAAAAGATAATGTAAAAACCAGCAAATTTATTTATATTCTAATGAGGATGAAAAATTACAAAATGAAAGATGTACCATCCATAGGAATTAAAGATAGCATCAAACTGAGCGACAAAGCATACAATTGCACAAAGGTGAGTGACAGATCAAAAGATCAGACGGAATATAAAAACTGCAAATAGTCATTAAACAATTCATAAGAAAGTAAAAATATAGGCTAAGAGAAAGCTAGCTAGAAATATGAAAACAGATATGAACAGTTTCCATTCACAGTTTGAAAACAAGAGTTAACAAACGCAGGATTGTACCTATAGAAAATGACTCTGTGAATGGCTAAGAGAAAACGAGATAGTAATGTAATTTGAATAGGTATTTTGGACTGGTCTTCACAGTTGATGACCAGAGAGATAATGCAATATATCCACCACACATACAGATATGGTCAATGACATTAGTCAAAGAGTAATAGAACTGTACAGGAGTGAAACAGAATCTTCGGTCCAACTCGCCCATGCCGACCAGATATCCTAACCTAATCTAGTTCTATTTGCCAGCACTTGGCCCATATCCCTCTAAATCCTTCCTATTCATATACATATCCTGATGCCTTTTAAATTGTACCAGCCTCCACCACTTCCTCTGGCAGCTCATTCCATACATGCACCATTCTCTGCGTGAAAATGTTGCCCATTAGGTCCCTTTTAACCTTTTCCTCTCTCACCCTAAACCTATGCCCTCTAGTGCTGGACTTTCCCGCCCCAGGGAAAAGACCTTGTATGTTTACCCTATCAATGCCCCTCAAGATTTTATAAACCTCTATAATGTCACCCCTCAGCCTCTGACGCTCCAGAGAAAACAGCCCCAGCCTGTTCAGCCTCTCCCTATAGCTCAAATCCTCCAACCCTGGCAACATCCTTGTAAATGTTTTCTGCACTCTTTCAAGTTTCACAACATCCTTCCAATAGGAAGGAGACCAAAATTGCACACAATATTCCAAAATTGGTTTAACCAATGACCTGTACAGCCACAACATGACCTCCAAATTCCAATATTCAATTTCTGATAATAAAGGAAAACATACTAAACACCTTCTTCACTATCCTATCTACCTGCAACTTTCAAGGAGCTATGAATCTGCACTCCAAGGTCTCTTTGTTCAGCAACACTCCCTAGGACCTTACCATTAAGTGTATAAGCCCTGCTCAGATTTGTCTTTCCAAAATGCAGCACCTCAAATTTATCTAAATTAAACTCCATGTGCCACTCCTCAGCCCATTAGCCCATCTGATCAAGATCCCATTGCACTCTGAGGTAGACTTCTCCTTACAAATTTGTTCCCCAATTTCCCGTTGACTATTGGGGGGTGAGGGGGAGGGTCTATAATACCATCCCAATAAGGTGATCATCCCCTTCTTATTTTTCAAATCCACTCAAATAGCTTCCCTGGATGTATTTCCAGGAATACCCTCCCTAAGTACAGCTGTAATGCTATCCATTATCAAAAACTCCACTCTCCCTCCTCCCTTGCCTCACTTTTTATCCTTCCTGTAGCATTTGTATCCTGGAACATTAAGCTGCCAGTCCTGCCCATCCCAGAGCCTTGTTTCTGTGATTGCTATGATATCGCAGTCCCATGTTCCTAACCATGCCCTGAGTTCATCTGCCTTCCCTGTTAGGCCTCTTGCATTGAAATAACTGCATTTTACTTTATCAGTCCTACCTTGTTCTCTGCTTTGTCCCTGCCTGCCCTGACTGTTTGACTCGCCTTTGTTCTCAACTGTACTAGTCTCAGATTGATCTCTTTCCTCACTATCTCCCTGGGTAACCCCCTCCCCGCCTTACTAGTTTAAATTCTCCTCAGCAGCTCTAATAAATCTCCCCACCAGTATATTAGTCCCCTTCCAATTCAGGTGCAATCCATCCTTCTTGTACAGGTCAATTTTACCCCAGAAGAGATTCCAATGATTCAAAAATGTGAACACTTCTCCCCTGCACCAGCTCCTCAGCCACACACTTATTTGCTCCATCCTCCTATTCGTACCCTCACTAGCTCGTAGCACCAGGAGTAATCCAGATATTGCTACTCCAGAGGACCTCCTTTTTAAATTCCTGCCTAACTTTCTATATTCTCTCTTCAAAATCTCATCCTTTTCCCTTCCTATGTTGTTAGTTCCAATGTGTACAGTGATCTCCTGCTGACCCCTCTCCCCTTTGAGAACATTCTGCACCCTCTCTGAGACATCTTCGATCCCGGGAAGCAACACGCCATTCTGATTTTTCGCTGCTGGCCACAGAAACGTCTGTCTGTGCCTCTGACCAAAGTTCCCTATCACAATCGATTGCCTGGAACCCAACGTATCCCTCCTTCCATTGGAGCCATTCTTGGTACCAGAAATTTGGCTGTTCGTGCTAAATTCCCCCGAGAGTCCATCACCCCCAACATTTTCCAAAACAGCATACTTGTTTGAGATGGGGAAAGCCACAGGAGACTCCTGCACTGCCTACCTTTCCTGGAGTTAACCCATCTACCTGCCTGTATCTGGGCTTTTCTCCATTCCTATAACTGCAATCCATCACACTCCCAGCTCTTGTAAATTCCTTATTGCCTCTTACTACCATTCCAAAATGTGAACACTTCTCCCCTGCACCAGCTCCTCAGCCACACACTTATCTGCTCTATCCTCCGATTCGTGCGTTCTGATAGGATTCACAACCAAAGACACTTCCTGCTGACGTACATGGAAGTAAATGGAAACTCCCTAAACTCCCACGTCCAACAGGAAGAGCACATTACTCTACTAAAGGCCATCATTGCTCCTTCATAGTCTACAGATCCATAAAATAGCACTGTCTTATTGCTCTGAAAAAATACAGCTCCAGGCTAACTTAGTACTTACGGTTTATATTTTAAAAGTTTAATCGAGACAGATCTCAATAAAATGTAAAATCAAGAAAGAACCCACTCTACTCACAATGCTCATTTTACAGCAAGTTTACACTTAAAAACTACATACTTATCTGCTCCTGGGCCGTGAGCTCTCGCACACAGGTTGCTCCAAGGTCAGCTGTGAATTTTGCTGTTGTTCTTAGATGCGCCGCAATGTCCAGAGATACTTTTTCTATCTTTCTCCTTTTTAAAGTGCCATTGTTTTCCCCCCAAAATTCCAAAACAATGCAACAGCATCAAAAACAGTAATTGCTGCTCTTGGAATTCAAGGAAATCACCTCCAACACCTAAAATGCCCCCAAAAATGAGCAGCTTTTATAGCCACAGTTTTTTCCTGTCCTCCATCTTGGATTACCCAGAATCCTTCTCTACCTGACTACAAGAAGACATTGTAGAAGGCGACAAGTAGTCCATCCTGTCCAAGCAGGTTTCTGTGATGACAATTCACCCACTACTACTCATTCTGCCTCTCCCTGTATCCCTGAAGAATGTTGCCATTCTGTCTGAAATACTCAAAAATGTGAGTTTTTCCTATGAATTATGACAATTTTCCACAGTGACAGAATATGTGGCCCATCTGTCAGCTAGTCATTTGATTTCTGAAATATTTTAGTTGGATTTTGATAGGGGACGGAATGTTATGTAAAATGCCAGCCATGAAGTGACAAAAATCCAAATGAAATTCTGATGATATTAAGAGGAAGTACATGTTGGTTTTGTTTTGTGAACATCTCTGGGCTGAGTTTGAGCTTTTATTTACAACCATTTTGATCACACAGTGATAAAACTAAATTTGCACTGACATGTGAATTGTTTTGCCAAAAATAAAAACAATTTAGCTTTGATTTGGATATGCGTGCATTTTAAATTCAATCATATACCAAAGCCATTACTAACATCCACAATATTTTTTGCTCATCCCTCTATGTCCAAGAGATGGTGCCTTCTTGAACTGTAGCCCATGTGGTGCAGATGCATCTTTGGAAACAGATTCCAAGACTTTGACACAACTACACTGAAGAAATGGTGAGATAGCTCTGAACTAACATATTTTGTGACTTGAAAGGGAAATTACAAGTGACAATATTCCCATGAATCTACTGCCCTTGAAAGGTCAAAAATAGCTATGTCTTGAATGCTCTTCTTGAGATTTTCTCAATGCCTACTTTTTGAGTTTTGGGTCAACTTTTCAGTTTGCAGGGGCTACTTTTACATTGTCAGTAACTCATCTATTAGACAGTGAAATTACATGATAACAATACCTTCTGTATTTGTGTTGATATATGGGATATTTGGATTTACACAGAAGCTGGATTGGAAAAACTTGTTGATATATTAATTTTTTACAAACTCTCCGTTAAGTATAAAGCCACAACACACAGGGAAAATATTAATTTCTTGGGGTACCACAGATTTGAATTTGACATAGGATTAAGCCAAAACTCAACAACACAATTTTGTTTTACGACAAATAACTGACACACACTTCCACACATGCAAAGCCATCACCTTAAACATACCTTCTGCAGACTGCTTAGATCATAGCTGATGAACTTTATCATACAGACACAAAGCTGGAACATTTTTAACAGGCAGTTACAACCCTGTTTACTGCATGTCAGGTCTCAATCTCAGATTTATGTTTTACAATTGACACAGCTAGTCATTCATTAGTACAGAATTTGTGTGTTGCTGAAAAGGACACATTTACTGAAGTTTTGATCTTGCACTCATTAGGTTAACTCATAAGAAGTATCGAACTAAAGGGGAAATATTTGTAAAGAGGAGAGAACTGATTTAAAATCTGCAACAATTGTGATTTTTATCAACAAAAATCAATTGACACATCTTTCATTACAGTAGGGCTCACTACACTTTCTTTTCCCAGTATCGTAATTCCTGAACATATGCAGGCTTAAATTAGAATTCTCCATTCATTTGCAACAAATACAATGCCTTATTTAAAGTTTTCTTGAATCCCAACTGGCTGAGCATTCAGTTATTCACAGGTTTGAAACAGATCTCGCATTTACAGCCTCTCTCTCCTCCCTTTGCAATGTCTTTGCTCTCCCTTCCTCTTGCAGCCTCGACCTCCCTCAACTTCCCTTGCAATCTTCTTGTCTCCAAACTTTCCATTGCAGCATCCTTGTCTATGCACTTCCTCTCAGCCCCTTACTCCCCCCTCCCCTCTTTTTCCACCCTCCCACAATTCTAGCCATTCTCCAACCCTTCATTTCCCAGATAGATGCTAGCAGAGTTCTGGCAAAAGGCACCTCTCCTAACCTCAAATAAAGGATGCTCCTGATCTCAGTCGGGCTATAGGTGCACCTGAACCTCGCCTCAGCAAAAACTGCTTCACCCATTCTTCTTCCCCCTCCTTTCCCTCTCCTTCTCCCCGTCCTCTCTACAGCTTCCCTGATGATTCCCTCACTCCCAGCACTATCTGCTCACTGCTCCTCCATTTGCAGGCTACTTGTCTCCCACGATTGCTGCTGATAACTTCAATAGAGAGCCAGCCCGAGATTGGAGGAGGTAGATAGAGCTTTGAAAGTTTGGGAAGTTGAGGGTTATGAGGCGCTGGCAGGAAAGCCCTTGGGGCAGATTAGCCACCATCTTCTTGAATGGTGCAGCAGGCTTGAGGGGCTGAATGGTCTACTCCTGCTCCTATTTCTTATGTACCTGACTTTCAAATTTTCTCTGATTGATCTGTCCCATGGAGCGAACATTCCCAGGCTGTTTGGGGAGTGCGGAGTTGGATTTTCCTGCTATCCCTGTATATTTTGAGGGCTGCTTTAGCCCTCTAGTTCAGAAAACCACCTGCTCCAGGGCAAGAGTTGGCCCCTCTTTGTCTGTTCGTGGAGCTGCATTGTAACTTAGCAATTTACTAAAGTGTCCAATCCCTTTAAAAATAATAAAAGAGGTGTGGGCTGTGAGGAACTAGGTTTTCAACAAAGAAAGGATGTGCTGAATCTTGCAGCTTGGACTTAGCAAAAAGAAAATGTGTCAGCTTTTTGTTTGGAGGGACTTTCTCTGCGAGGCCTAATGAGTTTTCTCACTATCTTACTGATCCCTCTGTGTTAACTATCAACGTTCTGCCTGATTTCCACCCTGTTTACCAGGCACTGTTCCCAGAACAGGTCACTCCTCAGCGACATCCTCAAATTCACCACATACCTACACCCGTGCCACATGAAAAATGTTGCCCTGCACCTAGGCAAGCCTGCAGATGCCATGCCTGGTTGCTAACATTTGTCCCAGACATGGCAGCCGGGAGGAAATTGTTATCCTGCTGTGTGGGCTGGATGGGGTGGTGCAGAGATGGGACTTCAGGAGAGTGGGAGTGTGTGCTGCTTAACAGTCAGCCCTCTCATGATCTCAAAGTGGCCTCTTTCAGTTTGAGGTTGCTTTCCTATCTTTAACCTGTTACCAATTCATTGGCCCCACACAGAACTTTTACTGCCTGCCAACCACTGAATTTAAACCTACAATCTCTGGAGCAACCCTTTCTTAAGAAAAGAACATATTTTAGATTTAAGGCTGAAAGTGACCGGAGAATTGCAGAGTTCCAACCTGTTGGCATTACAAAAATTGCCTTTATAAAAGAAAACATAGACAATGTAGCTGGCAAGTTGCATTCTGAATATCCTCCCCTCCGGTACACATTTTCAAACATTATATATTATCAAAGCTATTGATACATCTTACAATTTCCACATCCAGACAAATCCCTAAGAGCAAAATGTTTTTCCACCTTTGTTCTTAGTTAGCAGATATCAAGAGATTGGAAGATGCTGTCAAAGAAGTCTTGCCAAATTTCCGCAGTGTACCTTGCAGATAATATACACTTTAGTAATGGTGTACAAGTAGTTCAGGCAACAAATTCTTAAGATGGTGGATGAAGTTTCTATCAGGTGGGCTGCTTCATCCTGTATGATGTTGAACCTCTTAGATGTTGTTGGCACTGCACCCATCTAGGCAAACAGAAAGTACTCCATGTCACTCCTGACTTGCACATAATGTAAAGGGAGTTAAGAGGTCAGGCACTCAATGCAAGATGTAGCTTTTATAGCGAGCATTCTACAGTTAGCTTTAAGAGGCAGAGATGAGAGGGCAGATGGTCAAAGCAAATGTAGTAACTATCATCAATCACCCATATCCTACAATTCAGCAATGACCCTAGGCCTCCAGGAGATGTCATAACATTGGCAACCACCACTTCCCCTATGGCACTGCAGTTCAATAGAACTACCAAACTGGCCAGCAGCTCTCATAGGGTGAAACTTTAACTTCTAGGATCTTTGATCCTGTGGTGAAGGCTTATGGCTAGTCTGTTAAGTGCCTGTGTGGGACATGAATTTTCCAGAGGAAGGAAGATGAGCTTTGGGCAGCTGTCCAGTAAGCAATCAAGACCTTAGTCGCCTTCATGAAATTCAATCCCCTGTTAATGAATAAATTTGTCTTATGGTAGAAAGGCAGTGTAACGAGCTAAGAAACCAAAGCCTGGAAAGCAGATTGTTGTGAACTCTTCAGTTCAAGTTAATGGGCTGGAAGGACATTTGTTTTCACATATCTGGGACATGTTTATTGCTGGAAAACCTCGCTGATTCATCGTTGCCATAACTCTCAATTCCAAGAGGATGAAGCCTGAACATTTATGGAAAAGAGTTGGAGCATATGAAATAGCCCCACAGAGGCCGGTGTCCCGTTATCAAGTCACTCTTTCTTTACACGTTCAGAATACTTGACAATGTCTGGCTTCCTCAAAGGCAGCACTCAGAGTGAACAGAACCTCTGGCATTCCTGTTAATATTTGTTAGCCAGGGCTCCCTGGTTGAACCAGATTGACAAGGAACTTGCACTTCATGAGGTCCACCTGGCCACCTAGCTCACTATGGCATGGTTATGTGAAAATAAATAGTGGAACAGTTTAGCTGCAGGTGTAACACAAAGTCTGGCATGGACTGGAAATGTGTAATGAAAGGCGGTAAGTGCTGGAATAGTCTGCAGATCAGACAGCATCTGCAGAGAGAGAAAGTTTAGGTCAATGATCTTGCATTCAAGCTGGAAGGGTTAGAGATATAACAGATTTTAAGCAAATATGCAGAGAGGGAGAGGGAATTTTTTAAAAAAGAAAGGCCTGTGTTTAGTGGAAATTGAGAGAGATTGCATGATAGTGTGTTAATCAAAGGGAGATGCTAATCAGACATGTAAAGAAGCAAAAGGTGAGCCTACAAGAGCGTTAAATGGAACATAATACTGATTACTATCAAATGCCAAAGATAAAGTGGGAGCAGACTTCCTATCATGGTTCTGGGAGGGGTAGGCAAGGGCAAAAAAGTGATAATGGGGTGGACATGGTTGAGTGCCTTGTCAACCATGATGGAGGGGAATCCTTGGATGATTAAGAAAATGAAAATGTTACTGGGTATGCTTGATGTGCAGCCGATGCAATAACATTTTCATTTTCTTAATCATCCAAGGCAAAAAGAATGATGAGTGATGACAGGTTTTAGATCTTCAGAGATTTACTGAATAATCTTTGAACTAGATTTCAAATCATCTTTTTTTAAAAGAAGGAAAGCCATATGTTTCAAAGTGTTGGTGATTTCAGACTTTGTATTGTTACAATGGAGATTAGCAGTCCATTATATATCAGAGCTGCTTGCATATTTGTTTCAAAGTAATAATTTATGGAGTTTGATTTTCTTGAGTCCAGACATTCTTAGCTGCTGGGAATCTCACTCGTTGACTGTACGGATCCTTCAGCTCTCAATATGACGATGAACCAGTCGAATTTCATGTCAGCTATAACTTAATGGTAGCATGTGGGCGGCATGGTGGCACAGCGCCTCACGGAGCCAGAGACCCAGGTTCAATTCCCGCCTCAGGCGACTGACTGTGTGGAGTTTGCACGTTCTCCCCATGTATGCGTGAGTTTTCTCCCACAGTCCAAAGATGTGCAGGTCAGGTGAATTGGCCATGCTAAATTTCCCAGGTAAGGGGTAAATGTAGGGGTATTGGGTGGGTTGCGCTTCGGCAGGACGGTGTAGACTTGTTGGGCTGAAGAGCCTGTTTCCACACTGTAATCTAATCTAATCTAATCTTCGTCTTCAATTCAGAAAAAGTGTTTGACATCTGTTGTAGAAATTTCACCAAAAAATGTAGCTCAGTGCAGTCCTGTGAGATTTCTATATTGTCTTGACTGAGATGTTAAATGAAGTCTTGAAGAAAAATAGTGAGTGCTTTGTGATGACCTGATCAATATTTTAGCCCTCAAGCAACATTGCTAAAACATGTGTCCTAATCATTTTCAAATTGCTTTTCATGAGATTTTGTCGTGTCGCCATAGTTTCACCAGACCACGGGGGATGCTCTTGCATTAGAGAGAAGTGACTGGTGGTGATTTAACCTGAGGGCCACCAGACCTCAGGTGAGGAAAGAAGTTGAGAAGGAGAGTCCTTCATGGTAACCTTAAACTGGTGATGGGAATTGAACCCACACTGTTGGCATCACACTGCTCTTGGTGAGATTTTACTGTGTGCAAATTAGCTGCTGTATATCGCCACTGTTTTTATTGCTCCAGTGCCAGTTCACCCTTTACTCTATCACCAATTATTGGAAGATTCGGCTATCTCACTACCTCGATCCAGCCATTGTTCATCACTTCCATTCTCACTCTGAGCCTCAAACACGTAGTAAAGCAAAGATCAATGTACCAAGTGGATATTGGAAGACCTTAGAGCAAAGATGTGAAAGGGTTACTTTCCTGACAAAGCTCCAGACAAAAAAAAACAGTTTTTCTCTGTTCTAAGAAAGGCACTTTGGGACATTTTATTGTGTGAAAGACACAAAACTAATACAAAGCTCTGGTGTCCTTTGTTGTTGTTTAGTCTTTGAGTCTCTTCTCACATTGGATTGCTAATTTGGTCACTGCCTGCAAATTTAATCAGATTGCACCAATTCTGAATGTGGCCTTTAATCTAATTTTGAAACAGTATATGTCCTAACTCCAGTGTCTTCGGACACTTCACTTTGTGATCCTCTAACCGGTAGCTGCGATCACACTGCTACCTCTGCAGGAAATACATGAATGGTATTCTCCATGAGTTTCAGAAAAAAGATAGGACGGAAGATTGTTCTGGAAGTGGAAAATAGGAGACAGTTAGACGTGATAGTCTGAGAAAGATTAACCTAGGTACAAATAATCTAACCGTGAGGTGGAAGGGAGTCAGGCCTGAAGTGGGAATTAAACAATGGCTTTGTAAGATAAAGAAGGAAGAGATTATAACCTATTCAGGACTTCATGTTTGAGGGCTGTTGGAGAGAGTGATCAAATCGACAGTGAACATGAAGAACTAAAACAGGAGTTCGATAGCCTACATGTGGAACTTGATGCTATTTACATTTGAGGAGAGATGTCAGTTATTATGCTGTATTTTGACTTCATTCGAGGAATAGTTTGTGTTAATATACACCCATTATCATAAGAAAGAAAACCTCAGGGTGCCAGTAATTGGAATGTTACCGGCCATTTATGCTCCATTTGACCAACGTGGCTCCATATCTCTTAATATCCTTCTCCACAGATACTGCCAGAGCCATTGAGTATTTCCAGAATGTTCTATTTTTATCTCTGATTTCCAGCATCTCAGGCTTTTACTTTTCTACAATATTTTGGGGGTCTGTACACGCAGACCCTTAAATCTCTTTAGATCTCTAGCTTTTCATGATTTAAAAAAAAACTGCAAGCTGTACTTTTTTGGTTCAAAAGGGATTACTTCACGTATGCCTACGCTGGAATCTATCCATCAATTAAAAATTACAGAGACGGAGATAGATTATGCTCCGATTCACATTATTTACTCTGCCTCCATCCTACCATGCCTCCAATGACATACTCACTATGCCGTTGCTAAACATAGGAATAGACACAAGCCATTCAGCCAATCGAGCCTGCTCTTATCTAGTTATTCATTAGATTGTGGTGATCTTCTCCTCAGTGAGTTTTGAGAAGATTTGGAGCTCAGGTTGAGGTTTTTGATGTAGGTTTGCTCGCTGAGCTGAAAGGTTCATTTCCAGACGTTACGTTACCTTACTAGGCAACATCTTCAGTGGGCCTCACGTGAAGCAATGCTGAAAATTCCTGCTTTCTATTTATATGTTTGGGTTTCTTTGGGTTGCTGATGTCATTTCCTGTGAGGATATTATAACACAGGGAATGACATCAGCAACCCAAAGAAACTCAAACATAGAAAACAGGAATTTTCAGCATTGCTTTGCATGAGGCCAACTGAGGATGTTACCTAGTAAGGTAACGAAAGTCTGGAGATGAACCTTCCAGCTCAGCGAGCAAACCTACATCCAAAATCTTCTCCTCAATATGGCTTTCATATGTTATTTCCCTTAATGCCATTGGTCTCCAGAAATCCTGACTAATTTCTGTTGAACATGATCGATGATTGAGCCTTTGGGGTGAGAGAGTTCCAATGCTTCACAATGCTCTGAAATCATGGAATTTCCTTTTAAATGGCCTGTCCCAGAACCTGAGAGCCTTGGTTTGTGAGTCACCAGCCAGTGAAAATATCCTATCTCTATATACCCTGTCACGCCTGTGTGCATGTTGTCAGTTTCAGTGAGTCACCTCTCATTCTTTGACACTCTAAGGAATATTGCCCTGGTTTCCTCTCATCACAAGACAATTGTGCCTTTCCAGGCATTAATCTGCTGAAACAAAAACAGACATTTCTGGAAAAACTGAGCAGGTCAGGCAGCATCTACAGACAGAAAGCAGAGTTGATCTTTTGGGATCCAGTGACCCTGGCCACTGGTCCTGAAATGTTAATTCATCCACTTCTCCAGAGATGAGGCCTGACCTGCTGAGCTTTTCCAGCAATTTCTGTTTTTCTGTCTGATTTCTAGCATCTGCAGTCCTTTTGATTTTTGCTAATCTGTTGAAGGTCTATTGAACTCCTTCTATGACAAGTATATGTGTCCCCACAGGGACACTTGTGATGTAGTGATGTGTCCTTACCTCTGAGCTGGAAGGCCACATGATAGGAAGGTGTATCATAACATTTGAATAGGATGATTAAAAATATCTCTCTCCCTTTTAAATAAGGAGGGTAAAAATGTGCAGTGTTCCAGGTGTGGTCTCATCAAGTCTGTGTACAGCTGCAGCTGGACATTGAGTCATTGAGATGTACGGCATAGAAACAGAGTCTTCGGTCCAACTCGTACATGCCGACCAGATATCTCAACCCAATTTGGTCTATTCTTTACTTTTGTCCAGCAATCTCATTAAAATGAATGGCAACATGCATTTGTTTTCCTAATTGTTTGCAGCACCTGCATGCTAACTTTGAGTAGCTCACGAATGAGGATATCCTGATCCCACTGGGGTCTATGAGTTATCAATAAGTAATCAATCAATATTGAGATAGTCAAGGCCCAGCACAGTTCCTACTGCAAGATCATTCAACACTGCTTCCTATTTAAATGCGTAGCCATTATTCATCCTCTCTGCCTTCTGCCACCTAACTGATTTCCGAATGAGGTCAATAATCCCCATTCAATTCCTTCAGCTGGAGCAAGCATGGTACCTCAGACACACTGCAAATTGGAATCCTCTGTAGTCACAATAGGAAAACGATCAGAAATGAAGTTGGGTGAGGCCTTCAAATGATTACCCCAACCCCCACTCCCTCAGTCCATTTAAGCACTGCGTTAAAGTTCCCAGCAGGTCAGATACAGGAGATATTGATCAACTGTTAGATTTGATTTATAAATATAGTTTAAAGAGAAAAAAGATCATGCCAAGTGTGAAATTCAGAGACTTCTTTATTTGTTTGGGAATTTGCATTGTTTGTTTGCCTGTGGCCTGTAAATCGTATGGGGTAGTGGTTAGTCTTATTGCCGATTGATGTAACTATTGGCTTTAGCAAATACAACATGAATAGGAGATTACAGCCAGATTGGCTTGGAATATAGGATAATAAATATCTTGAAAAAATAACATTGGTACTTGGAGCTAGAGCTTCAGGTTGCTGGGGAGAATAAGAAGTTGAAGGATACAACCATTAGGAAGGTTGTACTGGAGAAAGTAATGGGAATGAAAGTTGTTGTTTGAAGGAGGTGACTATGAGCAAGTGAGAGAAAACTGAGAACTAAAGACCTGTTAGCCTGACATCAGTAGCCTGGGAAATCACTAGAATGTAATATGAAGGATGCGATAAATAGACAGTTGGTTGCTAATGGTTTGATTGGGAATAATCAGTTTGAATTTCTTCGCATGCTTTGAAGATATTACAAATAAAATTGACAAAGAGCAACCAATGGATGTTAATATACATAGATTTGCAGAAGGCTTTTGATAAAGTACACCACAGGAGGTGAGTCATTGTAGATATCTCCCTACCACACAGATCCCTGTAAGTAAAGGCTTGGTAAAATAGCAAAATGTGACTGCGCTATATAAAAAAAACAGCATGACTGTCCATTGTTTCCTCTCTGGTTGGTAAGGAACTGGCAAAGCAGCTGGAAATAGAAAAGCAAGTGAGCCATCACCTTATTTAAAGGAAAATGTGATGAGAACTTTGGATATGGAGTGGAAATATTTTGCAATTCATTCTTGAGATGTGGGTATCACTGACAAGGCCAGCATTTATTACCTGTGCCTAATTGCCCTTGAAGATGATGGCGAGCTGACTTCTCAAACTGCTGCAACTCCTGTGAGGAAAGTACGCTCACAGTTCTGTAAGAAATCGTGTCAGAAAGATTGCAATCTCTGATGCTCAATTCCGTATCGACTAATGGGATATAGGCATTAAAAGTAGTAGGGATATTAATTCATAAGTGACCTCCACTAGACAAGGGATCAAGTTGCATTTGTCTTTTGTGCAAACAAACTAAGTGTGATTGAATATTGTCCTTGTTTAAGTCCTTTTTCAATTGTGAATCCACATGTAATTGTAACAAGTAGATACTGAGGAAAACAACTGAACCCATTTACTACATATTATATGCCATTCTAATGACCTCTTAATTGCATTTTGAATGGCATTGCGGCATTACATTTATCAATGTTCATCTGCTCCTTTGGCAGCAGAATGAGGGATAAGAATGTTGGAGAAGAGAGGAAAGTTAATATTTCTAGATTGAGCTTTTTTATAAAGAGGTAAATTGTTTGTTCAACTCTTGATCGCATTCGTTTTTCAGTTACACTGTGAAAAATCCAGCCATTGCATCGCAGAGTTCCAGTGTTCCAATGTTTATGAACTATGACCAGTCAAGTTTCCCCAATTTAACGTTCTAGAAGGGATTCCTCAATATGACACAAAAAAGATGGAAAGGCAAGTAATGAGGATTAACACACAGAGTCTATGGCAGAATCTAGACAGGTTAAGTGAGTAGGCAAAAAACTTGGCAGATGGAATGGAATGCGGGTAAATGTGAGGTTACACAGTTTGACAGGAAGGATAGAGGTGCTGAATATTATTAATTGGAGAAAGAAATTGCAGAGAGCTACTGAACAGAGGTACTGAGGAGTCCACACACGAATCACAAAAATCCTAGCATTCACGTTCAGTGTGTAATAGGAAAGCCAAATGACGTGTTGGCCTTTCTTTCAAAGGGGATGAAATATAAAATGATTGGCAGACATTGCTAAAGTCAATCAAGGCACTAGTCAGGCTGCATTTGGATTACTGTGAACAGTTCTGAGCCCCTTATCTATAGAAAGATACATGTGCATTGGAGGTTGACACCTGGTATGAAGAGACTATCTTATGAGGAGAGATTGAATTGTGAAAAAGGGTCACTGGACGTGAAATGTTAACTCTGATTTCTGTCTACAGATGCTGCCTTCTAAGTAATCCAATATAAGTAACCTAATCTAATCTGCTGAGATTTTACAGCAATTTCTGATTTTGTTTCTGAATACCAGCATCCACAGTTCTTTCATCTTTTTTAATTTGAATAGAATGGGCCTGCACTTGTTGGAATACAGAAGAATGGGTTGCAGTCTTGTTCAAACATAAAAGATTCTTAGCGGACTTGTCAGGACAGATGTGCAGAGTTGTTTCCCCTTGGGGAAGACTAGAGGACCAGAGGGCATAATCCTGCAGTAAGTGGTTACAGATTCAAGGTTAGAGATGAGAAGGATTTTTTCTGATGATTGTGAATCTATGGATATGGTTTACAGCAGAGAGCTACCGCAGAAACTGGTTCATTCTGTATATTCAAAGGCGAAATATATTTTTAATCAGTAAGGGGATCAAAAAGGCAAGAAAGTTGAATTGAAGATGATCATCAACTATGATCTTATTAGGCTGGGGCTGCTTTTCCTGGAGTGGTGGAGGCTGACGGGGTGACCTTGTAGAAGTTTATAAAATCATGAAGACCATGGATTGGGTAAATAGACAAAGTCTTTTCCCTGGGGTAGGGCAGTCCAGAACTACAGGGCATAGGTTTATGGTGAGAGGGGAAAGATATAAAAGAGACCTAAGGGGCAACTTCTTCATGCACAGGATGGAAGGTGTGTGGAATGAGCTGCCAGAGGAAGTGCTGGAGACTGGTGCAATTGCAACATTTGAAAGGCGCCTGGATGGGTATATGAATAGGAAGGGTTTAGAGGAAAATGGGCTGGGTGCTGGCAAGTGGGACGAGATCAGGTTGGGATATCTAGTTGGCAGGGACAAGTTGAACCGAAGAGTCTGTTTCCGAGCTGTACATCTCTCTGACTCTATGACTCTATGAATGGCAGAGCAGACACAATAGACTGAATGGCTTATTCTTGTCTTGTGCTTTTATGGTCTTAGTCTGTAGCTCCCAGTTGAGGAGGAGCAAATTGTCTCTCCTGGGCTATTCACCTTCATCTTTGGCTGGTCACAATAAGGTTAGTTTTAAAATGATACCTTCCTCCCTGACCTAAATTAACTTAAGTTACGAAAGGAGCCAATTTAATCACACTTTTTTCAACTACAAAAAGTGAGAATATAGATTTCTAAATGTAGGAAGAAGAGCAACAGACATAAAAACTCAGTCTAGCAAGATAAAATATTTTGAAAGAATGGATATGTACCTGGATAGTTTGTGAATATCAGATACTTCAATGTTGTAGTCATGCATGAAGATTACAAGCAGTACTGACATAGCTAGTTGGACTGCCAGTTTTGAGAATCCTGGCTTGTAGGTCAATTCAAATTCCTTAGAGAGAGTGAGGACTGCAGATGCTGGAGATCCAAGTCAAAAAGTGTGATGTTGGAAAAGCACAGCAGGTCATCTGAGGAGCAGGAAAGTCGACATTTCGAGCATAAGCTTTTCATCAGAAATTGGGGTGGGGGCAAGGGGGCTGAGACATAAGGGAGAATATCACTGGGAATGCGATGGGTAGATGAAGGTGGGGGGGGGGGGATGATGGTGATAGGTCAGAGAGGAGGGTGGAGCCGATAGGTTGGAAGGAAGATGGATAGGTAGGACAGTTCAAAAGGGCGGTGCTGAGTTTGAGGGTAGATCTTGGATAAAGTGGGGGGAGGGGAGATCAGGAAACTGGTGAAATCGACATAGATCCCGTGTAGTTGAAGAGTCCGAAGGCGGAAGATGAGGTGTTCTTCCTCCAGGCATTGGGTGGCTAGAATTTGGCAGTGGAGGAAGCCCAGAACTTTGTATGTCCTTGGTGGAGTGGGAGGCAGAGTTGAAATGTTCTGTCACAAGGTGTGGTTGCGTGTGTCCTGGAGATTCTTTTGAAACGTTCCACAAATTGGCGTCCTGTTTCCCCAATGTAAAAGAGACCACACCGAGAACAACAGACACCGTAGAATTGAAACTCCTTGTCTGATTCCTTTTGACAGTGGCTTACTGGGTGGAAGTGAAAGAAAGAGAGAAGAGAAGTTATTTTGTTTACTTGGAGGACAGGGGCGTTTGAACAGCTGAACCAGTACGTTAATTTACTAACATGCACTGAGTAGTGTGGAGGTTGTTGACTTTTCTTTTAATATTTGTGGAAGAGATAGCTTTCTGCTGAGATGAGGGAGCTAGTCAATCTCTTTGTTATCTTTTCCTGTTACATTTCTCTCTTTCTCTTTGAAGTTTCCCTGACACCATACAGACAATGACTGCACTTACAACTGAAGTCACTGTGTTTTAGCTGCAGTAGACGTTAATTTGTAATTCCAAATTGTGTTTTGAAAAATAATTGAATATCCGTGGTACTTTCGGATTCTGATCTGTCATCATGACAAATCTTTATTGTTCAATCATTTGACACAGTTAAGCATAGAATTAGCTGAAGTCAGGGGTCACATAATGCATTATTCTTATCAGATTTTCTTTTTTTTCTTTATTTCCTTTATTTTTCTTAATTCACTTGATTAAGGTTGAATGTTGATCAACCCAACATCTGCACTTACAACTCAGGTAAATATACCAGCACGATGATGAGCTTGTAACCTTGCACCTTAGTGCAGTCTTTCAAAGTATTCCCTCGGATATGTTCTTCCCCTTTTATTATTGCTAATTCTTAAAAGGTCATGTTTTCCTCTGTTCCATACCTCAAAGGTAGAGAACAAGAGAGAGGGTGCTATTGGTAGAAAACATGAAGGACTCAGATGTTTGCTCACCAGGGAATGAGAGAATTTTGAGCTCCATGATCCTGACCTTTGAAAGTGGCTGCCTGTGCATTGGATATTTGGTCCAGAGATATGAGCTGGATTACAAGTCAGAACGGATAACCCTAGAAGACCTGAGGAGTTGGAAACCCCTTTGGGATTGGCCAATTGAGAGTTTAAAGGTTAAAACATGAAACATCCTTTCAGCCCTCACATCAGCCCCCGACTCACACACTCCAAATATGATCTCATGTTATGTCAGTGTACTGCAACCCTGCCAACATCCTGTTATGACTGAGGTTGGAGGATCGCGTTGTCACTCTAATCCCATGAGTCTATCGGTATGACATAAATTAAAAATAATTTTTCCAGTTACCACCATGACCAACTCAATCTTATCAATAACAGGTTTTACATAACAAGATCTATCAACCAGGTGTCAAACTATTATTGGATTCTTAATCAAAACAACACCTACTCAAGTAAAGTGATACATTGATTAACATATACAGTCAAGAATATAGAAGTGTAAATGCTTATTCCTCTAAATATACTCATAACACATCTTTCCTTCTCTCTTTCGCATTTCTTTCTTTTTGATTCTTGCTTCATTTTCTCTTGCTGTTTTCATTCTCTTGCTCTCTCCCATGGTGTTGTGGGTGAGTATATTGCTTGGGTTTGAGAGGAGTGGAGAGTATGGTGGCTATGACTCACAGTTTGTACTACACCAGGTAGTTCTTTGATTTTAGAAAGAAGCAGAGCATGAGGAGTTCCAGGCTTGTCCTGCAGATTGTGCTAAACTACGCTGCATACCAACAGTAAATGTATAAATTTTGTGTTTTGTTGCCGATTATATTAATAGTTCATAAAGTACAAATAGCCGTCACCTATCAAAGCAATTCAGTTCTGACAAGCCTTAAATTACCCCATTCAGCTCATAATATTGGCCATGCACCATTATTGATCACTCAGAATAGGAGCTTTTTTTGCTCATTATGTACCTCAACAAGTAATGTTGAGGAAAAAGGTAAAACATGGACTAGGGAACAATATTGGATTTAGTGCATCAGAAAGGGTTAGGTCAAACCAATCGCTCTGGTGAAGAGTCAGCTAGACTCGAAATGTTAGTGTGCTCTCACCATGGATGCTGCCTGACCCCCTACAATTTCCGGCATTTTTTGTTTTCAGGTTAGACCAAGTACAAAAAGGCATCAGCAACAAATTTGCATCAAAGTCCTTGCATTGCTATGAGATCTGTCTGTCTGCTCTTTCAACATTCGCTTGAAATAAACAGGTTATTGCCCTTCATGAAATAGTGGGCAGAGAATATTAAAGGTCTGGGCTACAAATATGATTTCATTCCACCACTGAAAATAAATGTGATCCAAAGTTCCACAATGAAAGAAGGTTATCTTATGGCATTATGGGATGACGTCTGTCGGCATTTCAATTTTAGTGACTTGCTTCACATCTGCAAGAACTCTGAATTCTTCTTTTCTCCCTCTCTTATATGCCTCATTCATCTTTTTACCACTTTCTGCTTCTGTCATGTGAGTGACTTTCATGGTTAACTGTGCAACACTAATAGCATGGTCCGACTGTAGATATATTAGGTGCACATAAATTTAGAGTTCTCTTTCTTCTGCTGGATGCTGCTTACCCTCAAATGTATTGCATTCTCACTCCTGTGAGTCATTTCACCTTCCCCGAGTCAGATTTATTGACCGCGGTTAACATTCAGCAGAACTGTTGTTTAGATGAGAAATACTATGTAATTTGAAAGATTTAATTTTTTTTATATCTGGACTGGACGGTTGCCTACTTAAGATGTCTGGCCAATGTGGTTCTGCTAATTGTCAGTGTCCGAACAGCACTTAAATCTATAATTGTGTGAGTTGTTGAATTACATATTTGCTCAAAATTCTCTGAAATTACTATTAAAAGAAGTGACCTCCACAGAGGTTAAAATGTCCTGAAAGGAATGGGGTTTCTTGTTGACCTTTCTACAGAGTGTCAGAAATAATTGATGATGGCTGACTGGGACATGAATAGAACAATCAGATGCTTTGTACTGAGATACCTTTTACTCCAATGTATTTTCTGACCCCTTTCGTTCTATCTCTGGACCGTTGTGGCAAATACTTGACATGGTTCTATAGAGCAACGGATTCTCTGAAAGAACCTATCATTCATTTTGGGAAATTCTGTTGCATACAAAGCTCCGGTACAGAAGTTTGCTATCTCTTTCTTTCTTTCTTTCTGTCTCGCTCTTTGCCATTCTTTTGGTCCCTTTCCCCGAGAAGCGTGAATAACATGGGTTAAGGAGCGGAATTTTCTCCACGTGAATCAGAATCGCAAGGTGAGGGAATCAGAAGACCAGGTTGTCTAGAGATCAGTTATTTTCCCTGAACTGGTCAATTTAATGACCAGTTGGTCTCATTAAGGATGTCGGTGAGCTCTCCAAGCTGGAGAATTTAAAGGAGGCTCTCCAGTTCGGAAGAAGCTGTGGAGTCATTTGCAAACAAGTGAGGAAGATGATCAGCCAAGGTGGAAGGGTCCCCTCTCGATTTTCTTAGAGCAGCCAGCCACCATTGTGGTGGGGGTAAATCCCTCCACAGAGTGAACTGTGGCTTTGGTTAAAGTCAGGCCGGAATAGAAGGCCTCAAGTCTCCCTGGAGTGTTGGGTCCCTTGTCTGCCGCCAGGAGGTCACCTGCAGGCAGGAACACTCTTCCCTTAAACCTCTGGAGGCCTGGGTGCTGATGGAAAGTTCTGCTCATGGTGAAAAGACCTGTTGCCCTTTTATCCTATCCCTGGAGGAATGGTGCAGGAGCACCAGAGACCCAGGCAACTGGCACGGTATGAGTTTACACACCTGCAGCCTCCTCCCGCCAAGCCTCCTCCATCCCTGTTGTGGTTTAAAAACTCAGCTGAAGTATGTACAATTACTGCAGCTGAATCCAGCAACTACCTTTCAAACTGTTCTATGTGTGCCCTTGCACCAGCTTCAACACAGTCGGCCTAAGAACGTTAATTAGCAATAAATGCTGGCATCCTCAGCAACTCCTGTATCCCAGGAAGGAACTTGAATAAAAGTTCCTTTCCTGATCTCAGACATCCCTTTACGGTCAATTAACTACTTCTGAATTACAGTTTCATTAGTAATGTCGGAAATTAGGGAGACTAGTTGCACCCGGCAAAGTAATCGTGGAAATCGTAAGATAATGATCAGATACCGGGTTTTAGTCACATCGATTGAATACTGGAGAGAACTCCAGGGATAATATTCCTGCTGTTCTTTTGAATATTGCCATGAGGTAGGGTTGGGGTTAGGATTTTCCTCCACTGAAAAGATGGCACCTTCAATGATGCAGTATTCCCAGAGTGCTTTAAAGTGTAAGTATTTTGTACTTAATCTCTGGAGTGGTGACTGAACATATGACTTTCCCACACACAGCAGGGAACTAAGCCAAAATTCTAGTCCTAAAAAGGTTGACCTCCCCCAGCTGAAATCGGATTTCCAAAACAAACACCCCAATGGGTTCCTCCCATAAGACACATTTATTTTTCATTATGTAACATGCTGCAGAACACAAACTCTGTCATCAGTGCTTAAACAAGAGTAAAACTTCAACAAACAGGCAGGATTTGTAACTGCTAAAGCATGACACATGGTCATTGTTCAATAAACGATCGTGAATCATGCCAACTTTAATGCCATACATCTCTGTTTAGGATCCTTTTAATCTAATAAAATTAACAACGGAAATAAGTGGTAATAAATGTCAAATTCAAAGAAGACAAGTGCAAATTTAATTTAATGCTGATTTCTTTTTGTTTGCTTTTATCAAGAGGTTCCAACAAAGGCTCTCTATACAAAGAGTAGTGGAATCTGTGATAATCACAAAACCATTTTCCAAAGCCAAGTTCACATTTTGACTGGCTTTGGACAGATTTATGGCTTGATCTCCAACATATCTATTTGTGTGCCCTGCTCAACATCTTAATATACAATAAAAACACTGATAAGTACCAGCTTGCATTGGGAATAAGTAATTTGAGTAAGTACAAATGTAAATGAACCTATACTCAATTATGGTTCTGGAATATAACTTATCAGGGTTGAACAGCAATGATAATATTGGTATGTACTATAAATTATGATTAGTATAATCAATTCTATTTTTAGTTGAGTCATTAAGATTATTCAGTTTTCTTGTTGTTCCCTGCCAGGGCCTGAAGCCTCTCAATGAAACCTGGTGACAATCTACTTCTGTCGACAAACTGCTGTTACAAGCTGGGATGTGTAGCTTTGAAACATGGGAGTGCTGAGAGTGTAAGCAGCAGAATGTAAATGAATCAAAATTATAAGTTCACTTTCATTCAACTCTTTGGGTTTTAACAAGTTGGGCCATTCTAAAGCCAACAGTCAGAGGCTGAGGGGTGACCTTATAGAGGCTTATAAAATCATGAGGGGCATGGATAGGATAAATAGACAAGGTCTTTTCCCTGGGGTGGGGGAGTGCAGAGCTAGAGGGCATAGGTTTAGAGTGAGAGGGGAAAGACACAAAAGAGACCTAAGAGGCACCTTTTTTCACGCAGAGGGTGGTACATGTATGGAATGAGCTGCCAGAGGAAGTGGTGGAGGCTGGTACAATAGCAATATTTAAAAGGCATCAGGATGGGTATATGAATAGGAAGGGTTTGGAGGGATATGGATGAGGTGCTGGCAGGTGGGACTAGATTGGGTTGGGATATCTGGTCGGATGGACAAGTTGGACCGAAGGGTTTGTTTCCGTGCTGTACATCTCTATGACTCTATCCCCTCATTTGTGAGATGTGGGGTTTGCTACCTGGGCTAGCATTTACTGCTTACTCCTAATTTCCCTTGAGAAGCAGCCTTCTCAAACTATAGCAGTAGGTAGGCCCACAATGACTTTAGGGAGGGAATTCCAGGATTTTCACCCAACAACACTGAAGGAATGGCACTATATTTCCAAGTCAGGATGGTGAATGGCTTGGAGAGGAACTTGGTAGCATTTTTTTCCCCCTTTATTCTTTAACAGGATGAGGGCATCATTGGCTAGGCAGCATTTATTGCCCAGAGGGCAGTTGAGAGTCAACAACTTTGTTGTGGGTCTGGAGTCACATGTAAGGAGAGCATTAGTGAACCAGATGGAATTTTCCCAATAATTGGCAATGGATATTTTTATAGTAGTCCTAATTCCAGATATTTATTGAATTCAAATTCCACCTTTTGCTATGGTAGGATTTGAACCCAGGTCCCTGGGACATTACTTGAGTCTCTCAATTAGCAGCCCAGTGATAATACCACTAGGCTATCACACTGAGTGGGCACCCTATTCCTTTTTGGCAGGCAGACCTTAAATGGTAGTCTTTCCCCACCGTGCCTTGGTGGCAGCTGCCTCAAACTTCAGCGTGTCCCTCAGCACGTAGTCCTGGATCTTGGAATGTGCCAGTCTGCAACACTCAGCCGGGGTCAACTCCTTCAGCTGGAAGATCAACAGGTTTCGGACAGACCAAAGAGTGTCTTTGACCGAGTTGATGATCCTCCAGGCACAGTTGATGTTCATCTCAGTGTGCGTCCCAGGGAGCATACCGTAGAGCACGGAGTCCCATGTCACGCAGCTGCTCAGGATGAACCTCGACAAACACCACTGCATTCCTCTCAGACTTCCTTTGCATAGACACATTCCAGAAGGAGGTGTGTGACAGTCTCGTCCCCTCCACAGCCGCTTCGAGGGCAGCATGCGGTGGGGCAGAGAGTCCGGGCACGCATAAAGGATTTCACAGGCAGAGCCCTTCTCACCACCAGCCAAGCTTGTGCTTTTTAATTTTTTTTATATTTCAAAAATATACTCTATTCATTAAATATTTTGATAATCTGTACAATTGGTCATGCCATACATACGTAAACATTCCATTTCTCGGCATACAGAGACAGAGTAATCATTCATATATACAGGTCTGTACAATTACTATCCACATATTTAGCAGGGGGTGCTTTTTAAATAGTGGACAAGCTTTGTAAAGTCAGAAAATGAGTTACTCGAAGGAGAATTCCCAGCCTCTGACCTGGTCTTGTGACCACAATATTTATATGGTTAGCCCAGTTTCATTTCTGGTCAATAGTAACACACAGAATGGTGATTGTGGAGGAATTCAATGATGGTAATGGCAATGCTTAGATTCTGTTTTGAGGAGATGGTCACTGTCCAACATTTATGTGGTGTGGATGTTACTATGCAAATCGTTTTCAACAGGCTGACACCTCTGTTAAGAGTAGAATGGAATTTCAATGCTTTCTGGTCTTAAAAATGATATTGAAGTGTCATATCCAAGTTACGGGGAAGCAAAATGATCTTCTTACATTCTAATGCCTAGAGAAAGACAGATTAGCAACCTGTATTTTGCTGAAACACAGAAGTAGGGTGTGTAGAATCATTTTGAAACCAGGCAAAATTTCAATATAATGTGTGAAACTGGTTAAGCAAAAGAAATGCAGAGCCTGTACAAAAATCAATGTTCAGCTCATCAAAACATGTTCATACAGCATGTGACCCGAGGTTGAGGGAGAGGAGATAATCAAATTATGGTTCAGATAAAAATCACTTTGTAAAACTAGACCTATCAGCTGCCCTTTGGCCAGTTGGATTTTAATCCTTATAAATTGATGACTGATAAAAGAAAGTACCAAGAGATAAGAAATTGTGCAAACAGATTTCTCATAGGAGAAACAATAGGATCTCATTTTAAGGAACCTCCTCCACAGGACAGTGGAGTCAGAATAGCCACTTCTTGAATTTTCACGAGAGTTTCAATGGCTTTCGCTGGCTGTGGCTCACGTTCATTCTTATTATTTATTCCATAGGCAATTACCACGCTCAGTAGAAAATATTACACAAACTGAATGGCAAGGAGCTTTTCTCCAGAGTGGGAGCTGTTTGAAAGTAGGGGACATATTTCTAAGGTGAGAGGAGATGTTTTTAAAAAGGACACAAGAGACCACTTTTTTACCCAGGGAGTGGTTTGTGTTTAATGAACTGCCGGAGGAAGTGGTGGGTGCGGGTACAGTTACGTTTAAAAGACATTTGAATAAGTACATGGATAGGAAAGGTTTGGAGGGATATGGGCCAAGTGCAGGTGGGGACTAGTTTAATTTGGGATCATGGTCATATGAACTAGTTGGACCGAAGGGTCTGTTTCTGTGCTGTATGACTCGTTATGGCACTTTAGTTGACTTTAGGTGTGGATGGGCCTATATGTACCAATTCATTTCATTAATACCGTGCAGGCCACATGGGAAATGACTAGTGCATTGTGTGTATTATAAACTCAGATAGGCCTCAGAATGCTTCTAGTAGTGGCGTTATGAAGCCAAATGGATGTCTGTTATGACAAGAATAATTACAGGGGATTTAACATGTTTAATTATCTTGAATTCAGATGTTGGGAACACATGCATGTAACTGTCCATATTGACTTCCGAATGAAATATAAAAGATAAAATCTTGTGTGATTATCCCATTTACAGAGACACTCTAGTGACTCAACCTGGTAATCATGGAGCAGTTGCTAGCAACTTGACAGATGCACTTGTTCTCTATTGTCGAAAAATTAAGTGGATGGAAAAAAATGTGTCACTGGCAAAATCTTTTCTATCCAAAGGGATAATGATCCACATGTTTATAATGATTCAGATCTGGTGTTTTTTCCATCACTGTAGAAAATAGGATGATGGAGAATTTAAGGCTGCCCTTGTCCCTGAGTTAGTAATGATGCTTCCAAGTGAAGTGAACAGCTTTCTTGTGAAAACATTGAGAATAGGAGTTGGGATGTCATGTTGCGGCCGTACAGAACATTGGTGAGGTCGCTTTTGGAGTACTGCATGCAGTTCTGGTTGCCCTCTATAGGAAAGATATGAATAAATTGGAAAGAGTGCAGAAAAGACTTGCAAGGATGTTACCAGATCTGGAGAGTTTGAGTCATAATGAGCAGCTTGATAGGCTGGGACTTTTCTCCTTGGAGCATAGGAGGTCGAGGGGTCACCTTTTAGAGATTTACAAAATCATGAGGGGGCTTTGATAAAGTGAAAAGCAAAGACCTTTCCTCAAGGGTGGGAAAGATTTAAAAAGGATCTGAGGGGCAACGTTTTCACACAGAGGGTGATGTGTTTGTGGAATGAAAACCAGAGGAAGTGGTAGTTACAGGGTACGGTTACAACATTTAAAAGATGTTTGGACAAGTACATGAACAAGATAGGTTTAGAGGGTTATCACCAAATGCAGGCAAATGCCATGATTTAAGTTTGGGAAACCTGGTCAACATGGATGAGTTGGAGCCAAGGGCTATTTCCATGCTGTATGACTCCATGATGCTGAATATTTTCTCCCTCCTTTGAAAATGCTCTTTGTATCGTTTTCTGATTTCTGTATAAGGTAGCTTGGTAGAAATAGATTCTTTTTTTTTAACCCAATGCATACTCACACTACTGGGTCAGAAGTTTGAATGTTTATCTTGAATGAAACATCTAGCCTGACACTTTATTGCAGAACCAAGAATTGCTGCACTGTTTTATAGTATCATGTCAGCCATGTGAAGCAGAACTTCTTGATACTTTGTCACAATTGAGCTTTTACTTCTTTTCTTGCCTTGTTTCCTTCCCATTTGTTTCAATATTTTATTCATTGAACAAGGGCTCTTAATTCCAGATTTTTAAAAAAAATTGAATTCTGGGAATTCTGCAAAATGCTTTGGGACGTTCTGTGACAGTGCAAGTTGCCTTTTGAATACGAGTTTATTTTTCTCCTTTCAGAGACTTTTTATTTTCAAATATTATGTTCAAACATCATTCTGAGTTGTCACTACTTCAAGGAATTTTATGTCTGAAGTATGTGTGCACGTGTATGACTTTCGGTCAGATTTTTCTCCCCTGGAAACATCTAGCCTGACACTATTGCAGAACCGAAAAATGCTGCACGGTCAGAGATATGATGTTTTGGTTCAGCCATGGCCCTGTCAGTTATCTCAAGTAAAAGTAAAAGATTCTATTGTACTGTTTGTGCTTTTCTATAAAGGACAGTAGTTTGACCCATCTCCTGTCTGGTATTTGTCTTTCACTAACATAACTAAAACAGATTATGTGCTCATTGACACAGTACTTTTTATGGAAGCTTGCTTTGTATAAATTGACTACCATGCGTCTTGCATTATGACAACAAAGACTACTCCTCAAGATTACTGTAAAGCAATAAATACTACTTCCTGTGGTTGTGAAAGGCACTATATAAATATAACTCTTTTTCAACTGCCTGAAGGCTGTGAGGAATTGATCTCCTGATACTGAATTTTTTTCAAAGGAATTTTTTGTTCGGGATGTGAATCGTGGTTGCTACAGATGAAGGCCAGCTTTGCTATGTAATGGAATAATTGACTCTCAGGTCAGCTATATCTCAAGCTGATGTCGCCCCAGCTAAAAAACAGAAAGTCTGACTCTGAATGGCATTGGTGTTATGTGCTGTAATCTTTTTATGATACACGCCAGTCATTCTTTACTGTTATCATAGATGCCAACCCTAGGCTGCCTCTCCCCACTGTTGCACTTTAAAGTGTTCAGAGTTTCACTACTCCACCCATAGGTCCATTCCAGATGGTACTGATTCTCTGTTGGTCATTTGGACATTGGTCAATGATATAAATTGGACAATAATATTTCAGCTCTCACTCATATATCTCTCCTGACCTTTTTTTAATTTCCATTGTTAAAGACTGGTATATTGTCTGTTTTATAGTATCATGTCAGCCATGCGAAACAGAACTTCTTGATACTTTGTCACAATTGAGCTTTTACTTCTTTTCTCGTCTTGTTTCCTTCCCATTTGTTTCAATCTTTTATTCATTGGACAAGGGCTCTTAATTCCAGATCTTTTAAAAAAAATGAATGCTGAGAATTCTGCAAAGTGCTTTGGGCAGGAACACTCTTCCCTTAAACCTCTGGAATTCTGCAAAGTGCTTTGGGACGTTTATTACAGTGCAAGTTGCCTTTTGAATACAAGTTTGTTTTTCTCCTTTCAGAGACTTCTGACTTTCAAGTATTATGTTCAAACATCATTCTGCATTGTCACTACTTCAAGGAACTTTCTGTCTGAAGTATGTGTGCACGTGTGTGACTGTTGGTGAGATTTTTATCCTCTAATCTTTTAAAAGTTGTTTTTTATTTTCATCAGCAACAGTAAATAGAGCTGTAGAATACATTTCCAAATAACTCACTTTTAGCAAGCTGTCTTATTCATAATTGAATTCCTACCAGCGGTGGGGACTGAACCTACATCCTTAGCACACTATCTGGTCCCTGGATTAAGAGCCCAGCAGTAATACCACTAGGCCATTACTTCCTCTGTTGCTCCATGTCAAAATATTAAAAATCACTTTGCCCAATCTTTTCTGAATTATTTGAGGGTGAGCACATTCACTTTGCTGGATATTTGGTGTAACCTTCAACAGGATGCGCATTGTATTCACTTTATGCCTAGAGGCTGGATTAAAGTAGTTCCTGGAACACCTATTGGTAACTTTCTCCAGCAGAACATCCTAGTTCTGAATGCTATAAATAACTGTGTTAAATACAGGGTTACTGTGGTGTGATTTGTGCCATGATATAAATAGCTATCCTGAAAGAAAACGTATAATCATCATTTTCACTGTTCAAACAATTTAATGAAGCATAAACAGAGAGCAGCAGTATATTCACACAAGGCCTAGTCAATAAATAGTTGAAGTACTGGTGACTTGCATTAGAAATGTTTATTTTCTTCAAGAGCACTCATCCTCCAGTTGTTTTTTGTTATGACCTTTTTATCATTCCATCACAGCAGAATTTTCTCCATGGATATATTTGGCTCAGTAATTTAGGTTAGGTTAGATTCCCTTCAGTGTGGAAACAGGCCCTTCGGTCCAACAGGTCCACACCGACCCTCTGAAGAGTAACCCACCCAGACCCATTTCCCTCTGACTAATGCATCTAACACTATGGGCACTTTAGCATGGCCAATTCACCTGACCTGCACATCTTTGGACTGTGGGAGGAAACCGGAGTGCCCGGAGGAAACCCACGCAGACACAGGGAGAACATGCAAACTCCACACAGACAGTTGCCCGAAACTGGAATTGAGCCTGGTTTCCTGGCGCTGTGAGGCTGCAGTGCTAACCACTGAGCCACCGTTCCGCCCCTGATGAGCGTTCCTAACCATCCACTTGTCTGCATGAGCTAAAAACATTTATTTCATTGTGACTACTGTACAGTCTTGTTCCTTGACTTATTGTAGCTACAAGGCGGTAACCATGGTCGAAATGGTGTTATCTTGTGTGACCAAAGTCATTATACAGAATGTATTTCAGGAACAATACTCCAACTTCCACCCCACTGCTACAACCAACAAAACGCCCCACATCACAAGCCCCCCCCACTCCTCCTTTACACACACACACACACACACACCATGTCCAACTCATTTTAATTTGACTTAGTTTTGGTCTGCACTCATCATTGCAGGAATGAAAGGACAAAGTACAAAAGACAAATCAGGAGCACATGTATTATGCAGCTCTATTTGCGACTGCTGAGGACTAAAATTACTGCTGACAGAAACAAAATACTTTTACAAGTACAAGACCAGGGGAGAAGAACCTCATCTACAGTCACACACGTGCACACACATTTCAGACGGAAAGTTCCTTGAAGTAGTGACAACTCAGAATGAAGCTCAAATATAATCTTCAAAGTTAAGAATTCTCTGAGAGGAGAAAAATAGACTTGTTTTCAGAAGGCAACTTCTACCATCGCAGAACACCCCAAAGCATTTTCCAACCAATTAAGTGCTTTTTGAGGTGTTGTCACTGTTGTGGATTTTCAGTTTCTAACATGTAGTGCTCCTGCTGTATGTTACAGTATTGTTAACCTGGATTATGTCTTGTGGGCGCTGGCATAAGACTTCACTCAGACAGCGGCAAAGTGCCGCCACTAAGGCTGACACTTGGGCCCTGCAATAAGGGCTCAAACAATTTTTTGTTTCATAGAATCCCTAAAGTGTAGAAACAGGCCCTTCAGCTCAACAAGTCCACACCAACCCTCTGAAGAGTAACCTACCCATTCCCCTACATGCACCTAAACTATACGTCCCTGAATACTATGAGCAATTTAGCATGGCCAATTCACCTAACCTGCACATCTTTGCACTGTGGGAGGAAACCGGAGCATCCAGAGGAAATCCACGCAGACACAGCGAGTATGTGCAAACTCCACACAGACAGTCGCCTGAGTCTGAAACCAAACTTAGGTCCCTGGCGCTGTGAGACAGCAGTGCTAACCACTGAGCCACTGGATTCTTTGATTAGCTTAGATTGATTCAGTTCCAGTAACTTTTATTTATTCATAATCTTGTACTGTTTTTGGAACCTTTAAATAATTCCCACAAACCCCATGTTTTTCCCACAATCACCTCATGTTCTTTCACAAATAGGCAACAGTGCAGGATCAGCAAACATTGTTAGTGCTTGGGGTACTGAATTACTGTTTTGTTTCAATTAATATCCTTCAGTTTTTAGTGAGTTCCACACTCACTCTGCCAGGTTTATCTTCAGACTGACGGCATTAATGATCATTTTTCTGAATCTACCTCCCCTAACATTCTACCAACACACTGTAATAAATCATCTTGATATAATTCAGAAGTCTTAACCTAACAGGACTTTGAGTTCATACCTGAAATACTGTGCAAATTCTTTTATCTTAAAGATGGATAGATATATGTTCCTTTCTAAGGGAGCATATCAAAGATTCGCTCAATTAACTCCCGGTGAGAGAGTTCTTGCCTGAAAAGAGTTTGAATAGAAAGGCCTCAAGTCTCTGTCTGGAGGTGACTTCATTGAAATGCGTAAAGCTTAATTGAAAGGACAAATGCTGAGGTGCTTTTCACCATTACAGAGTATTGATAAAGAGTTGTAGTCTTGGGATATGAGGCCAGTGAATTGGAATTGATTTGAGGAGCAACTTCTTTCTCTAGAAGGTTATGAATCTTTGGAATAGTAACTCCAGAACAGCTGTGGGGACTCAATTATTCAGTATACTCACGGATGGAAATCGATAAGGACACTCAGGAAATAAAGTACAAAAAGGCAGCATAGTAGCCCAATGGTTAGTGTTGCTAACTCACAGCACCAGGAATCCTGGTTCAATTCTAGCCTTAGGTGACTGTCTGTGCAGAGTTTGCACATTGTCCTTGTCTGTGTGGGTTTCCTCCCACGGTCCAAAGATGTGTAAGTTAGGTGAGTTGGCCTTGCTAAGTAGCCCGTAGTGTTCAGGGATGTGCTGGCTAGGTGCATTAGTCAAGTGAAATATAAAGGAATGGGTCTGAGTGGGATGTTCTTCGAAGGGTCAATGTGGACCTGTTGGGCTAAATGGCCTGTTTCTGCGCTGTAGGGATTCTATTGTATGAAATATGAGCAGGAATAGGTCATTCAGCCCTTCAAGCCTGCTTCACTATGTTCATGGTCCTGAACTTCCGCATTCCTCTGGGATTGAGAATACCAGAGAAGATATTCCTCCTTATCTTGACCCTTAATTGTCTGCTCCTTATTCTGAAAGTGATTTCCCTGGTTATCTCCTAACCACCAAAGCCCCCTATTCCACAGCCAGGGAAACATCCTTTCCACATTAACTCTGTTATTCCCGTAAACATTTTACTGGTCTGAATGAGCTCACCTCTCTTACTTCTAAACTCCAAGGATGTAGACTCATAGGAAAATCCTTCCCTCCTAAGAATTAATTAGGTGAACCATCATTGCACTCCCTCTATCACAAGTATACCTTTCCTTGGAGTGAGGAGGCCAAAACTGCGTGCAATCCTTTCAGTTTGTTCTCACCAAACCTCTCGATAAACTTCTCTCCTTGAATCCTATTCTAATAAGCACCATTTGCTGCTTTAATTACTTGCCAAACCTGCATGTTAACTCTCACGAATAAGAGTGTCCTTGAATTCAGTCAAGTTGCCACCAAGTCTCTTTGAAGTTCAACATGTATGCGGAGAGATGGGAAAATGGAGTTGAGAGGCCATCAGATTTTTTTGATGTGTGATGGGGGCAGGACTGAAGGCACAAATATTGGCATCAAGAGTGTAGCATGCCAAGATAATAATGTGTTAGTTCCTCAGGTCATTTTTATTCCGGGATGGAGAGTAAACAGAATGGTGTGATGACACTGTTTAAGTCATTCAGCAGAATTCGACTAGAATTTTTCACTTGTCTTGTGCACTCCTTGACTGAGGCCAAGACCTGTTCTCCTGACAGGAGAACCTCCAGTATTAGGCATTTGCCTACCTTTCTGTAATTACAATACTGACTGATCATCCCTGCAGAAATCGCATTGAGCATTTGATATTGACATGACTCAAAGGGTGAGCTTTCCCAACTACATTGGGTTCCTGATGCCAGGACAATAGTTCCATACATTGTATGGAGGAATAAGCTTGAGAACCAATGTGGAGAGTGTGATGCTGGAAGAGCATAGCAGGTCAGTCAGCATCCCAGTAGCAGGAGAATGGACGTTTTGGACATAAGACCTTCATCTTTCCTGATGAAGGGCTTCTGCCCGAAACATCCATTCTCCTGCTCTTCTGATGCTGCCTGACCAGCTGTGCTTTTCCAGCACCACACTCTCAACTCTGCTCTCCAACATCCCCAGTCCTCGCTTCCTTCTCCTTGAGAAACTGTGTGGCCGACTCTTCCATATGTATCCTATCTCAGTGCATTTCCTAAGTATCAGCAGCTCCAATTTTAGTTTTATGTTATTATGTATTTAACTACTCTACATTATTTTAAAGAAATTGAACTATATTCTCCCCAAGCATCGAATTAGTTTTTGTTTATGTCGTGTGTGTGTGTGTGTGTGTGTCTGTGCACGCACTGGTGAATAACCACCTGATGAAGGAGCAGCACTCTAAAAGCTAGTGCTTCCAATTAAACCTGTTGGACTACAAACTGGTGTTGTGTGATTTTTAACTTTGTATACCCCAGTCCAACACCAGCACCTCCAAATCATGAAGTAGGTAGGACATGAACCCAGGCCTCCAGGCCCAGAACTAGGGACTCCTTCCACTAAACCACAAGATGCCTTAATTTTAGCTGAATTGTAATGCAGTAGTCACCCCTGTTGAAATCAGATTGGACGGACCTCTAGCTTGCAAGATAAAATCCAACAGTATTTATGCTCACTGTGGTGTGAATGAAGCTTCTGAGAGTCTAAATGTGCAGCTCTGTCGATTTGACCCTTGCCCCCAAAGGTAGCTAACAGGAAAAACTGCTAACATTCTGACCATAAAAGCCAGAGGAAGAATTTAATTGCTGGAGAGGTTTCCCACCCTGTTAATGAAAAGGTCAGCAAGGAAATCGCCCCTCACTGACCCACAGCTACTTAACGCTCAGTCTGTCCGTCAGTGCTCTGGTTCCAGCAGAGCTGTGGCCACTGTTGGAACTCCATTCAGTCTCAGTGAAGAAGGGTCAGTTGTTAGCGATGTCTTGGCTCATGGTGCAGCCAGGCCAAGAAGCTCTGAGGTCAGGGGTTAAGGGACCAGTTCAAAATGTGAAAAAGGTGGGTGTCGGGGAGGAACTCAATTGTAATGGGGCGGCGGATGTTCATGTAGCAGTGACCATCCCCTTGTGGTGAAATCTTTCTGGAACATTCTTACATCTTCTCTGAAGCTCTACTTTAGTTAAAAAAAAGAAAATTGATTCATTCAAGCCTGTGAAAAATTACATACTCATTCTCAAGAGCCTGTTTTATGAAGATAAAAGGAAATCATACATGCATCGCACCTTTATTGTAAAAACAAATTGTGGAGACAACTAAACATTTCTGAATCACCTTAGCAATGCCCTGACCAATCAGAATCTACAAGCCTTGTCTGAGAATTCAGATTGACAGTTAACTGTTGTTGCTGCTGCATCTCCATTGCCAATTATGACCCAACCAATCAGCATCCTCTTTTTTTAAAATGGCGTCCTTTCTTCAAAAATAAAACTAAGAACTGCAGATGCTGGAAACCTGAAATGAAAACAGAAACTCAGCAGGGGTCTGGCAGCATCTGTGGACAAAAAGCAGAGTTAATGTTTCACATCCAGTGATTCTTCTTTAGAAGTGATTACAGCTAGGAAAATGTTGGTAAATATATTGATGGTGAGTGTTGGAAGGAGGGCAGGGGGTAAAGGAGTAAGTGAATATGTCGAGATGGAGCCCAGAGACAGCAAAAGTGAAACTAAGGGATGGCTAGTGGTAAACCAGGCAGAAAGAAAAGCTGATAATGGAAACCATAAGTAGGTGAGATCACTGCATTCCCTGGTCAACATTTCTGTCTCTAACCTACAGGAGTGCTGTTTAATATATCTCAAGCTGTTCTGTTTGTTTTATTTTTCAAAGGTAAAAAATAAGTAATGTACATCAGACACTGAGAGTGTTATTTGCTTAAAACTGGGCTTTTAAAAATAAAGGTTGCTGTTGCCTAATCAAGCATCCAAAATGGAGAGACAGTGACAATATTCATCATGTTTTGTGCTGTGAATAGACATTATAACTTTCCAAAGGATTGCATTCAATTTAAGTTCAAAGGAAGTTGTTACAGCTATCCTAAGGATCGTGTCCCCCGGCTTTGGCTGTTAGATAACTAATGATCAAACAAACAGGCAAACTCACGAGAAATATTACTTCAAGCACACTCTTGACCCTGCTGTAAAGGGACATTCTTGGAACATTTTGCATTCCATCAAATGCTGTCTTGTGAATGCTGTTGTGGTTATATGCTTTCTCCACACTAAAGGATACGCTAACAGTGTGACAAAGTCATCAAAGGGAATTCAAACTCTGCTTTATTAGCAATGATCTAAAAGAGCTGTTCTAAGGTGAAGAAAAAGAAACATAAATTGATTTTTGTTGGTCTGAAATTTCCAATGTCTTCAAGCACTTCAGTGCTTAAACTGAATCATTGGATGAAACAACACAGTAGTTGACCATCCACTCCATTGCGCCCGTTCTATTTTTGAAATTCAAGTGATTAGTCTCTTATTCCTGCCCTTTCAGTCAACCTTCCAAATTTTACTTTGAGTACTTTTCCAGGTCCTCTTGAGTGTTACTACTGAATCTACTTCCACTACCTTTTCAGGTAGTGCATTCCAAATCATAAATTTGTTTAAAACAATGTCACATAATGTTTCCTTGTTTTATTGTCAATTATGTTAAATATGCATCCTTTCACTATGGCCACTCGTGCTAGTGGGGACAGTTTATTTTCATATACACTGTCAAAACAATTCACAAGTTGATATTAACCTCCTGCTAACCTTTTCTGCTTTGCAAAGAGCAGCCTCAGTTTCTGTAATCTCTTCACATAACTGAAGTGTCAAATTTCTGCTTTAATTCTCCTATCTCTACTGTTCCCTTTCCAGTGCATTGATCCCCTTCCTAAAGCAAGCCACCTTGAAGTGAACACTATCACTGAGGTCTAGCCAGGAAAATAGCAAAGCTGCTGTCTTCTCAATAGCAAACTGAGAAATAAATATTTGTTCCTCATTGTGTCAGTCAGTTACCTAAAAGATTTTCACGTGGACCTCTCCATAAACCTATCTTTTCTAGTCTTCACTTTGTTGGTTTGTGTCAAAGTTTACAATGCAAACTGCTAGGCCAACTGTTACAATGTGGTTGCAGACCTGAACCCATCAGCTGGCTTTGTGGAGTGAATTTTGGAGTTATTCACCTGCTCATTCTAACTTCTGTTCTGGACCAGAGCCCATTGATTTATTTCTGCTGTTGCTTTTTAATTTATTTATCTTTACTCTTCTTAGATTCTCTTCAGTTGTGATGCTTGCTTTCACTTCTTTATTCTCATGAACTTTACCCTCCCAATTCCTGATCCAGTGCCTCAATACACCAGAAACCTGCTTCTTTGCCACTGCCCTGGGCTTGATTCCCTGTTAGATAGGCTCACTGCTTCCGTACGTGCATTTGTATCCTCTGATGGGCTTATTGAACAGGTGGCACTTGCTTATTACATGCAACAATTCTAATTGCTCCATCCTATATTCCCATTATCCTTTGTGCTCACTGCTTTTGCTGGGGCCTAATGCTGTCAACCTTTGTCTTGTCTGACTTATTCTGTGAGTTGAACTGATTGATCCATTTGTATTGTTTTTCTGTGAAAAGGTAAAGTTGCCACAGTTTTACCAGACCATTGGGCTGCTCTGTCATTAGAGACAGCCACCTAGTGGTGGTTTAACCTGGGGTGGGTCCCCACACCTCAGGTGAGGGGACAGGTTGAGAAGGACAGTCCTTTGTGGTAACCTCAATTTGTATGGGAATTGAACCCACACTGTTGGTGTCAGTGCATCATAACCAGCTCTCCAGCCAACAGAGCTAACCACCAATTGGATAGGTAATGGCCTTGTGGTATTATCGCCGGACTATTAATCCTGCTTATGGATTTGCTGATATGGGAGCCTGCAAGATTCCCCAATAGTCTATCTCACCGGTGGCTGGGCCAGATCTGATCACAATTTCTGGGAAATGGCTAAGACTGAACGCAACTGACCCATCCACCCCAACTGACGCTACTCGGTCGCTAGTTAAATATGGAC